>NW_028145535.1:82500-422500 GCF_977016875.1 Pavona decussata | reverse complement strand
TCTTTTTACATACAGTGAAGGAATTTAGCTTGCAAACAAACCGAGAAATTGCCTTTTAATTTTCCATAAACAGTATCTGTAGATTTTGCGTAGACATAAATCTTTGAGCGCTCTTTATTTTTCTACGTAGGGCTGCCTTCACACACCGTTTCTTTTAATTTGCTATGAAAGTGGAATACTTCCCGAACGTCTTTCGGCTACTAGAGATACCTGTTACGCACTCGATTTATCTGCATGTTTGATTTTTACGCCATCAATATTTCTGTGGGACGTTAAAGAACCCACTCACTGTTCGCAAAGAGTAGGGGACGTAGTTCCCGGTGTTGTGGTCTGGTCTTTGTGCGTATATTCCGTATATCCCGGGTCCGCAGTAATTGGCCTTAGCTGTTGCGGTATCCCTGTCCATATTGGACAGAGCTAAATAAATCAAAAAAGAATTAGGCGAGCTTAGTTTGAGGATTTCTTCGTTTGGGTATTCTGTTTTTGAAAAGGGTATTATAATTTAAAATGTTATTTTAAGGAAAGTTTTTGTATTTCGCTTGATCTTTTTTGAATTTGTCAGTTATTTTGAACAGTGTTTTTTAAACGATCACTTAGAAATTTATAACACAGACAATGCAAACGCGATTGCCATCATTTTCAACTGAGATTACTTGATTTGTACGGTATTGGTACAAGGATTTAAATTCAGCTGGGGTGGCATTTTGTCAGTTATGACAGAATTTAATTCAAACTACCAATGAAGAAAGCTTTAATACATGTGCGGTCCTTTGCTGCGGGGCACCAACCGTATTCACGACTAGGTCCATAGCAAATACCTCAAATATATGAGGAGACGCCTTTGAAACTCGCGCTGGTCTTAAAATTTTGTCTCTATCACGAAAATTTTTAACTTATTTTTAAATTTGTCCATTTTTTTTTTTTTTTTTTTTTTTTGCAGAGTTGGGATTTAGTATTATACTGTTCTCTACAATGACCTTTCTGTGGGTTTTGACTGTAGTCACTCTGAGCCTGTCAGGTAAGTAAAACTTATCAAGGAATCTTTTTCCTGTCAAACGTTTAGAGTTTTATTATTACAAAATAAAGTAATATTATGCTATTTTATGAAAGGCCGGGTAACAAGAGACATTGTCCTAATGATTTAGATTGTTAATCGGGGCAATTAGTGTATACTCAAACAGTGGATAGTGTTGTTGGGGCGCTCTGATTGGCTGCTAAAACACCGGATAGCAAGTGCTATTTACGTCCAAGCAACTCGCGAAGCTCGCCTAAATTACGAGAAAATGGTTTACCTGGTAGCCACCGTAACAATCGAACAAATTTTTCAAACAAACGAAGATGCTATTTCCGCTAACATGAAGAACGCGACGAAATACGGTTTGAGAGTTTCTGCAGGTAAAGCTTTACTTTTGTTAACCCCGAATTTATCGATGTAACAGGTGAAAAAGTTTCTGTTTGTAAACTGGAAAATACAGAATGCTTTCAAACAGAGGAAGAATTTACAACTCCCCAACAGCTAAACAAATGTCTTCAAAAGTTTTATTTGTCGGTAAGAAAACGTGACGGAAGTTTTTACAACAAAAAGTAAGATCATCGCTTAATACTTTCTCTGTTTTCAAACCATTTTCCATTGCTTGATTCCTCTATTTTAACAGCACCAATAAATCCCTAAGATATAACCACACAACAAAAACAAAAAACGTTTTCTTTCGCTTGACTTGTACTTTTCCACGAAGACACGGAACACGTTGTAAATTCCTTGTTCCTATAGTATCATGTGTTATTTTTGAGCTGCTCCTTTTTCGGTTATTTGCACGAGAAAATTGTAATCTTTGACAGAAATAAATGAGTTAAAAATCGTCCTTTTCTTGCTTTATGATCTCGCCGTTTTAGTTTAAACTAAAACAACTATTCACCTTAGTGTCTGTTGCCAGTTGACACCTCTTCTTCGGTGAATAGTTGTTAACCAGTCAGCGAACTGCTGTAAAGTTGCTTTCAAGAAAGCTTCCCTTAGTATGCGCAGTCGTTTTAACGAGTCGCACAATAAATTAAAAATTAGAAAAGCCACAAACAGTATAACAAAAGCATCTCTCTTATTGGCATTTATTTCAAATGCCACCCCTTAATAATATCAAATATAACAAACGCAAGTTAGATCTAAAATGTTCCTCCACTCTCCAAACACGGAAATTTGAATTAAAAAATAAAATGAAAAATAAACAGATGTAGCCGAGTAGGAACTTGGATGGACCAATCTTTGGATTGCTCGATTCAGCTTCGAAAACCGTCAATAGTTTTTTTTCCTTCGTGAATTACTAATGAGTTTGAGGACGGAAGAATAAGAACCTTGTATGGCATAATAAAAGGAATAAAAGAAATGTACAGCTCAAATCATCCAATTTAGGATCATATGTAACGATAATCACTACAGAAGTAAATGTTAAAACCTTCTTCTAAAGTATATAATAATAATTTCGTTGAGCATTGCGGTGTATTTTGAGGGCTAAAATGAGAAATTTAGTGGGCTAAAATATATTTTATCCCGCTGTTCTTAGCCAATCTAAAAGAAAAAAAAAACGTATAGCTAGCCAATCAGTACTGGAAACTATTGAACCGTTCGCGCCGCTTTCTTGATTGTTCGACTGGAAGCGCATAGTCATAAAACACGCAAAAAATACTTCTTTATTAGTAGGCACCCTCCTTAAAACTTGACACCTTATATTAAAAGGCAGATATGTCAGTGTGTTTAAAAGAAATAAGGCGTCTACTATTAGGAATAGACGAGTCTATTGACATCATTCCGTCTAGTGAGACGTGGACGAAATAGCATCTTAAAACTTAAAACTTTAAGACTTAAAATCTTATACACTCTGGTTTTTTTTACAAGAACGTCTAATTTTAGAGCTGAGGCTGAACGTTCTTAAGATGTTCTTAAATTACATGGTATACACTACATGATTGTATTTCAGGTGCATTCCCTGCTGAGATATGGTATCATGTTGCTCGCTGTACTTGCGCGACTTGCTTGCTCTGATGCCAACCAACACTAGCTAAATTTGGCTTTAGAAAAAGCATTGAACGTAGAGGTTCGCAACGAGACATAAATTTACCAGATTTTGTGGCAAAAGCGCAAAAAAAAAGTTCACATGCAGTACATGCAGCAAAGCTTTCGTTAAGTATTTGATTAATTTATATTTGTTACCTTGATTTTATATACAGATTAGCAAAATGAAAACGTTCTTAATCGACTCTCAGCGTGAGGAATGTTCTTAATACGTTCATAAAATTTTAGTTAATCTCAGCCTCGACGTTCTTATAAAAAAGGTTCTTATGAAAAAAAAAAACAGAGTGTACAATAAACGGATATATCAGTGTGTTTAAGGAAAACGTACGTCCTCTACTACTAGGAATTGACGGGTCCATTGACATCATCCAGGCTAGTGAGACTTGTACGAAATGGCAGCCAGTTTCTGAGTGCACTGTGACGTGTGGAGGAGGCACAAAGGATGTTACGAGAACCTGCACTGCAAAAGTGAAGTGCAACGAACAGGCCTGTCGTAAGTTACTAAATGGCTGTTGTTACTTAAAACTAAAGACTAAATGCTAACGTTAGTAGTAGGAAACGTGCTTTCTCTTGTTACTTAACCATGGCAAATAAGAAAGTCGGGACCATAAAACTGTGACAATCGCAAGGAAAAGAAATAAACCAAGTTGCCTCTCCTACAGCACCCCCTGTACGGCAGGACTTGACATCGCAATTCTTTTGGACAAATCAAGGAGCGTTGCATGGTGGGACAAAGAGAAAGCTCGAGACTTCGTAAAACAACTGGTTGAAGAATTCGACCCTGGAAACGATGGGGATCACTTTGGACTTATTACGTTCAGGTGAATACTGCTTGAATTCCATGTACTTCGTTTCTCACTTATTTAAAAATGTTTTAACATAGTTTGGCTGTCTTGAACGTTTATAGTTTTTTCTGACTTTTTCAGAAGTATACCTCGAAACAGACTGGTTTAGGACGTTAACCTTTAGTTATTTTGATATCATCAGGCAGGTATTACCTCTTTGTTATCAGCCAATTGTTAACTTTTTCACATGTTTATGCCATTGTGGAATTTTTCTACTGACTTTAAATAATTTTTGGTCATATTTTTATGGCTTTTTGTAGTCTTGGACACAACTCAGAAATCCAAGATATCGATCGCAGATCTAAGATGGACGACCTTTGAAAATAGCGATTCAATATCCACTTCACATACTGAGCCGTCATTGCATCATCATCAGTGGCGGCCGTCAGGGATAAACCAACGTGAATTTCTGAATTTTGCTAACACTTCAGAAGTTGAAAAAGTGGCCAAAAGTGAGCAAAATGTAACGAAGAAATAATGAAATGTTATAAGAGTCGTTAATTTCTAAGGAAAATATACTTGTCAGATTCAACCGGAACGTTCGCCCATTCAGATATCATACCAAATTGTTTCTAGACAAACTTCAGAAAAACGCGCAGTTTTGCAGCTCTTGGTCATATAATTAAAGAAAATCATATTTTCACGTTCATGATCATGACGATGCTGTTTGAGACTGTGATGTAGATTTTTTTTTTTTTTTTTGCAAATCTTTGTCTCTATCTAGAACTGACGTAAAGGTAGTGTTCAAATTCGCCGACTCACAGTACTACAACAAGGATGCCCTTAAAACGAAGATATCCAGCGAACCAGTAAAACGTGGTGACCGCGGATTTACCCCAGATCCGCAACCGGGACTTACTCGTACTGATGAGGCACTTAAAAAGGCGAGGGATGAGCTGTTCACTGTAGCTGGCGGAGACAGGTCAGACAAACCCAATGTTATGGTCGTGCTCACAGATGGCAAACCTAATCCCATGAACAAATTCGACAACATTATAGGACAACTAACCAAGGATTTTAAGGTGAAACACTTTTATATTTGTGTAATAGTTTCGAGGGAAGCTCGTTTTCTTCAATATCCCAAAATTTTACTGAACTGCCCTTTATGCTGCCATTATCCGGTAACTTTGCTCAATTATTTTGGTGATCTTGAGGTTTGTACGGGATAAACTAATGTTAAAATAGTGATTAGCATATCCCAGTTTGACGAGTTCTGTTGGAAAAGTCAGAGTACATTTACTATGTGCTTGGTCTGTTAGGCCTAGTTTATACGTCGCCTTACAGTCGAATTCAATTCCATTAAATTCGTCGTTCCGTCGACTATCGTGTCGTAGTTTTATGCCTCGAAATCAATACGGTCGAATTTGATTCTTTTCACAAATGCAGTGTCTCTGGTCTCGCCAAAATAGTTTGAAACATGCACATTGAAAAATTTATGCATTTCATTCGACGCGACGCTAGTGCGATGTTTAATTTGATATTTTATCCGTCAGGACAAATTTAATTTACCAGACAAATTTAATCCATTTTAGACCGCGCGCTATCGTCGAATTTAATCGCTTGTGGGGCCTTAAATTAAATTCGACTGTACCGCGACGTATAAACTAGGGGAGTTAACTTTAACAAATAATAAAGATTCGGTCAGTCCAACAACAGCTAGAGAACAGCTTGCTAAGATTAAAAAAAAAAGTACCCGGTACCCTAATCACGTACTCGCAAATTTTCCAAAGACCATTTGATAGTTCGCAAGGGTACAGAGTTTTTATGTTTTTGTTGTTATTAATGTTGTTCTTGTTTTAACGGTGTCTGCTCTTCCCATGCTATATATAAGAATAGCGGAGAGTACGTAAGAAAGGAAGAAAAAAAAATGCTGCTTTAATCGAAAAACAAAGTAGTGTAATTCCAACCCTAGCGTCAACCCTAAAACTTTAAGAACAGGAAAACTACCATGAGCGGTAGTTCATCTTCTTTTGTAGAACGGATTGCCTTAAAAACAAAATAGACTCTTGGTAAGCCGCCTAAATATTTAAAATTTAATAAGTAGTATATATGTTTTAGTAACTTATTTAACCACTACGTTTTATAGGCCAAAAATGTCCTGGTCATAGCTGTTGGGGTTGGCAGTGCCATCAACAGTCAAACTCTTCAGCGAATTGCAGGTCCCGGCAATCCTGTTTTTCATGTCAATAATTTCTCACAGCTAAAAAATAAAATTGATGAGATCAAAAAAGCCATTTGCCCAGGTAAGTCCACTGATAAACTAGTCTCCAAATAGTAAAATACTTACTTGAATTGTCTTTTAAGTTCCTCATCAAAATAAAACGCGGATAAAAGCTTTTCACCCAGGTTACATGAGATGCTCATACCAAATCGTTACTGCTGTTATAATACCAACTATGCTACCAAACCATGAACGTCACAGAGGACGAAATCAATGTGTCGGTGTTTAATGATTCATAAGAAGTTATGTTGTTTGACTTTCGCGCACTCCATTCTGTCTACACTGGGTGGGTGGCTTATTCTGCCAAAGTGGACATATAGCTTGTTGCTTTTTAATCTTTGACCAATTGCCAGCAATGCTCGAAAATTTTCCATGCGTTTATTTAATCAACAATGGCTGTAGAAATTTGACATTTTGTTTTACACAAATTGGAATATTCCTGTTGTTAATGAACAAAATTGGTTTTCTAATCTTTCTTTACACCGTTAATTCATTTTAGTTTTAATCTATATCTTTGAACCAACTCCTCGTCAATGTTTGTCTCTTTCTTGAGTTTTGAGGAAATCCAGATATTTACAATATCCTCAAAGGATACATATTCCATATTTTAGTCGCCCTATATAACGCCATAACTTCAATCGTCGCGAATTATTAAGTGAGATAGCGGAGGAGGAGGAGAAATCCATACGGCGACGAAATAAATTACTTACAGGATACTTTCGTGTACGCAGCCCATTTAGTGAAAGAGTTTTTGTTTCTGTGTGTATCTTTCTGTTTGTTGGTTGTTTTCGGAATAAAGTTAAATGTTTTTTCTGAAAGATTACCGAAGAGTGGCCATAGGGAAGCGGATTGCGACCCCTCCAAAACTTTGAGAATACGAAAAGCTATAACAATTAAACTTAGAAAGTCGATAGTACGTTCGGAGATGTTTCCCTTGAGGTCCCCGAGGGTACGTGATGATCGCATATGACGTAGGAGTTACTTCATAATCTTCAAACTGTGGCCATCTATGATTTCTGAATTCCCTCCAGTAAGCCACTACAAGAGAACCAAAACTGACAAAAAAATTATTAATAACTATAGAAGAACATCAAACCACTCTAGGGGGATGAATAATTAAAGTAGGAAAGTGAATTGTACTCCAGTATTCCAGTTTCTTTAATAGCTTTCATGGCATCAAATTGTTTCTACCTCAACTCCTGAAAGCGCCATCGGGTTTGGTGGCACCAGCTAAAACATTAAAAATGTTACGTACGTTGTTAAGTCCGCACGTGGAGACCCTTCCCTCCCGCTCTCGGTCACATTTAGGGTATACTCTCTCTAAAGCTGTTTGCACTCTAAAATACATATGTGTGTTAAAGATAAAATTTAACACGGATTTGTGATTGTTTTTGTTATCTTATAGACAGATTCTAAGGAACTGCACCAAGTAAAATCACAAACAAAGGATCTCAAGATAAACAAATGACAGTAGTGTTTGTAGGAGAACGTCAACAAATATGTGCTTCAGTGAATAACAATTAAAGCAAGAGATCAGAGATGACAATTGGTTACCGTTGTGCTAATTCTGGCTAAACTATTGCCCTTTTTAACTTGGTGGTTTCAAGGCTTTTTTATTTTTATTTTATTATTATTATTTTTTTTCATTCCGCCCCCCAGCTACGACCAACAAAACTCTCTTCCTTCTTCCGTCTCCCGACGTTTCCAAATATCCTTTATAAAAATAAATTGATTCCATTTGGGTCTAATTACTCACAGACAAAATCAAAATGGAGAAAGAACAACGAAATACGCTACCAGCCGGAAGCGAGGATTGTGGCTGATGTTCTTACCATCTTTTGACGTCGTTTGTGCGCTATCAGAGTACACACGCCGGACAAAATTCCAAAGGTATTTTTGTTAATGTTCGAGGCGATCGTTTGAACGGAAATTCACAGAGGAAATTTGGTTATTTGTTATTACGAAATGGGGCGGGGAGAGACAGTAGTAATTCTCCTGCCCATATCAAGTTACGAAAACTCCAAATTGTACAAGCAACAAATGGTGAAAATACACACACTACCTTCATCGTAAAAAACTGAATTCCTTGCACCATTTGGATGTACCACTGCACATTTTCGGAAATCCGCCAAAATTGGCCAAAGTAGTCCAAATCAAAAGAAAAAACACTAAAGAAATTACTGATTAAATAAAAAACTGGAGAATTATCCTTTCACAAAAAACAAAAACTACCTGAAAAATTGCCATGATAGCATCAAATTCAGCAAACAAGAACCAACCAAACTAAAAAGGTCCCAGATAAATTTTTCAAAAAGGCACGAGGTTTGGTGCCGCTTACGGCGAATAATTGTCTTAATATAATTACTCGGGTGATTGTCAGAGAAGAACAAGAACCGTTGGAAAAATGTCGATTTTGAAAATCTCCGAGAATTTAACTTAATTTTTTGTTTTCATTTTAAGCCATCGACATCCACAACTTTTCCACTGCAATTTACGAGTTTTTTATTTTTATTTTTTTATTACAATTAGCAAAATTTTCATATCTTGCCTTCGAAAATTGTCACCCCGGACTTAGCTACATCTTTAGTGCCTTTCGGAATTGCATTTTCTTACATCTTATTTACTTCTTCCTTAGAAACATCAACTAATCGCTAAGGGGCCATTTAGAAAATTAGTGCTCTCTATTGCTCCCGCTACAATCACCTCGCGCGAGGTGATTATAGCAGGATACAACGCAATCCTCGACCAATCAGATCAACAGAATCCCCTTTATATATAAAAACTTATAAATGGTAACCCCATACATAAATAATAAATAGACAGTTGGCAATGGAATTCTCAAGGCATTAATAATCAATGAAGCGAAACCAACGAAATTAGGGAACATTTGGTGAACTTTTGCTTTGAATAATTATTATTTTTTTTTTTAATAGTTCTTATTTCTTTTGCGTGACACAATATAATATTTAAAATACAAAACACTTCTTACACTATTTACGATAATTACAGTACTTCCAATACCTACAACTCACGCTTACTAAATACTTGCAGTATAAACAATTACACATACTTACAGTACCTACTCTACTTACAATACTTACAATAGCTACACTACTTGCATGTGGCTACCGAAGTTTTCAGTTGTCACTAATAGTATCTTCGATTGGCCTTATCACGCATTAAACAGCAACGCCCGGTATAACAGAGACCTAGCCTGGCCATTCACATGTTCAGCTGTCAATCAAGCCAAGAGGGTAAAAGATTGGCAAACAACATGCGTCTTTTCTACGACAATTACTGACACAATTTGATTAAGTTTCGGAATAAAATTCTGTCAAGAGATTTAAGCATTCTTTGTATTGCTATTGTTCTATATTTTGGTTTTTATAAGGTCTTGAGGCATTTTTTTTTTTCGTACGACGTAGTTTATTTTGTTTTCCTCAAATGGTCCTGTGGGATGGTAGTAAAGACGGGTGTTTGACTCTCGTTACCACTGACAACCGGCGGCTACACAGTTTAGCTAACTGACAAAGTCCCGGGCGGGTAGCCAGTTAAATTTGTTCTAAAAACCGACTTCTTACAACTTAAGAATTTTATTCATTTACGAACGAATGGCTACGCTTGTCCGTATCCCTAAATATTTAGCAATTATTATTCAACACATTGTAACAATGCCTAAATATGGTCATGGTGCACTCAATATTCGTCGTCGGCAAACGAGATAACCTACGATATACGTAATTTCGCGTGACGGGGAGAAAAATGGCAGAGCGCTTTAAACACGTAACGACATCGGAAGAACATCTCCAACTTTTCTGAAATTAAACTGGGCTTTGTTATCAATGTGTTGAATAATAAAACAATTATCCCAATCAATCTTGCGGAATATCCACGCGATATTCCGAGCGATTTCGCAGGATAATTGTTGTTTTTTTAAAAAAAAAAAGTGGAGGTGCCGGGATATTAATTCACCAAGCCAAGAGCTAAACATCTTCCGCCATCCACTGTTCCTGAGGCGAATAACTGTTGTTTTTTTTATTTTTAATATCTACAAACAAGTGGATACGGATGCTTAAAGGGGAAGTATCATGGGGTTTTTGACCTCTTTTGTTAAAAATGGTGAAATAAGACCTTCACTTTACTACAAAATAATTCTAGAACAACGAGAGGAGAGAAATCAACTAAATTCTTGAAAGGAACAGCTCGTACTCTGCTCTAGCGCATTTCAAAAACAAAAATGCGAGAACTTGAAAAACATCAGTCTAGCATTTTTCAAGTTTCAATGTATACCGAACTACTCTGTCTCTGGTCAGAGGCACTAATCGACTGTTTTATTGCACTGGGGTGATAATTTATAACAAAACTAGACAATCATTTTTTGTTTCTGTTGTCAGACAGACATTTTTGGGTTTTCAAATGACATCAAATTTTGTGATACTTCCCCTTTAAGTCGCTCATTTTTTTTTTAAACAAATTAGGTCAAAAAACGTGCGAACGAAGATAATCATGCAGTTTAGGCATTTACCAGTATTTACCAGTTTGCTGTATACTAAGTAGGGTTAATGGAAGAAACCCTGGATACTGCCTGGTAGATACGCTCTGTTCTCGTCAATTAACAAATGCTTTAAGCTATAACCTACATGTACGAAACAAAAAAAACTATTTCAGTCCCTATAACCTCTTGCAAGCATCGATAATTTCACTTTTTCAAAAAGGAAACGGCTCTTTCTTGAGGAAGACGAGCTTGTAAATGTGGGCAACTTTTATGGGCGAAATTCAGCCATGGGCGAATTAACCGTTAGTCACTGTCATCGTCAGCCTATTCATGGGCAGTAAGCAGTACCAACATCGCCAAACATACAACGCTGACCACCAGAGTGAGCATTCCAAACATTATATTGTGTAACCTCAATTTCTGAAAAAAAGTGAAAACAAAAAGATTTTCAAATATAAGGTTTCCAACACCAAAAGTTAGTGTCCCGCACACACTGACCTTAGTAGGCCTAGAACCTACATGTGCCTTAGGGAGCTTTCATATCAATAGGTGACCTTAAGCAGCGACGACAAAGACGACAACTCCAGCAAGAACGTCAGAAAACAATAGTTTTAGTTAGCAAAACATTGGTCCTGTACGTGCGTTTAATATAGTATTACACTTTGGTACATTCTTTGTAGTCCTCTGCAAAACAACAACGTGAAATATGACCAAACTCAAGGTTTTATGGAGAACGTAAACGCACGAGGATAGATTTTCCTTTCTCTTTCTGAACTTGAAAGCCCCCCCCCCCCCCCTCCCTCCCCCCTACCTCCTACGAAATCAGTTCCTGGATAGGTCGGCCGCATTGCGCAAATGAAATGGGTTGGAATTACCCCAAGTTACAACATGTACTTTCATTTTTTGGGTGAATTCGCCGTCCTTATTGCTTAACGTCCCTAGTGAGTGGCCAACATGTTGAAACTTAGGGGTCTATTCCACGTAAGTATAAATATACGTAAGTCTGTAGTCTGATTCGCTAAGCTACGCTATATATTGCGAGTAGCGAAAAGGATCTTAACAAGCGCAGTTAAAAGTTCAAAGCGGCAATGCAATGATGTAAAATTGCAACCAGGACTTAAAGTAGAACTATTACCCTGCAACAGATGGGCTGACTTGGGCTGGCTCAGGGCTGGGCTGGGAATGGAAGCGAAGGGAAGTGAAGATAAGGGATAAGATAAGATAAGATAAGATAAGATAAGATAAGATAAGATAAGATAAGATAAGATAAGATAAGATAAGATAAGATAAGATAAGATAAGATAAGATAAGATAAGATAAGATAAGATAAGATAAGATAAGATAAGATAAGATAAGATAAGATAAGATAAGATAAGATAAGATAAGATAAGATAAGATAAGATAAGATAAGATAAGATATCCGAACGGGGCGTAGGAAGAGGGCTACGTACACCATGCAGAAGGTAAAAGGCGAAAAAAGACAACTAACACTTAACTAAATACAAATTGCCACCTGATCTTCTGTGAGTTTTATAAACAGAACAACGTATAATAGCTTGTGTGCAATTTGGTCAAGCTCTTTGGAAATCGCGCACAGGCTGCGTTTTGTCTATTTAATTGGTTGTTTTTTCCCATCCACCTGCAGGTTCGTTAGCCACTCAGCGAATAGCCTGCAAGCAAGCTCTCCAATTGGGGTCTCACGCGAGACATGTATTTGAGTCGCGAGCGGCGAGCAAAGCAAACAGCGAGAGGCCGCCCCCGCCCCAATCCTCTCACGGCTTGCTTCGCTCGTCGCTCGCGCTAGTCCTTTCGAGGCTGACGTAATAAAGAGCTTGCTCGTAGGCTATTCAGCGAACGACTATGTACGCCAGTTGCCATTTTTCAAACTTGCGACCGCCTTAAACACCGCTTGGGCTGGGCTTGGCCATATCAATGTAGATAGATTTCTTTTCAAAGGAACAATTCTACATCTGCATTGGTAATTGGCAGAGGTGCCTCATCTCGCCGATAACTGCCAATGATTCCACAAGTTCCCTTTCCATAAAGATACATTGTATGAAAACCGTCCAAAAAGTCTTACCTTTCGAATGTCATCAAATGCTTGTCTGGCGGGAACTGTAGCGACTTCCACCTCATCATCGTCAGGTCTGGAAAGCACTCGGTAATTATCACCGTCCGATGCTGTGCCACAAGCCAAGTAAAGTTCAAAAAACACCACTGCGGCAATTCCCAGCAGATAGACTATCATAACATAGACACCTGAATCCTCAAGGTGAAATGCTGGCAGTATACAACCCAGGAAAATATTTATCACTGCAGAACGGAGAAGATTAAAGAGTAAGTGCATCAGTAAGGATAAGTTACCAAGAGATGGTGCCTTATGAGTTAATGTTTATGTTTATTTAAATTCACACAATATGCGCATAAAAAAACGAATTACAATGTGTTTACAAATGAAGACGAAAATAAGAAAAAATTACAGATTGAGAATAAAACAGTATGCCAGGGACCGGGTTACAAAGTTTAAGAAGGGAAAGTTTACAAAAGGTAAACGCCGTTAAGCGTAAAAGACAAACAAACAAACAAGGAAATTAGAAAAGTGGAAAAGTGTGTTAAAGATAACGTTTTCACTTTGAAAGCTCAAACCTGATATAGACAGCGAACAGTCGTACTTTCCCCTCAGATAACGCGCGCAAAGTGAGGGTAAAATTATGTAAATTAGAAAGGTGAACGAGAAGGGATGGGAGGGAGGGAGGAAAAAGTACTTTCTTCTTCTTCTTTCCCTCCACTTTCGCGTTTCCTCGCTAGATCCATCCCGCGCTACAAAAAATAGGAGAGGAAAGAGACTGCTTGCAGTGTAAAGCTGATAAGTTTTATATAAGTCTGTGAGTTAACTAAATAGGGGATATTACACGGCGGCGCGAGAATATTAATTTTATTTTCGAGTGGTAAAAACAATATTTTACAAACGAGCGCAGCGAGTGAGTGAAGTTAAGAATTGGTTCATGCATAGCGTGCGTATATCGAGTTATGGATGTACGCGGGAAGTTTGAAGAGCACAAGAGAAGCGTAAGAGTTGCCCGAGGCATAGCCGAGAGCAACTCTAGCTTCTTGCGTGCTCTCCAAACTTCCCAAGTGCATCCATAACTCGATATACGCACAGCTAAAAGCATGAACCAATTCTTTTATAACACCAGGAACAAAAGTTTTGTTCCTGATAAATTACAAAATTCTCTGTACAAAAAGAAAGGCGAAAGTGGTTTCTCATATCGGTTTAATCTTAATGTTTCATTAAACTTCGAAAAGCTCTTATAAATATACATTTTTAATGGAGTTGTCTGCCTGTAAAAAGTTTTTTATAACATAGCGCGTGCATGCTTCCCCCATCCGACTTGCACATGTCATCGGATGGACGCACGGCCATGCGTATGCTGAGAAATGTACAATGATGACGCCAATAGGAATTAGATTAGGATGCACGCGCGCTATGTTATAATATTGTTTTTAACACGAGAAAATAAAATTCATATCTTCAAGCCAACGTGTAATTTTCTTTTTGTCATATGGACAAATATATCGAACGCCATTTTTCTCCGACTGTTTGTACAAGCAACCAAGAAAAGGCGGGAAATGACGTCATCAATGCACTTGCTAGTGAGAATATGGAAAAACACGCCACTCGGGTCCCGGATGTGGTTTGGCATGAATTTTAAGAGTGGTGTATTTTTCAGTAAAACACTCATTTTACAATATACTAAAAACGCTTCTAAAACCATTAGGCGAATTGGTTTTGCGGATGTCACACATTTAAACTGAAAAAAAAAAAAAAAAAAAGCGGCTACCAGTCTCCACATACTTTACTTTCATAAAAGACTTAGTTCAAACTCTATCAGTTAGTCGTCAAAAAATGATTTATTAAGCTCATACACTTACAAAACACCTCTCATTTTTGAGCTCTGAAACTAAAACCCCTTATATTTTACGTTTGACCTCAGACACCTTTATGAGGGGTTAGTTTCTAAAGAACCACTGGTTGTGCGTCGGTGGGGAGTAGAAACGAATGTTTGTTTTATCAACAGAGTTGGTAAGGTAATTTGACCACCAAAAAGAGATTCGAGTGTTGACGTTTCAAGCGTTCGCCCTAATCGCAAGGGCAATTAGTTTCAAGCGTTAGCCGTTCGCTCTAACGAAGGGCTAGCGCTCGAAACGTCATCTCTTTACGGTCGCCTTATTACTTTACCAACTCTGTTGATAAAACCAAGCATTCAAACATTCCATTTATCGCGACTCCATTGTTAGTTTCAATAGGCGAATCCTTGTTTACACTTTCTGCGCCATTAACTTATGCATATCAATATCTGATGACGCTAATAAAATAAAAACTCTGAATATTCAAAGATCATAAAAGTTTCAGTTTTCTCTGAAAATTTGAGCCCAATACATCGCATGGTTTTGGAGAAATTCTCTTCTAAAAGCTTGACATTTTACAGAGAATGTATGGCTCATTAACTTTTTAGCCACCCAGGAATTTCGCAGTTTTTGATGGCTGATATTTCCTTCAACATCGCTTGCAAAGAGCTGAAACTTGCACAAATTGCTCAACTTAATCAGCTCTTTCAACTTTTGCATTTAGTTCATATATACGGCGACGGCTTCTATGAGTTGAGTCGTATGCTAATGAAGAAAAATGTAAACAAAGACGTCAGCAAAGATTCGTCTATAGCATGGCCCGATTTACGCGTTACAATTTGTCCGCTGGTTTCTTTCTCTGCTGATCTAAGGCGTGGCGAAAAAAACGGCCTGGGCCCAGTTGCTCAAAGCCCGATTAAGCTAATCCTGGATTAACGTGATCTTTGGTTCGAGTTTAATTACTGATCAATGATGATTCTTCCAAAAGATTTTTGGCCCTCAGTTTTTACTTAGAGTTTTCTTTACCTTGAGCTTGAAATTAGCCTCTAAAACCATTTTTAACGAGCGAAATGAAAACCTCGATTAACTTTTCATCGTAGATTAGCCCATAGTTAATTGAGGGACTGGTTAGGAAACCTTGCCATGAAAACAATGGTGCTGTAATTTATGTTGGAAGGGCCGCGACCCTGCACAATCCTTTGTTTTAACGTCCACGCCGCAGTTGTCAACTGTGGTGTGAACGCTAAAACAAAGGATTGTGCAAAGGATTGTGCAAAGGATTGAATATCTTAACAAAAACGTTTCGATTGGTCAGTTGCTCCAACATATTCCAAATTCTATTGTTGTTTGTGCAGGGTCAAGGTCAAAAAGCCAAACAAAAACATATAACAAAGGAGTTTGTCAGGTTTCATAACCATTGCCTTTAATTAACTATGATTCGCCGTAAACCCGGCCCTGATCAGTAGCAATACCACAGATTTTTACAATTGGGCTGATTCGTGTCCGCTCACCCATTTTGTTTGTCAAATGGAGCCAAATCGGCCTGATTAATCGGTACACTGATTTAAATCAGCCTTAACCGGTCGGTCTTTAAACTGATACTGCACACACCTGCTAAAGCCAACACCACCAAACCAACGCCTCGATGAGCCCAGTTGAAAAGCCGCCGTCTAAAAAAACAAAACACGGCACAGATTACAACCCGTCTTACTTACCGATACACCATTAAAGAGACTAACTCTAGTAAGTTATTATTATGTAAATTGGCTGATCCAGATAATTGACTAGTGGTAGGCGCGCTGTCAAAATCCAGGTTTGCTCTTTTGGTAATAACGAGCATTAATGTTAAGCTAATGGTAGAGACAACGCTAAGTCAAAACTGAGGAACAAAAAAATCTTTTTTTAAGAATCTTTATTGATAAGGCATTTAACTACAATCAAAGTTCACTTTAAACCAGGATTAGTTTAATCAGGCTTTGACTAACTGGGCCCAGGAGTTTGAATGAATGTTAGCACGGATTTCAATAAAGTTGGAAGCAGGTGGAGTCTTTTTTTATAATATCCGTCAGAAGATGATGCAAGGAGTTAAGTGGGAGAATTCACGAGTTGCTATTTTAACATTTTGGGCAAATAATAGATTAGGACCACTGAGAATTCTTAATTTTACTGTAAATACAATGTTTCCAAAGGTCTTGATAGTAGTAGGCAAGTCAAAATTTTAAAGAAAACAACAAAACCTTTAAGTTTACAACACTTTATACATTAACTAACTGGAGATGACAGAAGTCTCTGTCGAAACATGTTTTGTAAACTTAAAGTTTTTGTCGGTTTCTTTAAAATACGTTTATTCGTTGCATAAACGAATTTTTTTTTTTTCACGAAGTAAAAAATAATGTTACACTGAACTCAATGCAGAATTATAGCCGGTGATTCACAACTAAAACGTGTGCCTTCTGGAGTTGTGGTGATCTCTGGTCTAAATAAAAACACTGCAATTAGGAAAAACCTTCGAGCCTGCAGGTATAACTGTCGACTAGAAACATGTTCTACAAAACCTTTATTCCTTCATTGTATTGAATTGTTGATCGTTAGGATCTGTCAAAGAATTCTCGGACTCGCAAACTAACGCTCACCAATCTCCCCCTCCCTCTACCCCCTCAGGCTCCCGTTCTGTTGTACTTACATGTACATGATAAATTTTTCATCAAAAAATCTCACTGACAGCACAACAGCTCATCACACTCATACAACAAAAGTACACACATATACATAAAAGCAGAAACGTCACTGAAGAGTGAGCAAGTTAATACCTTCTTCCTGCATCTAGAGGAGGTCTGAAAAATGCTATTGCTGGTTGTAGAACAGCTATTACCATGACAAATACACCAATGTATGGATGAGCACCAGCATCCTAGAGAGGCAAACACACTGTAAACATACCACATGTACCTTATGGCATCCAACTTGTTACACGGTGGCTACACCTTGATCTAACACAACAAACAGCACAATAGACCAGTACTGCATTGCATTACATTGTATTGTCTTGTATTGTATTATTCCACTCTTATGTCATTTCACTAAATAAGGTCAACAGAACGCGCAAAATATAAGACCGCAATACACCGAAGTGTCCCGGTTTGACTGGTTTACAACAGGGCGAATACGGACGAAGACATTTCACTGGCTTTCTGTGTTGGTTACGGCACTCGGAAGTGCCATATACTGATGGACAGATAATGCCGGGTGTATTTCAACACTCTTACCAGAAAACAGAGGCCAAAATAAAGAAATAGTTTTGTAGTGGAATAATAAATCTCTTATTCGATGTTTTAACATATAAACATATAACACCCGCAGACATACGTTTTTGCTCATTGCTCGTTGTTTACTACGCAACTCGCAAAATATCTGCGCGTATTATACGTAAAACCATGGAATGAAATATATGTACTGTACCATATTGTATTATAACTACGATTGTTACAAGTTCTACCTCTGACCAATGTCCAACATAAAGGAAAGCAAAAATGGCTCCCGCGATAGTTAAAGTTGCTGTGAGTAACATCATGATCTGGTGGACCTGAAAAATAAACAAAAATATTAGTTTATTCATCCTTCATGGGTATAATACGAACTCACAATATGACCAGCTCCCAATTGGCTTGATAGTTCAGTTGGTAGAGCACTCACTGTTGGTAGATGCACGGCATCGAAGAGGTCATGGGTTGGAATCCCGTTCAAGGCTGTTTTTGTTTTATTTGTTTTGTTTTTTGTTTGTTTGTTTGTTTTTTTGAACGGCTTAAGTTGCGTAGATAACCGCGAGGGTCTTCCCTCTATTTAAAAATTCAGAAGTTGAAAGAAGAGAGTTTATGCCACTCACCACAAACCAAATCCTCTTTCCACAGAATTCCTTTTGACCCCAAACTGGTCTCATAAACCGTGCAATGAACATTCCCATGGTGGCAAATCCAACCCATGCAAACACCATGAAAACAGCTAAATAAAAAGTAGATTCAGTCCGTTAGTAAAATATCAACAGAATAAAAAGAGAGTCCTGGGGTGCTGACCATTTACATGGAAAACCCGGAAAATCCAGTTGGAAACTCAAATGGTACGCATCATTCCATTTGGAGTACTTCTGAAATTATGGGCTTTTGGTCAAAGTGTTGCATTTTTATTACTCCTTTTGGGATTTACAGCTGATGTTCATACATTTTGCATGTTATCCATCTTCTGTTAAGACAAGCTAAATCATTTCGTATTTATGCCGAAAATTTCGATCCGGGTGGTTTGTGTAATTGGTAAGCACCCCTGCACTTTGTAACACATTTCAATCAATCAATCAATCAATCAATCAATCAATCAATCAATCAATCAATCAATCAATCAATCAATCAATCAATCAATCAACCAACCAACCAATCATCCATCAACCAACCAACCAACCAACCAACCAATCAATCAATCAATCAATCAATCAATCAATCAATCAATCAATCAATCAATCAATCAATCAAACAATCAATCAACCAACCAACCAATCATCCATCAACCAACCAACCAACCAACCAACCAACCAACCAACCAACCAACCAACCAACCAATCAATCAATCAATCAATCAATCAATTAATCAATCAATCAATCAATCAATCAATCAATCAATCAATCAGTCAATCAATCAATCAACCAATCAATCAACAAACAAAGGAGGCCTGGACGTCTTACTGTAATTCCATGGTCCCTCCCTACGTTAGTGCGGGAGGTCACGGGTTCAACCCCAGTCGGGACCAACACTTAGGATCTTTAAATAACTGAAGACAAAGTGCTGCCTTTGTAATAACATCTGCAAACGGTTAAACTTTCTAGTCTTCTCGGATAAGGACGACAAACTGTAGGTCCCTTTTCACAACACTTGTTCCTAAATTATATTTAAATAATCTGTAGGACGTTAAAGAGCCTGCCGTCGTTCGAAAAGAGTAGGGGATGTACTCTCCGGCGTAGTGGCTATTATTATCCATTTCTGATTTCATTTGTCTGTCAGATTCATGCGTGGGTTGGGTGGGTGGCTCCTTTACAATTCCTGATGGCGGATGTCCCATCTTACTGCACGGAAGACTGAATATTACTGTAAACGTTCATGAGTGTTAGAAAACAATGTAATGTCAATGTTTTTTAATCCAGAGCCACAGGGTGCAACCTCACACGAAGTTTTTGATCTGCTGTTAATAGTTATTTAATTTACACCAGAGTAAAACAAGATTTAATGCTTTAAGACCCAATATTAGTACTGATTAACGTCGAGTCTCCTTCTTGATCAAACACGATGGTCAAGGGGATGAAAGAAATGATCATGAAAGATGAATCGTTTGATGTTTGAACAAATTCTCCCAGCTAGTAATACAAGGAAAACATGGACAACAGTGGGGAGATTATGCATGTTGATGTTCAGGTGCTGGATTAAAGGGCTTGGCTTACCGTGGAGCTGGATAACCAGCAGGTCCCAGACTGAAGCCTCGAGGATCTGAATATCAGCCA
Organism: Pavona decussata; assembly: GCF_977016875.1. Classification (NCBI taxonomy): domain Eukaryota; kingdom Metazoa; phylum Cnidaria; class Anthozoa; order Scleractinia; family Agariciidae; genus Pavona; species Pavona decussata. Next base: position 402,426 of record NW_028145535.1, on the reverse strand, counting down.
GATTCACTGGACTCATAGAGTGAGCCTTCCAGCTGTGTTCATGGAGTGAGTTATCTTTCCCTGGAAATAAATGCAAACATGATACCTCAATCAGCAAACACTGCTGAAGTAATAAGTAAGGGGCTAGTTTCTAAACAAATTGCGGTGCTGCGTTGATGGGGAAGAAACGAATGTTTGGTTTATCAATGGAGTTGATAACTCAAGGTAAATTGACCATCGTAATGAGATTCGAGTGCGGACATTTCAAGTGTTTGCCCTTCGTCAGAGAAAATGAAGCAATTGTGGGTTGTTTGTATTTATACATGTACAGCTGTACACGTATGTTGAGTTGTGGAGCTATGCAATTGGTGGGAGCATGTTGCCATGTTGAAGTAAACTGTGAACAAGCCAAATAAAACACATTAATTAAGACAGGCATTTTGGTTTGTTGAACCACCTCTCCCCTCCTCCGTCCCCCTCCAGGTAAGATGACAACTCATGGCCACTGTTAGAGACAACTTGCAAAGGTACAAAGGTACACAGTATAACTACTGTTAATTATGTTTTTTGGCTACAGATGGCTAGGATGGAAGTAGATTGCAACTTGAAAAAATTGGCCAATTTTTTCAGGTTTTTCCTGTGTATTTTAGAGAAAGCGATAAAAACCTGATTATAGTTTGTTCTTCTCTCTAGGAGAAAAACCTTTCTTTTCTTTCTTGTGTTGTAAGAGTAATTTCATGTTACAAAACAAGTTCTTTGTCAAATATTTGAGCAGTGTCGACCAAAAAGCATTGAAATCACAGTCACAGTACTCCTTCAAAATCTGGTTTGGATATTGATAATAAAAATTATTATAATATTAGTTTACTGGCTAATGACACCTACATGTAGTTTGTAAGGCTGCATTATACATGTATCTCTTGTGCAAAAAGGAAAGATCAGGAGAAACGACAATGATGATGATGATGGCGATGATGATGTTGATGATGATGATGATGATGATGATGACGACGACGACGACGATGATGATGATGTTGATGATGATGATGATGATGATGATGATGATCAAAATCATGAATAGTTCATCTCACCGTATATCACCACTTAGCAAATCCTGACTTTCAATATCATTATTGTATACCTAAAGGCCCTGATGCAAATATTAAAAACAAATCCTTGGTCAGGTCAGCTGCCATGAAACTGCTCTTTTTATCTCTTGTAAACCTAGAGAAAAATGATGGGATCAGCAACGTACAGTAAATTTCCATTGACTCATGAGCACTGCATGTAAGAAGACAATCATTTTAATTTAATTTAATATGTAAATCTAGGACAGCAGTGATGAGATCTATGTTTGAAAAATAGATGAATATTCCTGACTGTAGCACACAATGGTAATTTACTTATGACCTTGAGTTGACATAGCTCTTTTGCACTCTGGTAGCTCATTTCGTGCATGCACTGTTGGTTTTAGCGATTCATGGGGATCAAAAAAAAAAAGAAGAAGAAACAACCACATGATGGATGAACCATAATTTAATTTATTTCTGAGTGATTTTCTCTCCATGAATGTTCTCAGAAAAAATTGCTCTTGCAGTCTTGAAACAAAATTGTGTCCTTACAATATGGTGTAAATGCATTAATTAATACATTAATTTTTGTTTTTCATTAATTTTTCAAATTTTTCCCCTTTTTTTCTGTAATACTTGTGATTTCTCTAGCTCCGCTAAATTCTATTTGTTCTGTCTTTGTCTTTGTCTGGCCTGCCTAGATTAGCTCTCACTAGACTACCTGTGGGCCAGTCTCTCTTTTTTGCTAGATTTTTGAATTTTTGAATAAACTTGAACTTGAACTTAATTCTAGTGCAGAATCTGCTCTTGACTACCAACTGTCAGCTATAAGCCTGCAGAAAACTTATAGCCTCCCACGCAGTCATTTTTAGGGGACTCGTATTACCTCCTACCCTAAAAACAATTGTGTGGGAGGCTAGCTAACTTAAACCTGGTCATAAAAATTGTAACTGTATACCTGTATTAACGAGGTAATTAAATACTAGATGAAAGAAAACTAAGGAAAAAAAGGCATTTGAACCAACAGATATCTAGAATCAACTGTACCTGCATTTGATGACACCACCTTCTTGAGATATCGCTTCAAATTTCAACTCTTTTATTTCCTGATAATGAAAAAAAATAACACTTACAAAAACTGGTAGAGACTGAGTGGGATAGACTACATGTAGGTTAATGGAAATGGTTGTCTTTAAATTATTAATATAAAACATGGTTTTACCTCACACACCAGGCACACTTACAGTGTAGATCATAATTATGCACATTTGTAGTACAACATTAATGAAAATTAATTTTAATTAATAAGCCAACTTTACTCCAAGTGAACTCAATACACCCTGTAATTTGTTTCATCAAGAATCTGTGCATTAGAAGGCAAAATGAACTTCAACTAGTTAGGTTCCCAAAACTCTTTGATGTTTCAGTTTTCCTCTTACTTGTAAACAGATAAAAAGATTGTGAAAAGTTATCTAAAGCCGACATAAAGCCACATTCAGACTCTACATGTATGTTGTACTTGCAGCCCTATTGTCCACTGTGGTAATTTGACACTGATAGCAGGACCCTGTAAAGATCCTTCAGGTCCAAACAAGGATCCTTGAAGTCCCTGCAAAGAACCTTGAAGTCCCTGTGAATATCCTTCAAGTTCTTGTTAAGATCCTTCAAGTTCAGCAAGGATCTTAAAATATATCAGCAAAGATCCCAAACAATCTCTTGCAGGGATTTGGCAGGGACTTGAAAGATGTTTGCAAGATCCTACAAGATCTAGATGAGGATATGGATGAAGATCCTAAAAGATCCTACTGGAGATCTTCAAAGGTCCTTAAGGATCTTATTTAAGGACAGTGCCTAGAAATACATCTACTGAGGTATGGCTGTTCAGTTTATTACTATGCGGGAAAAGCAGATCCTAGCAAGGGCTATTGGAATCCAAAATGAAAATTGGGAGTAACCACGTATCTTTTAGAGATAATAAAAGAAACAATAATTCTGAAAAGTGCTAAAATACAAAGCAATGTATGGCTTTTTTTATCAAATGGAAGCTTTATTATCTCTGAAAAATGCTCGGTTGCCCCCAATTTTCTTTTTAAACACCAAGAGCACTTGCTAAGTTCTGCTTTCTCCGCACAGTTTTCAACCATGCAAAAACATCCCTGTAAAAGTACTGGCACCACCCATAGGAAACCGGAGTATGTCGAGATGCGCAGAACGTATGCACAGTAACAAACGTACTGTCCTTAATGATTTTCACCGGGAAAAAACAGTAGAACTTTACAGAGCACTAACAAACTATCCAACTACACTGTCATACACTGGGCATACATTTGTAACAGAAGGTGGTGTCATCATTGCCTTTCTAACCTGTGTGGTTTTAACAGGTGTGTCGTGTCCAATCACAGGATAATGACCAATTGCAGTGCTTCCATTAGGATAAGCGGAACAAATTATCGCATCTGTACCATCCTGAAATCAAAGACAAAGCAGATCACTGTGTGTGGCATGTGAGGAAAAGTTTTTATTCTTTTAAATTAAATTGTCGGTCATTCTTACCATGACAGCTTTGTGGTTGAATCCCACTGACACCCATTTTTCTTTGCTGCTCAGTTCAAATGTGATGGAGGAACCTTTGGGTGTGTATGTCAGGAGGTAATCACAGTCACTTGGTGAAGAGCAAGACTCTGGTTTTAAGTAGCAACCTTTGGTTTTACCGCAATCCGATGTGGAGAACTGTGAAGGCAGAATCAAAATTGTACAAAATACAAAATAAATAAATAAATAATAATAATAATAATAATAATAATAATAATAATAATAATGATAATAATAGAGCTTACATGTTCATGTAACCCTCATTTCCTCCATAGATGGATGTTATGTTATTTTCAATTTAAATTATTTCTTTGTGAAGTTTAATGCTCAGCCCCACTCACACTTGTGCTAATTAAACACTGCCAAGGATAAATAAAGGTTATTATTTTATTATTATTATTATTATTATTATTATTATTATTATTATTACTACTACCACCATCATAGGATTATTCTCAGTTAGTAGTAATATCTTGTTCCTACCCATTCGTTAATTCATGTCGATAAACAGAGAGACAATTTGTTAAGTCTTCTTGTCTACTAAGTAGGTATTACAGCACATTACAATGCGGGGGCATTCAAGCGTCAAACCAGTGACCCTCCAATCTTCGGATGGAAAATCATAGTCCAAATGAACGTCTGACATGCTTACCACCACAATACCTTGCCTGCACGCAGAACAATCAAAGCCTCAGTGAACAGCTGATTATAATCAACACTACACAATGCTTTGAAACTTTGGCAATAATTTGTACCCTGTTAAATTGAGCGGATTAAAGACACAGTACAGTATAATAGCAAGTCTGTTTTGCACCCTCCACCCCCTCTCCTCCCCCTAGAAAACTCCAGTTTAGCTTCATACTGTGCTTCTAAAATTTTGACTTTTAAGACCCCCTCGCTTAGGAATTTCCAATGCCCCTTGATCCATGGGTGGGTATGGAATTTTTCAGTAAGACTTAAAATGATGGCCCACAGGTCTATAAGCAAGAAGGAGTGCAATAATTTGCTTACCAGCAGTCGAGATTTAGCTTTTGGCTTTTGTGGAACCCGACTTCCACTGACAGGAACTGCATAAAAAAAAAAGTTATAGCAGCCTTAGTAATTGGCTATTAACAATCATTTTATATTTATTTTATGATGATTGCAATAGTATAACATTAACTAGAATGAACTTCACCGTAATATGCAATAATTATGCAAGGTAATCGTCCGATGATCACAGGGCAATATCATCAGCTGGCAGCCCGCAAGGGGTCTTGACAATCTGCGAGCCAGCGAGCCATGCGAGGCAGATGTGCGAGGCACTCAGATTAGCCTAAAAAACACTCCGGTTAGCCTAAATAGCACTCAGGTTAGCTTAAGTAGCTTAATGGTTAGCATTTATGTTGGGGGTTGTTCGTGCCTCGCAAGCCTCGCATGTTTGGCTCGAATGGCTCGCATGGCTCGCACGTTTGGCTCGCTGGCTCGCACATTGGCCACACCCGCCCGCAAGTCCTGCTATCAATGATAGGAAATATATTCTGTTACATCTATCAAGAGATGGAATGGACTGAGTTAAATCTACAAAGCATTTCAGCTCATTTATTAACTTTCATCAAGGGCTCAATGTGTAAATGTACTTGTTTCATATTATAGCAGTGTATATAATTACATTTTTATTAGAGTCGTGTTAATTATTGAAGCTTGTATTTTATCCCTATAATTCAGTTTTAACTGCAATTGTGATTAATAAACGGTCATTGTTACACAAAGAGAATTGATTAAAATTGCAAATTCAGTACGGCAAAACATTATGCGGGGAAATTATTCAAGTGTCGTATTTAAAGCTGAGCTCAAATCACATTTGATACTGGGAGAATATTGTGCTGTGCTTATTATAGGGTGGCTTTCACTTTCCCTGTAAATCCCAAGAGTGTACCTGAGACTGTTCGAACTATTGAAAAATCTACTGCAAGCTCAACTATTCGGAGCTTCGGAAGAGAGTACTGGTTTATAGGCTGTACTTGTTGGTTCCTACTTTCGATGATGAAGTCCTCACGTGTAGATATTAAAAGCAGTATTATTTGCTGTGGTGTGGTTCATGTCTCGAGTTTTGCGCAGGAGGAAACTTGTCAAATTGGTACCACGTTAAGCTCTGCACCATTCTGACTCTTTGAGCAATGCAATGTTACTGTTAGTAATCACACGCTAACTGACCTTGCCAGAGTAAGATAGCAAGCAAACTAACGACAATTATATCGCCAAAGACTTGATGGTGTTCCATCCCGTGAAATAAAGAATTCTCCAAAATTCTCAATTCAAGAGTTACCGAGAACTTTCTTCTTCCAAACCCCAACTAGCACCCAGGTTTCTAAGCAGCGGGCGAAGAAGATCGTTAGGCACTGGGGCAGAACGAGGAAATAAGTCAACGCGGATGGTGAAAGATTTGGCTCGCGCGAGATTAAAAAACGTCAATCGGAGTGCTAGGAATGTTTATATTTAAGTTCGGAAGAAACTTTCACTCCCCTCAATCCCGGTGTTCCATCGCCTTTAATTTGTCACTTAAAACGGCTTATTTCAATCATACCGGCAGTATCCCCCCACCCCACGCCACTTGTCAATATATCCTCGTCCCGGGATCCTCGTCAACTGGGAGATTGCAGGCGTCCCCAGCTGTCAAGTGGCATCGTGCCTCGCCCATTTACCCTTAGCCTGCCTAGCAAGCGTTTATGTTGGGGTCTTGTGTGATTTTCGCTTTTCGCTTTTTTTTTTTTTTTTTTTTTTTTTTTTTGCTTTTCTCGCCCCAATTTCCGCACGGTGAACTGAGCTAGCTGAACCGAACTGAGCACTTTATTTAAACACGATGGAGTATTCAGCAGAGCTGGTGGGGTCGTGTATTTACAGATAAAATAAGAGTAAATAGAAATTAAACATTAACATCCGAATCACAAACCTAGCTAGAAATATACATTAAAACTGTGGCTTCAAATTTCTAATAATATATACGATCATCGTCTTTATCGGCTTAATTAAAGCGGCAATCGGATCAAAATTTATTTTTCTAATGTCAAATTTTGGTAGCAGACGTTTAAATTGGCTACGCTAAGCAGCGATAACGCACACCAAAACCCCACAAAAACGTTCGCCGCGCAGGAAAAGGCCGGAGAATTAATCCTTCCCTGGCAGAGACTTCTGCTAGCAGGAAAAATTAACCCTATCTTCTGGACCGATAAACTACATGAAAACCTCGTAGGTCAGATTTCACTTAATTTGGTGTTACCATAGCAACTAATTTTTGGAATACAATGGAGTTTTCTCCACAGATCAGATGAGTCTTGTTTTTAATGTACATAATGTACAGAGGTTAACTTTCTTGCTGTAGATTTCATGTTTTTATATCCGTTTTGCATTTTTTTTTTTTCGTTTTGATTACTTCTGGCGGATCCAAGATTGAAAACGTTATTCGATCAGCCTGCGTTATATAACGTCATCACTTAACTCTGAGTGAGATTATGGGGCAAAAAGATGCAGCTCATCTCTGCGCCAGTTTTTGGGCCTGCATTCAAACTGTCATTAACATTGCACTGTTGTATACTTTTTTCCTACTGTTGACGTTCAATTTAGTGTCAAAACCAAACCCGATTTTGGCTTGCACACGTTTTTCGAGACTTGGCAGCTGGCACCAGGGATGTATTTGCTTTGAATTCTCATTGGATCTCTGTCTTGCTTGCGCCTGTACGTGGCGCACCAGTTTTCGGTTTCGACGCTTACTAATTAAAAACTAATCTGTTAAAACATAACTGAAATAAAGCAAATGCACTCATATGATTTACTATTTACCCATTCATGCACGCACGTCTAACTCGTCCCCCACAAGGCCTTCGCCTCGAACGATTTGGCCACTCCCACGATTGTCTGAGTCTGGGTGAAAATCAAGAACAGTAGGCAAAACTGTACTGACCCTTGAAACTCGTTGAAACAGCAACGTGTTGTGCAAATCATATTGGTTATTCTTTGACTGTTAATTTAAGACGATTCTTTTCTGATAAAAATCCCTCCGTCACGCGAGGTGGGCACGATCTTATTTTCCTAGCCTTTAATAGAGTAGGGGAGAGAAAACATGCCTTTTAGTGGCAGATTCCCATCTCCGCGTGAGATACCTTGTGAGCGAGAAGGCTGAGGGTGAGTGTTGTCAGCACGCATAATTCTTCCGTTGAGATTAAATAATTCGCGTTTCTTGGAAGAATAGCATACTAAGACAAACTGATAGATCACATCAGCGCAATTTACAGAGGACCGTTCGTCAAGAAAATACTCATGAATACTCTAAACAAACAGCTTCCAAGTCTACGCAAAGCAACGGTATAATGCTACAGGAGGAAGCATGGTTACGGCGATATAAAGCTGGGTTACTGGTAGGGTTAGCATGGCACAATTTCACACCCAATCACAGTCAAGTAATATTGCACGATGTCAAATACTGTTGTTCTTTGATTGGTAAGTCTCAGGGAACTGAAACTGAAACTTTTTCTTGATCTTTCTCAGTGTGTCAATCTGGAAATCCCAGCATCAAATCCCTTCTCATCCTACCTAGCCTACCTTGTTGGACACTCATTTGGTTCGTCACGCAATCTTTCCCCCCCAACCTGAGACTCTAGGTCGTTGGGGAGGAAAGATTGCGTGACGATCCAAAAGAGCGTTGGAGAGGAAATATTGCGTGACAAGCGGAAAGATTGCGTGACGAGCCAAAAGAGCGTTTGCGAGGGAGGTTACCCAATGCTTAGACAAGAATTGATTCAACTTCTCCATCACCAGCCCTGCAAGTTAGGTCATGGCTGGGTTTGAACATCCCAATAATCTGTCGGATACTCTATCATCTGAATAACACTTAGTCACGGACTGGTACTGGATGCCTTTACCGGGGTCATCGGTGACAGATGTGTGGCATACTGCCAGATTAATAATTTCGAAGGCATCAATTTTCAAAATGAAAACAAAGAGGGCAATGCGGTACGCATTTGTGGCAAGTAAAATGCATTCCTTTCGTTACAAGCTTTTGACTACAAAGAGAAAGGAGATTTGTTTCCAGAGTTAACTTTTATTGCCCTTTTACATGTTTATAATATCCCACAATTAAGTAAAGTTTACGATTAGTTATCATCCTTTGATCAAATGAAGTGCAGGGGGTGTAGGACGCGTTTTCTCACTTCCCTTGTCTTCCTACGGGCATAAAAGAAAAAGTTCAACCATTAACATCATGATGAAGGATGCCGGGTCAGAATTTAAACCATATGTCTGAATCAGTTGCTTATGTCCACAAAGCCCACGAAGCTCTAAGTTAAGATTCATTCTATGTATTGTTTATTAACAATAGCCTATTGTTGGAATAACAATAAGTTATTGTTAAGATGCACTACAAAGGATACATCTTAACTAATTAAGTCTTCGGAATCAGATCCCAGGAGGCAAATCAAAACCCTCTATGTCATGGAAATCTCTGGATGAATTAATAAACAAAAAATTCAAACTGCAATTCATATGAAAACAGAATGGCCGATAGCAGCCTTTCAGGCAATTGCAAACGGTCACACTAACATACCTAAGCACAAAAAATGTCGAAGCGTTTTGGAAGAAATTGGATGAAAATTTGGCTCACGTAGATGGGTCGTGAACCTCGTAAAGATATACCTTTAGGAGGGTCTGTATGGGGGAGGGAGGACTGGATTCTCAGCCGTCAGTTAATTATAAAGAATCCCAGTTAACGTTTCCTTCTCACGTATTTTTGTGGTTTTGTATATTATGAAATGACCACTCGATAGTGTTGAGTATGATCCGAAGATTTCTGAAGAAGTTTCAAATGATTCCAATCTCACTCTGTACTCAGGCAAAGTTTAGGCATCTCAGCTAACAGTCTTCTTAACGTTTCTCAGATATCAGTTTAAAATAAACTTGCACTTCTCAGCTGACAGTTAACACTTTAGTCTATCTTGAGCTATTAGTTAACTCCATGCAGACCCTGCTATACTATGGAACACTAGATGCTGAGAACACTTACAGGCACAACAAATTCGGCCTTTGCACTGCGACATTCCATAGTTTTTGCGCTCGCCGGGATCACAAACATACTTGCAGGTTCCTCCCACACCATGATAGATGTAGCAGCCAGTGGTCGGTTCATCTAGATACATTAGTTATATAAGAAAGAAACCAGAAGTGTTATTTGTAACTCGTGAAAAAATAAACTCTCATTACCGATAACCTTCCTGATTCCAAAGGTGTAGCGAATGTGATTTGTAATTTTAAAAAATAAAGATGCGTCTCATTCCCTTATTTCGTAGAAAACTGGTGTTTCCAAATTGCAATCCAATGACTTGTGGTGCAGGATTTCAGACTTCAGGCGAGGCCAGAAGATGGATGTTTAAAATTATGAACAAACAAACTTCAGGGCCCGGTTGTTCAAAACTGATTAATGCTAATCCATCTCGCTCATTGATAATTTTTTTGAAGGCTAATTTAAAGCTAATGGTAAAGAAAAGTCTAAGTCAAAACTAAGGGGCAAATATCTTTTTGAAGAACCCTTATTGATTAGTATATGAACTTGAATCAAATTTCACGTTATCCCAGGATTAGCTTAATCGAGCTTTGAACAACTGGGCCCAGAGTTTTTCCAGGGCTTGCTTAAACCATTCAGCACAGGCTATGGCCTCATCTCCTTATTGAATTTTTAAAACACAGTTTCTGCTACAGTTTGGGCATTGTTGTGGAATTACTCTTCCACGTAAAGTGAAAACCAAATTTAATAGAGATTTAAATTGCCTATAGTCATATCCTCGATAAGGAAGTTTTCCACTGTTTGGCGCAGAGGTTCGTGAGGGGCACTTTCGTTTCCACTGACCAAACATTTGTTGGCAAAATATTTCATTTGAGATGTCACATTGCTCAATATCGGACTTTTTCGATGAAACGTACAGAGTTCTAGACCATTTAATGTTTTTTAGTTGATTTTGAATGCGTTTGGTAAAACTTATAACTTTTTGAGGTTAGCTAATCCCAGTTGGCCACCATTTGGATATCGTGGCGTAATTTTCTCATCATGTGATGTCATTAGCAAAACTCACCAAGGATAAGCGTCAGTTTGCACTTTGTTAAACCGTCCTAGTTTCCGTTCTGTCAGAATTACGAAGAGCAGACTCACCCAGAAAGCGAAGGGACTGGACATAAATTACTGTGTTGTGTTAAAACAGCAGTGGTGCTCAACATTTGAAATCCATTAAAAAATAAAAACTTGTTACTCACCAGGTTGTTTAAAGCACCACTTAGTGTTAGGTACTGTGTCATCCCAACAGCAAGATTTCCCCAGACACTGCTTCTTCGTTATTCCATAATAACCACATTCCTTGCGCTCAGAAGGAGCCACAGGGCAAAGACCGTCGGGGAGATCTGTACGGAAAACAACAACAACAACAACAACAACAACAACAACAACAACAAACAAAGAAAAAAAAAAAACCCACTTACTTAGTTAAGTCACATCAGAACATGTACTTGTACGGAGCTTTCAATTTTAAGAGGAGGTTTCAGCTAGGTACTTTGGTGGGATTTATGTTTTACGTCAAGTGTATTCTTACGTGAATTGCCTTTAACGTAGCAGAATTTGGCGTTTGGCTTGCTGCTGTCCCAACAACAGCCTCTCTTCAGGCAAGTAGCTTCATCGATGCCAAGCCATCCGCATTCATATCGATTATTAGCATCGACATCACAAGTCGGGGCTGAAAATTAAAAGACAGCAAAAGCCATAGTCTCCAACTCAGTCGTTTTTAGACTCGACACGCAACGCTTCGATTAAGCGAGCGTTGCGTGACAGGCCTAAAAACGGCTCGCAACGGTGTTACTAATTTATTGAAATGTGAACACTGCAACATTAGTGAAAATAGCACATGGATCTAGACCGGACCCTTTTTTTTTTTTTTTTTGTATTTTCAAACCGAGGAGGGGTTGATTCCCCCCCCCCCCCGCCGCCCCCTCCATAATTTCGCAACTATAGAACCTTTGAAAGTAAGCTTTTCGGGTAGATAGAACGTCCAAAGATGTTTACTTTGATGTCTGCAACGGAAGATGATGATGTCATATGATTGCCAAATGGCAGCCATCTTGGATCCGCCATCCTGGAAAGCTGGATTACCCCCAAAAATTCAGGAAAGCCCCCAAAATTACGCAAAACGTAATCAAAACCTATAAAAGAACACTAATATGATCTAAAAGCGCAAGAGTTACGGTTAAAAAAACAGTTTAAAGGTATTTCCATTTTCTGAAAAAAAAACTGCCTGCCAATAATTGGTTTCCATGGCGACATAAAAGCCAATGAATGTTCAAAGTCGCCGCAGCCAGAATCAGCCCACGCTCCCTCATTCCCCCTTCCCCCTGCTCGGTCTAGATAGGATAACCTTAGCCAATCAATCAAATATAAATGTTGATCTGAGGCATAATATCCCACAAAGCCTATAGTATGTATCTTACCTAAAACATTTAACACATTCCTTATTTAATGTGCCTATGAAATTAAACTTTCCTACCTACGCAAAATTTGACCTTAGTTGATCTCAAACTGAATTGTTTTAAGCGTCAAAACTGATGCGGAATTCCGATTCTTTTAGCCTCAACGTTTCGCTCGCCGCGCAGCCAAAACGATAATATTAATTTAATGCTGTGCGTTATAAATTTTGGGGACATTTCTTTTCCATCCTTTGCCACAAAACACCGTAAAATTACCAAATTTAAGGTTTTGTAGAGAATGCGAGCACACGAAGGAGATTTTTTCATTCTCTTTCTTAACTCGAACGCCACGCCTAACAATTTGGTTCCTGGGTAGTTGGCTGTTCTGTAAAAGTTGGATGAGTTAAAATACTTGCGAATTTTGAAGTTATATTTTGAAATAACGTTTTCGCTTTCGTTGCTGTTGTCGTTGGATAAGTACCCTAGTGAGCCTTGCGACCGTGGCCTTAGGTTTTAGGGCGCGCGTGTGACAAAGGAATATGTGAAATTTATACTGGTATTAAATTCTTACGTGGGCCATGTATCGAAAAGTAGCAGTACTTTGAATTTGGCACACTACTGTTCCAACAGCAGCCATTCTTTTCGCAGGTTGCTTGATCTATCCCAACCCAACCGCAATCATATCGATCGGGAGGTTTGATGTTGCAGATCCCTGGCAACATGAAACAGACAAAAAAAGGTTTAAAATAAACAACTGAATATTGTTAAAGGTTGAAAACTAGCGATAAGGAAGAGAGAGCCCAGCAGAATACTTTTTTGTTGTTAATAGCAGGAGCCCATTAAGATGGGCTTCTGTTAATAGCTACTGGTTACTCTTAACAGTCAAACGCAGGCAAGCTGCGTAGTTGGGAAGCAGGGTGTGTCAGGACAAGTGGTCGAGCCTCTACAATTCGTCATCCTATTTCTAGAAACTGTCCCGGAGTCCTTTCATATAATTATTGTTTCAGACCAAAATACCATGCAATTCTATAGGCTATTTCAAACTAAACTGGCCAAAACATCAAGGGAGGGACTCGAGTCAGAAGCAATAAATGGTGTCGAAGTGTGTGTGTCAGGACCAGACGAACATTTGAGGAAATACATATCATATTTCTAGTTTTTGGTAAGTGATTCAGATTTTATTGAATTTTTAAGGCAAAACAGACAATTTCCAGTTTTTCATCTTCAGATGGCCCACTTTCCTTCTGACTTGCTAAAATCTCTCAGTGACAATTGGCAACGGAAATGACCTGTATACATTATGTAGCCAAAACAGGATAAACATTTAGGTCTATTCCCCATATATGCCCTATTCTATAGATATATTCTTTCTTCCTCCGTATATAGATCGCCCATAGTACTGATAATGTTGTCATGCTCAACAGAATTTGTCATTTCATTCTAATTGGTAATTTGGAGTGGACGAACAAAAAGGTTTTTGTACTGCATAGCTACAATACTTGCTTGACACAATTTAAGTAGCAAACATTTTACCTGGAAGGCCAGGACCTTCTGCGTCAGCTTCCAAAGCCGGCTTCGCGATCACAAAAGCTGAACCAAGAATCAGGACAAGGATAACCAACATTTTTTCTTCCATTTTACTGGACTATCGAAAAGACAAAAATGGGAGAATTGCGTGACGTTCAGTTCCCAAGAGTGGTAAGCGTCTAATTTCGCCTTAATCTTCTCATGTGAAAAAGTAATGAGTTCCGCTGAGGCAGAAAGTGGTCGTGATGCCTTAAAAATGTTTTTTTTTCTCTAATATGGAAACTAAAGCTACTAACTTCGTTACTATGCATAAAAGTATCTTCTAACGATATGGTAGACAAGTCGTACTCCTCACGTGACTTCGTGTTTTCATGGCAATCACATTTTGACGTAATAGATCAAACACGAGGAAGAGTGTTTCCTCCGATTTCCAAACACCGAGAAGTAGGTTGGAAAAACGAGGCGCAGCCGAGTTTTTTTTAACCAACTTCGAGGTGTTGGGAAAAAGGAGGAAACACTCTTTCGAGTGTTTGATATAGCTTGTCAAACTATTGATAATTCTCGGAGAAATTCGAAGCAAAAGTTCACAAAATTTTATGATAATTAAGATCACATTTCCAAAGCTCCTTCACGGTAGTGATTTCCTTTGTTTCTCTTCAAGAATTATTAATTAGTTTCCCAAACTCATTAATAATTCAAAAGACAAAGACAAAGGAAATCATGCACCGTGACGTGTTTGGATATCTGATGAAAAACTCCTCGTTTTTGCATCCTTCATTTTCCCCTGCAAAATCATTTTGTTTGAGAAGTTATATCAAACACTCATCACAGTGATTCATCACAATATCAAAAACCTCGAAGTCCGTCAAAAATACCCCGCTACGCGTCGTATTTTCAACTCACTTCTCGGTGTTTGATATGTGATGAAACACTGTGTCTCGTGTTTGATATATTACGTCAAGTTCTTGGTTGGTTTTAATTATTTCTGATGGGTTTCTGAGGTTTTGGAGAAATCGAGAAATCCAAGATGCTGTAAAATAGTATTTGATTTGTGACAGCCTAGCAATTTGCGTAGATGACGGTCAAGAAAAGGGAAAAAAAATTGTTTCAAATTGGAAATTTTAGTGATATGTATATCAAATGATCTTACCACGGCACTGGAGATGAGAATTGAGCACCCCTTTATTGTCAAAAATGGAAATTCTCTGAATTTCATCAACACGCAACACGATTGAATTATTTTTTATATCATGTTCTGTGTCATGCGTCTTCTTTTGTGTGGAAAAATATGATTAAAAAAATATGAAATCTTAATCCTACATGTTATTAGCTAAACGTGTTTTGCGAAAGATTTGGTTTTAAAAACATGTACGAATACCTCACCTGATATTATACGTTTACGATATATAAGTACCAATTTTTGGAAAATTTCACTTTTAGGAACAGAACAAAACACACCCACATTAACGATCCGACATGTTTGGGATCAGTCTCTAATTTGGTTAGTCACGGTTACCATTAAAACCTTCCTTGTGTAAAATGAATATTCAGGAAACAAATAACTCGTGAAGCATCTCCAGGACAAAGGTAATACACAGTAAAAATACGAAGAAAAACTGAGAAACGTAAGCGACGTGAAACAACCGTTCAACACAAAGACTTTCTGATATATAATAATAATAATAATAATAATAATAAAATTAATTGAAGGAATTGCTTTTATGATTGAACGAGTTTGTCTTAAAGACTAGTAAAGGTAAGAGGGATCTAATACTAATGAGCTCAGTGTAAAAGGGAAAAAATTGTGGTTCTGTTGTTTAGAAATTCTTACCAAACTTGGCTGCTCAATCCGATATCTCTGAAGTTGGTGTCTGATAAAGTAAACTAAGGAGCTCAACATTTGTAAATGTTAAATTATCAAGCATGCATTTTTGAAAGCCACTAAATTTTTCCTAGCAACGGTTTCAAGAATATAGAAGACAGTGGCTATACCTAAATCGACGAAAAAGGATCTACCGAATGGTTGAATACAAGCTTTAATTGCCGACACTTAAAAAGTATAAAGCTTCTTAATTCTTTTTTTTTTTTTTTAGCAAATTGACTCGATACAAAGGCGTACGTGTAACTGATCACGGTCTTCATTAGAAAAAATGACTCAAAACCAATATTTACAGTTAAATGTAAATATTTTAATGTTTAAAATATCCAACTTGTCTGGTGTCAATTTTTTTGTCCCACTTTGGTTGGTGGCAATATACTCGATTATATTAATTAATTCCACATAACCTGGGTTCCAATTTCCGTAATAAGCAAAAACAAGACAAAACTAAATCATAAATATCTATTTAAAAATACATACGCATTTAACAACAGCGCGCGTTGGTTATGAGATGATAGATAGCGCCAGCGAGGCGCGTAGCGCTGAGTTGGCTATAATCATCTCATATCCAACAAGTGCGAGTGGAATAATTGTTTTCGGAAAAACAATCAAGAAATACCGCTAAATCGTGATAATTTTTCTTTGCAAGAACAACCAGAAGACAATTTAATGTGCCTCTATTTCTCGGGAATGGTATAATGGCTCACACACCATGAACGCTAAGTCAACCAAATCCCTGGAATTACACTATACTCTGATCCAGTTTTTATAAATGATACACACTGCATTTAACATTTTAGTGTAGCAAGAGAATCGGAGCAAAGTTACTAGTTACTAGACAGGAAAGGGAAGGCTATTTTGCTTGTTATACTGACAAAAAATGTGGGCACAACCAAAATAATTCCGTAAATGTTGACTCTTGGTTTCTTTAGTTGTTCAAGTTGAGCTATCGTAACATATATTCTTTCAAGACCAATGAACGAAATAACCTTTGATCATGGGATAAACGTTAACGTTGCTCTGGTGTGAAGGACATCGAAGCTTGCCTTCTACGCAAAATTCTGACCTCAAAAGATCTACAACAGAAAAATTGTTGGGAGCCTCATAACTACAACTAATGGTTATTAAATTACAAGAGTTGGCCATTTAAAGGGTGAAAACAGTCTGTCCTCTTTGAAATTTTGTCTTTGACTTAATAAGACTTTTATTTTTAATATTAAATTTATTTTGTTCAGTTATTTTTCTCAGTGATAGATTTAATTAACTATATTTTGTCTTTGCTGCTGAAATGTTTTCTTCCGTAGAATAATCAGTTTAGGAAAACAAAATAAATAAATAAATAAATAAATAAATAAATAAATAAATAAATAAATAGTAAATAAATAAAGTTGACCTAAAATTTTTAATTTTGCAATGTTGGGAAATAGTTTGAAGAATGGATTTCAGAAGTTTCCCTTTAATGTAAGATGTATTCAAGGGACGCCTTTAAGCCAATGTAATACAAAGGAGCTGTGGTAGGCAGCTTTATTGTAGTTTTTAAAGGGGTCATTTCCTCTGTTTTTTGAAACACTTAATTTTTCTATTTTTTCACAGTTCTGTAATGACTTTTTATCGTCCAAATATATTGCAATCCTTGTCAGATTATTGCAGATGGAAAGTGCCTGTTACAACCATCTGCATGTGTCACCTAGTCGAAAATAATAGGCTTATTTAGGCTTCGAACGCACCTATCCGTTTTCGTTTTAAAACGCAAAAGCTTGCTTTTCCGTTAAAAAATATTCTCTATCAATGCGCTTTCTTATCGTATTTGTCCGTCCACGCGTTTCGTTTTCTCTTGAAAACACAAATGCTTTTGCCTGTCGTCTAAACGTATCCGATGAAAACAGTTACCAAAACCGAAATTTTTCGAAAACGATCGCGATGGCCTTGAATTTGACCTAACTCTTGACGTCATCGTTTCGAAAAGTTCCATTCTTCAGGTGTCGACACGAAAGAACACAAAAATGGCGTTTTCAAAAATTTTTACTTGTTAGAGCGCTTTTCAAAAATAGTGTTTTTGGTGACCCTTTTCACCAGGTACGTGTGGCCGGAAGGCCAATTCGCAAAGAAAAAGTTGCATTTTCAAGGTATAACCGGAGTACGTGTGGACGGAGCCTTAACCCTATCAAGACCGAACTTGTTTTTTGTCTTCCGGGGCCGGATTCCACCACCCCCCCCCCCCCTCCCTCCCGCTCCCCCTCCATAACCTCGCAAGCATCAAAGCTAGGGAAATGGGACTTCAAGGTTTCTTAAGTGTTCTTAAGTTTCCGCAACGCGAAGTGACAATGTCATATGACGTGGTAATAACGTTATGATTGCCAAATCGCTGCCATCTTTAATTTTGAGGATGTCCCCAAAACTTCAGTCAGGAAAGCGCCGAAATTGTAAGGAAAGTAATTTTTCTTTATTGTAGAAAGGGATTTTCAATTTTGTGAAAAAACTGCCCGTCAAAATGTGGTTGTTATGGTAATATCAAAATAACGAAAACTAACCAACCCAAACTAACCAACCAACCAATTTGTTCCCGGATAAATTTCTGAAAAAGTTCTGAACTTTCAGAGCATCTGCTTAAATACTAAAAGGGAAGGGTTCACGGCTCTGCGCCTGCCAATGAATCAAAATACTTCTTCGCCTTTGCTCGCTATGACCCAAGCCTGCTTAATTTAATTCGTTGTTTATGAACCATTCAGAAGGGAATAGGTAACTCAGGTGGTAGTTTTTTTCATATGATTGCGTTATTTCGCATGCAAATAATTGTAAACACATCAACCGTGGAATAAATCCTATGGGTCAACACTAAATTCAATATCGACAATATCTGTGTATTTTGGTCATCAGTGATTTTGCTTGGACTAATTATAGAATGTGATTACTGAAGTACATGTGAGTGGGACGTTTAAGGTCATAAAGTTGATAAGAAAGAGAAAAGAGCATTTAGATACATGCACATGCGCTGAAGTGTGAACCCCTCCCTTTAAAATGTTATTCACGGTCAAAGTCGACGCAGGTAAAATCCTCCCCCCATCCCCCCGGCTACATAGGGTTAATGATATGGGAGACAAATGCACCAACCGGAAGTCAAACAGAAATTACCAAGATGGTATTTGTACTTTAAGGACGGTGCTTTCTTTTGCTATTGCGCATACGTTCTGCGCATCTTTGGATGGTCCGAGACGCTCTGATTTCTTAAGAACAGTGCCCACCAATTCGAAAGCATTTTTTTGCGGTTTATAAATATGCGGGAAAAGATCTTAGCAAGTGTTATTGAAAACTTAAAAAAATGGGGTAATCACGCATTTTTCAGAGATAATTAAGTTGGAAAAAAAACTTCCATACATTGCTATGTATTTTGAAGCTTTTTACAAATATTGTTGATTAATTATCTTTAAAAATTAGGGGTTACCCTAAAGAAGGAGCAAGAAGAAAGTCATACCTACTAAGTTTTGAAATTAACTATCACAGGAAGATAGTAACCACACATTCTAAGCAGAAATAAAAGATCTGGGGCGCTTTCCATTCGACCAAAAATTCCGGAATGAAATTTCGAGTATTCCATGTGACGAATGGAACAGTATTTTCCGGTTTGTTTGAACCAAGCCGTCCCAGTCCATCACGTACCAATTTTCGCGCGAAAATACCAAATAAACAGGGGAATCAAAAAAAGGCGGACTCTTATTATCTGTTTCACTTAGCTCGGGAACAGTACATGCACTGTTATAATTATAGGCATAAAGAATGCGAAAAGAAAACGTTGACGCTATAAAATTTATGTGCATTCACTCCTAACCCAGTAATGGCGGGAATATTTGCCTTGCAATAGAAAGTGTGCTCGTCACTTATCACATTAATTTAAGACATTGCGCGTAGCTTATATGCATTTTCGCACAACTTACGAAAGTTTGCCGTGGCTCCGGTGCAAAAGTGGTGCAAAAGAACATTCAAGTCATCTGTCGCATAATAACAAGCGGAACACTGATATTGAGCAGAAGAATTGGAAGCCATGTTGAGTTCGATTTCCGGCCTCTGAGAAACTGGGCGCGAGCAGGAATGGTCGAATGGAACGGAATTTTCCGGTTATTCCGATTTTCCGGAATTTTAGGCCAACCTCGCGAGGTACACCCAAAATTTCGGAATGAAATTCCGTAAAATGTCTGTTCCATTCGCTCCCAAACCCGGAATTTCCGGAATTTTTGGTCGAATGGAAAGCGCCCCTGAAAACTAGCAGATGTTTTACATAATAACACAACTTAATTAAAATAATCGTCCGTCTGTTTGACCTTGTTTAGTCTTTGGCAAGTTAATTAAGCCCTGTTTTATTTCTAGAAGTTAACTTTCTACTGAATTTTAGTCTGTCTTTCATAAGGGTTCATAGCATATAGAAATTGTAGATAAAATTATTAATATTCATAATTATTGGAAATCATTTTTTTGTTAAGTTGAGGGAATGACGAGTTTTGGGTTCACCGTGAGCGTTTCCATTCAAAAAAGCAATTTCTGTTGTTTTGCCACACGCTGAAAAACCAAAAAGCAAATGCATATCGACCTCAAGGCTCTTCTTATAGCAAATAAGGAAATCAATCGCAACTTGATAATTGAGTTTATTTATTTGGTATCTTCTTTCGTGCTAAGAACTGTTTTCTCCCACAAAATCGAGAATTCCCTCGGTACCATCAACTAGAAGAAAAAAACAATTCCATGCAATAACCAAGTGCAAGAAATGTCAGTAGACAGCATGAAGCCAGTGAGACGTCTTTTCCATTCCAACGGTTGCCTGTTGGAGGCTGATTTCAGCTCCAATAGGTTAGATGTCACAGGTTACTGATTGAATAGCGTTTCAATTGCAAATTTATTGTTGGTGTTATATTACTGTTTGAATTATTTATAAACCAGAGAAATGATCTCTGGTCACACCTCGATGGGAAAGTTGATAGAAACTTTTATCCTAAAAGGATACTTAATGATTGGATTTTAGATGGGAATGCAACTGTCGATGCTGAAAGTTAAATTACGTTAGACACATACGTGTATTTAATTACATAGCTGAGTACACCAACCTCTTCATGCGATCCCGTAATCAGTCAACTCTATTTAACGAACTCGCAATTGAAAACAGCGCAATGTGATATCATATCATTAACATTTAATAAATTGAAATCAGCGGTGACTGCAAACAAACTTTAATCTAGAACCTGGGGTGAAAGGTAATAAAACTAAGTCTACGTTATTCTGAAGGTAACAGTTACATTTATCCACAAGGAGAAGTTTCTTGATGAGGTAATTTCTTGTGTATTTTTATGGCATTGACTATGGTGTTGGTATAAGATAAGCCAGCAGCATCTTATCGTCTTATATAATAACCAAAAAAGCTGTTTTCAGAGCTTTGCATTTTTGTTGTTTCTTATTGTCGAAGAAAGTGCTGGGATTGTGAGAAAGTAGCCTCAACGGGTTTTATGTCCAACACAGAACGAGAAGGAAAACGTACTGAGGTAAGAACCATGTATAGGAGGTATTGAGATAATCGTGGAGTCGCGACCAAACAATGCAATGCAAGGATATTTAAATTTCGAAACATTTTCTTCAAGAAATAGTGGCCGGCAAGGTGAAATAGATGATTGCCAATTGCGTCTGTACAGCCCCAAAGTTGACAAAATTATCTCTTTCGTAAAATTTCTTTCACTACCTTAACATTTTTAAAAATCCTAGTGAGTTGTGTTTTCCAATCTAACAAATGTTCGTGTTTTTGTATTTCGCAGATATTAGCACTCGTGGATTTATCATGGTTTCGTCTCAAGTTTTTGGAGCCATTTTTTCTGTCATTGGAGCGGTTTCAATTATCAGCAATGCTCTGTTTTATTTGCTGCTGTTCAGAAAACCCAGCCTGCTGAAGAAGGCGCACAACATTCTGCTCCTGACTTTGACAGTGAATCAGGGCGTGTTCATTTGCGACTTTAAAGAATAGGAATACAGAAAAACGGTAATTGGGTTGAAGGCGTGCAAACTTTTTTCTCTTGACTTTGGCTAACATTGATATTATCACAGATAATATAAACGGAGTTCTAAACACATTTACATTAAATCACAGGGTGTGTTCCTTTGCCACTTACAAGAATCACAGTAAGAAAAAAGCGTTGAATCAGATTGATATCTGAACCAATCCCATTCGAAATAAATGGAACCGCATCTTTTCTTGTTTTGAAATACTTTTTGTTTAAGTTACTTTAGGCAGACAACATCGACTCATTGCAAAGTTTTAATCATGTTTGGAATTAGATAAGTGTCACAAACGAAGCAACTCGTTACAGGCAGAGTAGAGATTCCGTATTGTAGGGGAGTCCCTATGGATAACATAAGGCTTAGTCGAGAACTGGGCACAAGAATTCTAAAAGAAATGGTTTGAATTTACTTGCCTTGTAGGTATCATTATTTTCGTAACACCACTGTTTGGTATCGTGGACGAGCCATCCCTCCACGGAGCTGGTGGTTATCTCTTCTGTTTTCTCTTGACAATAACTTTGTAGCGTTCTTCCTTGGCAAGGCATCCATCCTGATCGCGTTGCTTCTAGCATTGGAACGATGGTTTTCAGTAATCAGACCATTTGCGTACAAAGTTTACTTTACAAGAAAGAAACTCTTAAAGTATATATTTTACATTGTTCTTTTAAACGCTGTCGTTTTAATCCATAAGTTCTTTGAAGTCGGATTAAAAAACAACAAGTATGTGCATGTTCCAAGTATTTCTGGGAAAAAGGGTCAACAAGCTTTTGTTTTAAGTTACGTCATCGGCACATTCTTTATCCCCTCGTTGATAACTTGGGCTTCCTTTCTCCATATTTGGTATCGAACTAAGACATCTCAATCCTTATTGGGTAAATTAGAGCAGGCACGAGCTCATCAAAAGATTTTGTTGCGCATGTGCATTGTGACGGCTGCTGTCATGACAGTTTGCTGACTCCCCAGTCAAACAATTAACGTTTTGCACCAGTTTGATTTCCAACTCTACGAAGAAGTGAAGATAACTTTAATATTCGCCATGCTCAATTCTTTTTTGAATCCTTGGATCTACTTTGTCAGCAACAGACAATACAGAAATGAGTTTTTATCTTTTTGTTCTAATCTTTTAGTTTTAATTTAATTTATTCTATTTCACACCTTTACTTTACGTATAAATTATCTTTTCTGTTGCATTCTTTACTTGAAAATGGTGCCAGGATGACACCGAAACGTCGTTCCGTTTTTTCGCTCATTTTTATAGTTAATTGTTCGAATCTGCAGAAAAAATGCGCAGGTCACTCCAGAAATTGTAATGCCAGAAAACGACATTCAGATTGGGCAAGTTAACTCGGCATAAATATTAATTTAATCCTATGTTGTTTGTCTTCTGTCAGTCAGGGGGGAGGGGGAAAGAAACCATCAATCAAATTCTTCTATTACTCCAAGACTATTCAATGCATGACAATGACACTTAAAGAGTTAATAGTATGCGCAAAAATGTTTTTTTTTTTTACAGTACAAAAAGTGACGACGTCACATGACGTGGATATTACGTAACGATTGCCAAACGGTAGCCATCTTAGGTCTGCTATCACGAATTTCTGAATTCTAAATGTCATTAAGTTTGTTCTCGTCTTTGTCTTTATGAAAAACTGATTCAGAAACAGTTTTCGGTACACGAAATTAAGATTATTCTCTTCGCATTAATGGTTTTCTGCTTTTTTTGTCTCTACATTTTTATCTGTATTTCTTCGGGATTTGCATCACGATAAAGTTGCAGACTGCCGACATTAGAGATATTTTCTCGGAAACCAGCATCTGTGGACAAGGCCAGGCTAGCTTCCGCAGAAGTGCAATTGTTAATTTGGATCCTGAAGAAACTTAACATATTCCGCAAAGATGATGATTTTTGCAGTTTAACATTACACGAAGTAAGTCCAAATGAAGCATTCAGGAAACGGTACACCATTACGCACTCAATGATCTTTGATTACTACTTGTCATAAAACGAAATAAGTCGGCCACTGAAACGAACTGGAAAGGACCCACCATTGGCGAATTTGTGCAACGTGAGGTGCCAAACACACTCATATAATGATTGATTGCTGCTAGTTGTTATTATTGTTATCATTACTAAGTAAACCTCTTTAGAATGAAGGCCGTGAGAGAAAGTCTTACTATGTTGTTGTCTTTCTCTGAAAAATGCCGGAACCTTGGTTGTAAAATAAAACACAAAGATATAAACCTTTTGGAATAGTATTGCATACACTTACCTGTAAAACGAAATTTCTTATCGTAACGTTACTGAATTCATATCATCCTCATAAGGTTTAGTTCTGTGTTTAAGCCAGGTACATAATATCTATACAATTTAAATTGGTTGTACAAATTCAATATATCAAAATGAAAATATACTGGCAGATTCCTAAGAATTAAAATTCTTGCCTTCCGCTACTGTCAATCTCTTCGGAATTCTCAACTTTTGGAAGAGAGAACAAGTTAATTAGGAAAAAATAGTTCCATTTGATCTTATTCTTGTAATTACGTGTGGTCAATTGATAATTTCAGAATTGTAACCTTTTATCTCCTAATGCAGCAATCATTAGCCCAAACCGCCTATCTTTGCTGCTCTTTAACATTACTAAGATTGTTTTAGTTGCACACTTAAAATATAAGTTTATCAATTCTTATTTTGAATACGAATTAGTCACTTTGACAAGCGGAAAACGACTGTAGGGCAATTTTTCTCAATGTAAATTACTGGCTCAATATTCTTAGCGTAATGTTATATTCCAACTAGTGTACTTAGCCATATATAGCCATATATTTTGAATTAATTAAACACATGGAAATGCAAATTATAATGTGACGAAGGTTTAAATTTATAGGCAGACCACAAATGACAAAGGTTTTAACTAAAACTCGAACCTAAACCGTTTTTCGTTTGTCTTGTTTTTGAATGTACCTATTCATTGCTCGCTTTCAGCACACCCTGCGAAGCCAATCGAACGCAATGGGACGGAATTTCAGTCGAACTCAATCGATCTCAATTCATACATCGATTTCGATCAATGTAAGTGGTCAAAACTAATAAACTCGAACAGGACCCACCAAAAAAAAAAAATTATGGCAGTCTCTGCCTGCATACTCCTTCACCAACTTCAAAAAATGGTGATTTTCATACCCACCCCTCTATCCATCTCGGTAAGCTCAACAGGTGACGTCACCTTCGACCAGCGCCAAGTACGACTGGGAACGAGGCTGATTACCCCGTAGGCGTATACTACCCTCGGTAGTTCCAGACGTTTTGCTCCAACAAAACAAAATCAAAAAACTAAAAACAAATAACGAAAGAAGCAAAATTAAATATATATTAATATCCAACATGTTCGAAGTTAGAACTTTTGGACTATAAACTTTGGTCGACAAAACAACAAACCAAACCAAAAACTTTTTACGATTTCATGTCCAATTTTGAAACTACAGACTATTTTGCAGTCTAGAGACAAATTAAAGCATTCCCATCCAAACCTTCTCAAGTATCCGGGTTGTACAGTTCTTGCAGTTAACAGGAAACTGGCGAGATACTAGTCCTACCAAATTTTTATTAATTTTCGTCACTGTGTTGCCTAACGTTTTATGGCATAAAAGACGTTATTAAATTGTCAGTTATTAAACAGTATTTGTAAAGTTAAACTAATATAAGAGAATAAGATGTTTTGGTTTAGCTCCTACTGTGTGCATTTGTATGTTAAATAAAAAGTAGCAATATCCGTTTACTTAAAAAAACTTTAATTTAATTTAATATTTAAACAGGAACATCCAGTAACATCCATTTTAGCAGAATGCTAGTTTAAATGGAATCCTGTGTGACACTTCTAAAAGAAATAAAGAAACGAAATGCACAAAATTACAAGAATCAAGAATATGGAAAATAAAGACATAGGGACTAACAATTATTGCATCAAATGGCGTCTAGCTTGCTTCTTAATCTCACTGCGGAATTTATTGTTATTCCCTTTTCAAAAAATTAATTTATCAAATAGGAAATGAATTGCAATTTGAAAGCTGTTAGTAACCCAAAGGCTCTTTTTGAGGATCTGTTAACGTCCTAAAAAAATGATTTGTTTGTTTGCTCGACGTTGACAAGTCACTTGATAACGTCAACTGCACGTGGGAATTTTGGCTGGGAAAATCTTTTTTCTAAACACACTCTTACCTTCAGTTGGGCAGCTACGAGTGTAGATTATATAAGGGAATATAATTAACAACCCCCTACGCCGGGTTCAAGCTATTGTAGCAGGTGAATTTGCAATAGATCGTGTCTGAATTACTTGTATTTAATGAATTCTGCAGTTGAAATAACAAAGTTTCAGATCACAACGTTAAAATTAAATTAACTGAGACCAGCGAATCAGTCAGATCACAAACAAGGTCGATTGCAGTCAGGTTGACTGCAATCAGTGGAAAAAACCCCTTAGCACAAGATACATACAGATTATTCCAATGACCTGAAACTTGGATTTATTGACAAGGAGATCGATGTCAAACAAGGTAACTAGTGTAAGCCTTCTTTTTAGAGCCAGCCACCAACCCAGTGGTATCATATGCGGCCACAAAAAAAGAAAATGGTTGTTTTGAGGATTTTGTCGTTTTGTCAAAGAAAGGGTTAGATTGTAAGAAAGTCACCTTTAACCATGCCATAATGAGATCTTAGCGATTTCTTTAAGAAATATCGGCTATGGAGGTAAGGTTGTTTTTCAGTAGCTCTGTGTTTTCAAAATGATGCAACTTTGTCTTCAAGAGTCACATACCTGACAAAAAATGTTAACCTCATTTAACTTCCTTCACTACCATAGCTTCTCTATTCTTTAATGGTTTAATTTGTGTCTTGCAATAAAACCAATTTCCCTCTTTTCATGGTTTAGATTTCCCATTGTTTCGTCTCAAGCTTTGGGAACCATTTTTGGAGCCTCTCCCAAATTCTGAAGTTTCCCTTCATTACCTTTTATAATGCTTTTTAGTCAGTGTGTTTTCCAATCTAACAGATGTTCGTGTTTTCGTATTTCGCAGATATTAGCGAGATATTAGTGAATTTATCATGGTTTCGTTTGGAGCCATTTTTTCTGTCATTGGAGCGGTTTCAATTATCAGCAATGCTCTGTTTTGTTTGCTGCTGCTCAGAAAACCCAGCCTGTTGAAGAAGGCGCACAACATTATACTCTTAATGTTAGCTACCATTGACATGATGACAGGTAAACTGAATCCTAAACCCATGTTGCATTAATAAGGTGGCAAGGTTAGGAAAAGGAAAAGCGGTTTTCGGGTTGACCTTTTAATTAATTACTTGCTCCCTCCCTCCGCCTCTGAAATGGTCGACGTAAAAGGGAGAGGCCAGAGTTTGCAGTCAGCAGAGTTTGCAGTCAGACTAAAATCGGAATAGACGAAGGTGTTTATATATTGGGGTAGGGAGATACGTGATTGGCCTGTTTTTAAGGTCTTGTACTCATAACTCTATGATGCATTATTCCATCAAATAAAAAAAAAAAAAACACACCCAGTGTTATATCTTTGTGGATATCCTTCTCGAATGCATCAAGCCAAAACAAAGCAAATCACTACCGTGAAGGAGGTTTAGAAATGTGATCTTAATTATCATAACATTTTGTGAACTTTTGCTTCGAATTTCTCCGAGAATTATCAATAGTTTGAGAAGCTATATCAAACACTCGAAAGAGTGTTTCCTCCTATTTCAAAACACCTCGAAGTTGGTGAAAAAAAACTCGGCTGCGCTTCGTTTTTCCAACCTACTTCTCGGTGTTTGGAAATCGGAGGAAACACTCTTCCTCGTGTTTGATATATTACATAAAAAACCACTCAGTAAACACAATTTGCAAATATTGGGAATCAATTGAAAAATATGGATTCAGTACCATTAATTAAACCAGCCAGCGGATGAAATGTTCCAGGTAAGACAGACTCGAAATAACACTAAAAAGGCCGAGTGGGGATTCCGTTTTCCAGGTGTTACTTAAAATGGAGACGTGATTGCATGTATAACAAACTGGTTGGGATTAACCCAAAATATCCCCAAACTAATTGTTCTCATGTCCTTCACTTTGTAGGTGTCATTATTTTCGTGACACCGTCGCTTGATGTCATCGAAGAGCCATCCCTTCACGGAGCGGGCGGTTATCTCTTCTGCTACTTGCTTGGCAATAACTTCATGGTATTCTTCTTCGGCAAGGCATCCATCCTGATTGCTATGCTTTTAGCAATCGAACGATGGTTTTCAGTAATCAGACCATTTAGTTACAAATTTTATTTTACAAAAAAGAAAACGGTTGGGTACATCTTGTTTATTTTTGTCTTCAGTGCGGTAATTAAAATCAATACATTCGTTAAGGCGGGATTTAAAGACAACAAGTGCGTTAACGTTCTTGCTCCAGAAATTCCTGGGGAACGGGATCAACAAGCTTTTGTTTTAAGTTACGTCACCGGCACATTCTTAATCCCCTCGTTGATAACTTGGGCTTCCTTTCTCCATATTTGGTATCGAATTAAGGCATCTCAGTCCTCATTGGGAATATCAGAGCAAGCACGGGCTCATCAAAAACGTTTATTGTGCATGTGTATCGTAACGGCTGTTGTCATGACAACTTGCTGGCTCCCCAGTCAAATCACTCACACTTTGAACCAATTTGGTTTCCTGATGAACAAACAAAAGCTAAGTTTAACATTCGCTATGCTCAATTCTTGTTTGAATCCTTGGATTTACTTTATCAGTAACAAAGAATACAGAAATGAGTTTATCTCTTTATTTTCCATCTGTATTAAAAGTACACAAGTTACTCCAGAAAATGCAATGCAAGAAAATGACACGCGGATGGGGGAAGGAAACTTGGTGAACGCAACATCGCATCAGAGCGGCTTTTAATTGAGTGTCGAAAATAATTCGCGTTTGTTTTTGTTTTGAATTTATTTACTACATTCTGTGGTTGGTTAACAAAACTCGCGCCATGTTCTCAATCAATGGAAGCCAAACGAAAACCAATCGTGTTTTGGTCGCACGCGTTTCCCGGTGGTTGGCACCGGCTACATGTATTTGCCTCTTATTCTGATTGGTTCATTGCATTGTGATTGGTCAGAGTAATTACTTTGGTTTTAGTTTCACGACACTAAATTGAAACCCGCTCTTGTATTCTGGGTATCGATACCTCCCAAATAAAATTATCCAGTAGTCCATTCCGGGCATCTCCCAATAGTCAATTTTATTGTCACAATCTGGGGCCTTACTTCTGGGGTCAACTCAACGGTTGACATCACCTTCGACCACGCTAAGGACGACTGGGAACGAGGTTGATTACCCAGTAGGCGTTTCCTACCCTCGGTCGCTCCAGACCTTTTGCTCCAACAAAAAAAACAATAAAGTACCTTAAAACAAATAACGAAAGAAACAAAATTAAATATACATTCATGCCCAATATACGACAACGATAGAGGCAATGGAGGAAAGAAGTAATTGATAAATGTACTGTATGGCTTGTTCTAAAAACACGGCAGCCGAGGTACCAAACGCAAATAAACACACCGTTCCTAAAAACAGAAAACAAGCCAGCGATTCATCCATGTATAGCCCCTTCTCAAACACGCCTGTCGAAGCAACAGACCTAAATTAAACACATAAATAAATAAGTCTAATTAAGACGAGCAGGAAAGAGTCCACCACAGCACATAACATAACATATTATGTTACACAGGGCCCCCGTTGATACCAGTCCTGCGACTGAAGGGATCACCCTGTTTAAATATCAATTCTTATTATAGTATTGTTATTACCCTTCAATCTTTGATCACTGCTGGTCATAAAACAAAATAAGTCGGCCACTGAAACGCACTGAAAAGGTCCACCATGGTCGAATTTGTTCAATGTAAGGTGTCGAATGCACTCATATAATAAATGATTACTTCTAGTTGTTATGATTGTTATCATTAGTAAGTAAGCCTCTTTAGAGAATTTAGGATGACAAATAGTCGTGATTTCCTATTTTGGCGTCTTCCTCAAAATAAAGTGTAGGTTATAATTCCCTGAAGAAGGTTGGGAATTAAACTCAGTTTTAAAATAAAACAGAGTTATACGTTTGTGACGTAGTCAACATAAGTTGTTCCTTATATTTACCTGTAAATTTTCAATAATAATTGTACATATTCAGTATATCAAAATTTAAATAAAATGGGCAGATTTCTAACGAGATGACAAAGGTTTTAATCAAGTTGTGTAATTGAATCATTCCTTCAGCTCCTGTCAATCTCTTAGGAATTCTCAAGTTTTGGAAAAGGGAAGACGTTTATTACGGAAAATAATTAGTAACTACGTGCAGTCAATTTAGTTGCACACTTATATATAGGTTTATCAGTATTAATGCGAATACGAATAAGTTACTTTGACAAGCGGAAAACGACCATAGGACGAATTTCTTCAGTGCAAATTACTAGCTTAATCCTCAGCCATAGTTATTTATGCTTCAGCCTAAGGTTACATTCCAACAAGTGTACGCCAGCCAGGTACGCTATATTTACCCAGCAGCTATATAATAAGGATCAATTAAACACGTGAAATGTAAATAATAATATATAGAAGGGTTAAATTTGCAGGGAGACCACAAAGGTTTTAACCAAGCAAGTTGTATAATATAATATATTAAACTAAAACTCAAACTGTTTTTCCTTTTGTCATGTCTTTTTTTGTACCTTTTCATTGCTCGCTTTCACTCCTCCTTGTTTAGCCAATCGAACGGAATGAAACGAAATGGAACAGAGTTTCTGTGAAACTCAATCTATCTCAATTCAAAGATAGGGTTCGATTGAGTTCGGTAACGGAACACGATCTAGCTCTTTGCAATTGAAGGTGATTGAGCAATCGACTGTTGAGTTCTTGATTGCCAAGTTTTTATGCAAGCTATAAGACTGACCTTTTTGTTAGTGTCATATGACTTCATGTTCAGGACTAAATTATTTGTGCTTTAGTAAGGATTTAGAGTAGGGGACACCTTAGTATGCTTAAGATACAGTTTATACATCTCATTAGCGAGCATTTTGGACATACCGCTCGGCCAAAGGCATATTTTATCGCTTGTCGTTATATTAGATGGTTTCATTTCCAATAACATAGTTTAATGCATAGCAATCCTTTTTTTTTTTCCTCCAGTTTTCTGTACTTTTTCTCTTCGCATACACGAGAGTAGAGGCGCATTGTTTAAAATGCAAACTCACGAGGCGCCAGCAATCAAAAGCGTGTAGCGTCGCGCGCTGTAGCCTCGTTTGCAGTCCTAATCGAGCTTATCAGAGGAAACCGACCTGCCTTTCTGGGGCTTGGGACAGAACTCGATAGACCAAGGCATCCTCGGAGCGTCTTCTCCTCACCTTCGACCGCGAGCCAGGAACAATAATTTAAAGATCAAATGAGGCTGTGTTTTGTTTCGAGAATCCATTCTCAGTAAGAAGAAAGCCATATCCACTAGGATTTGAATTAGGTATCGCAGTAAGATAGTAACTGCAAATTTTGGGAAGAAATATTAAAATATAAAGGAGCAGATGTTTTAGATAATAATAAAATTAAACTTAATTTGAATAATCGTCCGTCTGTTTGATTTTGTTTAGTCTTTTGCAAGCGAACTAAGACCGATTTTATTTGTAGAAGTAAAAGTTCTCGTGGATTTAAGTCTATATTTCATAAAGGTTCATAGCATATAGAAATTGTGCATTCATTTCTCAACATACCTAGTTATTAGAAACCATTTTTTTGTTTGTTTGATTGAGAGAATAAGGTATTTTGGTTTTACCGTGATCGTTTGCTTTCAAACAAGCAATTTACTTTGTTTCGGCCACACGCTGAAAAACCAGAATACAAGTGTACATCAACGTCAGATCGCTTCTTCTGGCATATACGAAAATGAATTGCACCTTAAGAATTTTTTAGCCTAGTCTACTTTTTGAGTATCTTCTGTTGTGCTGAATGTTTTTTCTCTCGGAATATTTAGGATTTCCTCGGTAGCATCGGCTAAATGAAAAATGTATTTTTTGTAATCGGCGAGTCCGTGGAATGTCAGCATGAAGCCAGGCTGATTTCAGCTCCAATAGGTTAGATCTCACAGGTTACTAATTGAATAGCATTTTCAATTGCAAATTCACTGTTGGTGTTATATTACTGTTTGAATTATTTATAAGCGGAAGAACTGATCTCTGATCACACCAAGATAGGAAATTGATAGAAACTTTTATCCTCAAAGGGTACTTGCTGATCGGATTTCAGATGAGAATGCAACTGTTTAAGCTAAAACTTATCTTATTATAGTCACATACATGTGTTTAATTACATAGTGGAGTAGGCCAACTTCCTCCTCCACTCCCCAAAACATTTGCTTCAGGTAATTAGTGGATTTACATCTTATCCGCTAATCAACCAATTCTATTCAATGAGCTTCGCAGTATGGTAAAAATTTAATTACTTGATTGAAATCAGAGATCGACGTCTACAGACGGATTGACTTTTATTCTAGAAGTTGGGGAGAAAGGATTTAACTCCTACGTCCACATTATTCTGAAGGTAACAGTTAAATTTATCGACAAGAAAAGGTTTCTCTATAAGGTAATTTCTTGTTATATTTTATGAGATTGACTATTGACTATTTTATTGAGATTAACTATCATATAGGGCTGGGCAAAGTACCAGCATCCTATAAAATAACCAAAGGGATATTTTCAGCGGCCTGCGTTTTTTTTTTCTTTTGGTCAAAGAAAGTGTTGGGATTGTGAGATAGTAGCCTCAACGGATTTTACGTCCTAACCGGAAAGAAAAAGATGGAAAAGCAAGTATACAGGAGGCATTGAGAGAATCGTCGAAATGGTGGCTGGCAAGGTGAAATTGTTGATTGCAAATGACGTCTGCACAGCCTTAAGAGATTCAAAGCTGACAAAAATATCTTCTTTGGTGAAATAACCTTCACTTCATTTACAGTTTTGAAATACTTGTAAGTTTTGTTTTCCAATCTAACAATTTCGTGTTTTCCGTATTTCGCAGATATTAGCACTTGTGGACTTATCATGGTTTCGTCTCAGGTTTTTGGAGCCATTTTTTCTGTCATTGGAGCGGTTTCAATTATCAGCAATGCTCTGTTTTGTTTGCTGCTGTTCAGAAAACCCAGCTTGCTGAAGAAAACGCACAACATTCTGCTCCTGACTTTGGCTAACATTGATCTGATGACAGGTAATATAAACCGTGTTCTGAAAAAAAATATACAGTGAATCAGGGCGTGCTCTTTTAACAATTTCAAGAATAGGAATAAAGAAAAATGGTAATTGTGTTGAAGGCATGAA
Organism: Pavona decussata; assembly: GCF_977016875.1. Classification (NCBI taxonomy): domain Eukaryota; kingdom Metazoa; phylum Cnidaria; class Anthozoa; order Scleractinia; family Agariciidae; genus Pavona; species Pavona decussata. The sequence continues at coordinate 369,501 of NW_028145535.1, read as the reverse complement.
AAATTCTGCTCTTGATTTTGGCTTACATCGATAATATGAAAGGTAATATATTTCGAGTTCTCAAGACATGGACAGTGAAGCAGAGCCTGTTCTTTTGCGAATTTAAAGGATAGGAATAGAGAAAAAAAGTAATTGGGTTGAAGGGCATGCAAAAGTCGACTCTTGACTTTGGTTTACATTGATATTATGAAAAGAAATATAAATGGGGTTCTAAACACATTTATATTGAATCGCATGATTTGTTCCCTTGCCACTTACAAGAATCACAGTAGGAGAAAACCGATGAATCAGATTGATATCTGAACCTATGCCATTCGAAATAAATGGAACAGCATCTTTTCTTGGTTTTGGAATACTTTTTGATCGAACTGAAATCGGGATACTGAGATATATAGAACTACATTTTATATTAATTTGGGGTGAAAGGTTTTGGTTTATATGTTGTGCAGTGTTTTGGAAAGCTTTTGCTTTACTTGAAGTAGGGAAAGCAGGGTGTTATTTTGCAATTTTCTGCTAAACAAAGGAAAAATACTTCTTTTTTTAATTAGCATGGTTTCAATCTATTTGTTTTAAATCACCTTGGTGGTTTTCATTAGAGAGATTTTAGCACCCGAACGGGTTTAATGGGAAGCTGCTGGTTCTAGATTCCATTTTGAGAAATCGCATTCTAAGAAATTTTCATGCATTTTATGACTCTGCATTCTAAGACTATATAGAATCTTTCATAGAATGTTCTGTAGTGACCAGGTATAACAGCTAGACAGATTTTGGTAATGCTCCGAAAAGGGCACTGTAAGAAAATCCCAGAATATGTGAACAACGCGACAACAACAGTGTGTGTTGTGAGTGATTCTGTTTAATTCTTGAAGACCATCAAGAGGACATCCTCAAGCATATTTTAAGGCTTGGCCCGCCTAATAATTTGGCATATTTTCATCCGAAGAGGACACATTTGTCCAAAATCCTGGAAAATTGGCAAACAGTTTGTTGTCGGTATCCTTATTAATCCCTCATATTTAGTTTTATTAAATTTCAGTCACCTGACCTGAAAACGAATTGTAACGGTTGTAATCTTTGCTAAAAAATAGGGAACAGAAAGCTATTTTATATAAATCTTTAATCCTGTTTTTAATTTTCGATGAACCCTCCAAAGGTCCTCATGTTTCTGGCAATGATGTCCACGTGCTAACAGTAACGATCAATTAAAGAAAATAGGTCAAACGACATGATAAATGTCAAAATCTGTTAAAAGGTAAATGAGGGGTATCATCTAAAAGGGAAGAATTTCACAGGCATGGTGTGCAAAACATGTTAATGACAAACGTTTTCAAACGTTTGGATTGTAATTGTTCCCAATTTCCAGGTCAAAAACAAGTTATGTGACGTCATCAGCTAAGGAATGTCACAAGACACTTAGGAAGACTTTATTTTGATCAAGGTTGTCAGACAGTTTATTTAATGAATTTCCTTTAGTCGTGCATGTTCTTTAACAACGGAGAGTAGGAATTCCTTAAAATCTATACTGGGGGTCGTTTAAGTTACTTTAGGCAGACAACATCGACTCAATGCAAAAGATCACGAGTTTACATCATGTTTGAAATTAGGTAAATGTCACAAACGAGGCATCTCGTTACAGACAGACAGAGTAGGGAATCCGTATTGCAGGGGGGTCCCTATGGATAACATACGGCTTAGTCGAGAACTGAGCATAAGAATTCTAAAAGGAATAGTTTGTATTTCTTTCCCTCGTAGGTATCATTATTTTCGTAACACCACTGTTTGATGTCATGGATGAGCCATCCCTCCACGGAGCTGGCGGTTATCTCTTCTGTTTTCTACTTGACAATAACTTTGTAGCATTCTTCCTTGGCAAAGCATCCATCCTGATCGCCATGCTTCTAGCATTGGAACGATGGTTTTCAGTGATCAGACCATTTGCGTACAAAGTTTATTTCACAAGAAAGAAACTCTTAAAGTATTTAGTTTACATTTTTCTTTTAAACGCTGTCGTTTTAATCCATAAGTTCTTTGAAGTCGGATTCAAAAACAACAAATGTGTACGTGTTCCAAGTATATCCGGGAAAAAGGGTCAACAAGCTTTTGTTTTAAGTTACGTCATCGGCACGTTCTTAATACCTTCGTTGATAACTTGGGCTTCCTTTCTCCATATTTGGTATCGAACTAAGACATCTCAATCCTTATTGGGTAAATCAGAGCAGGCACGAGCTCATCAAAAGATTTTGTTGCGTATGTGCACTGTGACGGCCGCTGTCATGACAGCTTGCTGGCTCCCCAGTCAAACAATTAACGTTTTGCATCAGTTTGATTTCCAGCTCTACCGAGAGGTGAAGATAACTTTAATATTCGCCATGCTCAATTCTTGTTTGAATCCTTGGATTTACGTTGTCAGCAACAGGCAATACAGAAATGAGTTTTTCTCTCTCCTTTTCAATCTGCAGAAAAAATACGCTGGTCACTCCAGAAACGGTAAGCCTGAAAACGACACGCAGATTGGGCAAGTTAGCTCGGCATAAATATTAATTTAATTCTATATTTTTGGTCTTCTGTGGCCGTCAGGGGTGGAGGGAAGGGAAGCAACCACCCATGCAATTCTCCTATTCCTCCATGACTATTCAAGGTGTGATAATGACACTTAAAAAATAAATAGTATGTGCAAAAATGTTTTCTTTGAGCGCCAGTACAAAAAGTGATGACGTCTCTTGACATGGGTATTTAACGTGACGATTGCCAAACGGTAGCCAAACTAGGTCTGCTACATTATTTTGAAATTCTGGATTCAAAATGCCGTTCAGTTTGTTCTTATCCTTGTCTTGATGAAACACTGATTCAGAAACAGTTTTCGGTACACGAAATTAAAATTATTCTCTTTGCATTAATGTTATTCTGGTTTTTTTTTTTGTGTGTGTCTAATTTATTTTTGTACTTCCTCGGGATTTGCATCACGATAAACTTGGCTAGTTAGTTGCAGAGTGCTGACACTAGTGATATTTTTTCGGAAACCTGCAGCTGTGGACAAGGCTTGTCTAGCTTTGGCAGAACTGCAGTTGTTAATTTGGAGCCTGAAGAAACTTTAAATATTCCGCAAAGATGATGATTATTGCACTATAACATTACATGAAATAAGTCTAATTGGAACGAGCAGGAAAGAGTCCACCACAGCACACAACATAACATATTATGTTATACAGGGCCCCCGTTGATACCAGTCCTGCGACTGAAGGGATCACACTGTTTAAATATCAATTATTATTATATTATTGTTATTACCCTTCAATCTTTGATTACTGCTGGTTATAAAACAAAATAAGTCGGTCGCTGAAACGAATTGAAAAGGTTCACCGTGGTCGAATTTTTTCAATGTAAGGCGTCGAATGCACTCATATAATAAATGATTACTGCTAGTTGTTATGATTGTTATCATTAGAAAGTAAGCCTCTTTAGAAAATTTAGGATGAGAAAAAGTCGTGATTTCCTATTTTGACGTCTCCGTCAAAATAAAGTGTGGGTCATAATTCCCTGAAGAAGGCTGGAAACTCACTTTTAAAATAAAACAGAGAGTTATAAACCTTATGGAATAGCATTGTATACGTTTGGGACGAAGTCAACATTAGTTGTTCCTTGCATTTACCCTTAAATTTTCAATTTTAATTGTACACATTCAGTATAATTATTAAAATTTAAATAAAGTGGGCAGATTTCTAAGGAAACGACAAAAGTTGTGTAATTGAATCATTCCTTCTGCTCCTGTTAATCTCTTAGAAATTTTAAAGTTTTGGAAAGGCGAACAAGTTTATTAGAGAAAATAATTAGTAGTTACTTGCAGTCAATTTAGTTGCATACTTATATATAAGTTGATTAGTTCTTTGTGCGAATGCGAATTAGTTACTTTGACAAGCGAAAAACGACCATAGGACGAATTTTCTCAGGGCAAATTACTGGCTTAATATACTTAGCCATAGTTAACTATGTCTCAGCGTAATGTTGCATCCGAACATGTTTACTTCAGCCAGGTCACTGTATTTACACAGCAGCTATATAATTAGGATCAATTAAACACGTGAAAATGTAAATGATAAAATAAAGAAGGATTAAATTTGTAGGCCAGGAGACCACAAAGGCTTCAACCAAGCAATTTGTGTAATATAGTATATTAAACTAAAACTTAAACCATTTTTCTTTCGTCTTGTCTTTTCTTTGTACCTATCCGTTGCTCGCTTTCACTACGCCTTGTTAATCCAATCGAACGGAATGGAACAGAATTTCTGTGAAACTCTTCACGGCCGTAGCCAGTATGAGGCAAACCGAGGCGCTTGCCTCAGTCATTGTTGACAAATTCACAAACAGTTAAATAAGTAAAAAAAAAAATGTTAACGTAAAATGTTAATGTTGATGTTGAATGATAACGCGAATCAGGCAGTGCCCTGAATTACAGGTGAGAAGAATTAAGCAAAAATTTATGCCAACCAGGCAGCGGCTTTCCAAAGAAAACTGTCTTGTTTTCATGTGTTTTTCCGCCATTTCTCGAGTCTTCTGTCTTCTCTGTTCAGAGTGAGAAAAATCTATCAAAATGCAGCGTTCTATCAACAGCTTTTTTCAAGGAAAGCGGAAAGTAGTCGCTCTCATAACATGCTTTCAGTTGTTCTCAATAATCGAACCAAAATTTAACCTTGTTTTGGCATTACTAGTATTCAGCGAAGCAACTTTGTCTTTCATTTCATCTAGTAGAGATGGTGGTGTCAGTGAAAAAGCCACCGAAGATAGTCGAAAAGAAGTTGTAGAGGCAAAAACAGGACAGGTGGCAGCGCCACTAAGTGCAGGAAGCTGTTCGTGCGAGCGCAGGTTAAGAGCTCTCCACAGGTTGAAGACCTGGTGCCGTTCATCGATGGGCTCTAACAGGCTGAATGGCCTTGCATTAGCCTATGTCCACAGCGAAATCCCTGTGGACCCGCTCGAGCCTCTACAACGGTGGCGTGCTAGTGGGCAGAGGCGAATCGCGCTGGCATTTAACATCTAACTTCGTTGCCATTTAGAAATGAAAATCCTCAAATGAGAACGGCCGAGACCAAGTTTTATGAGCCTGCGAGACTGAGCACCCCCCCCCCCCCCCATCCCCCTAAATTAACCCTTCTTTTCACGAAACCTCTGGTCAGGCAAACCTGGTTTAGGTCGTTGTTATCTAAGGCCTTCCTATAGAAACAAACCGCCAACAAACACATTAAACAGCCGCATACAAGAACACAGAGCCCCTAAAGTAGCATTTAAATAGCCCCCTCCCCTCCCCCCCTCAAAAAAAATATATATACCTCGATCTCTAGATCTAGATGGCCTTAAGGGCTCTTAGAATTTTTGTCAAATAAGGTTTGATCCCAGTGTTTAAACGTAATCATCATAAAGACCCTAAATTGCTAGGCCGAGAATTTAACCATGGATATTGCCTCAGTCCTTATTTTTTTCTGGCTACGGCCCTGCTCTTCTTCTATTTTGTTCTGTACTTTGTCTCTTTGAATTCCCGTGAGAAGAGGCGCATCTTTTAAAATGCAAACGGAACTTGGCTCCAGCAACCGAAAGCATGTAGTGTCGCGCGCGGTCGTCTAACACTCTAGCCTTGTTTCCAGGCTTAATCGCGCTTATTAGGGGAAGCCGACCTGCGTGTCTGTGGCTTGGGACAGAACTCGATAGACCAAGGCATCCCCGGAAGGTCTTCTCCTCATCTTCGACTGCGCTCCAAGAACAATAACATCACGAGCCAGAGATAACCGGATGTGAAAAAATTCGCCAATTCTGGTTGCTAAGGGGTGACGTCACAAATCGGCTTAGTAGCCGTCATCGTATTCGATTTGGGGTCATTTGCGGTTTCACGGTTGGAGGTTGCGGTTACGAAGTCATAGCAGGATGGAATTATTGTTTTATGTTGAAATAAATCTTACCAAGAGCGCAGTGGCATATTGGGAAAAGTAGCTCGCTCTTCCCCTTTCTCATGGACAAGCTATATGGCAACTTTCGACTGTCTTGGATTTGAATTGTGTTCAAGTGAGCCCTTGAGAGAGTTTGTTGTTCTTCGATTGTGCGATTATGTAAGACGTCAGTTTCACCGAGCATATTTCATGAGGTAAGGCCAGGTAATCCGTAAGCGGCAAATGTTCGCGGATAAAAATGGCGGGCTTTTAGATCGAAGGTTATACAAAGAAAAAGCTGTCATATGCATCTTTATTCAGTGTTGTGTTAGTCGTCCGTCGCCCCAGTTCCAAAGTAATCAACATAACGATTATTGCATTGATCAGTCGATTTATTTCGGTCAAGACCAGCAAAGATCACTAAGCAAGGTCTGCTGCGAAATCAAGATCAAATCACGGTTTTGCTTCAAAGATATCGATGTACGAATTACCTGCTCTTGACGGAAAAATTGTTCCGGTATTAACTTCAAGCGTCCGTCGAAAAGATGTTATGAACTAAGACGAAGCACTAAAATCCAGTCCCAAATATTATTTTTCTCAAATTGTAGGTCATGGTTTTACTGAATTTAGTAAAGGTCAGGCGCAATATATCCTTTGAATTGCGGCTCATTAAGCTTAACCTTGAGATGCATGTAAAACCAGGCGGACATTTTAGTTTAATCCTGATATTTTTTGTAGAGTGATTTCTTTCTGGTAAGACATGTGGATTATTTAAGACGCCATTCTGAAGAAACACTGTATTGAAACACCTTATTGGCTGACCCGGGTTGAGGTCCTGTATCCAGGAGTGCTTCTGGGATATACAACAAAAACAATATAATATTATCCCTGAAAGGCGGATGTTAAATCCTTTCTGGTCCATCCAGGGTGAAGCATCATTGTAAACAGTAGAAATAATTTGTTCAGTTGTAAACAATAAAACTAACACAAATATTACTTTTATTACCACTTCTGGGTTATCTAAGGTGAAGTCCTAACATTGTTCTATGCTCAGGTGTTTCATGTGAGATATATAACATAAATGATTTGATTTTTTAGGCGCACATTATAAACTTAGACGGATGTCAATTATAACCTTTCTGGTTCAGCCAGGTTGAAGTCCTTAAGCATCACTGTATGCTTGAGCGCTTTGGGATATATAGAATAAAATATTTTTAGGCGAACATTATAAACCTAGGCGGATGTTATATACATTTCTGGTTCATCCAGGTTGATGTCCTAGCATGACTGTATGCTTGAGCACTCTGGGATATATAACACAGACAATGCAAATTTTTTAGGCGAACATTATAAACCTAGGCGGATGTTATATATCTTTCTGGTCCATCCTAGCATGACTGTATGCTTGAGCACTCTGGGATATATAACACAGAGAATGTAATTTTTTTAGGCGAACATTATAAACCTAGGTGGATGTTATATTCATTTCTGGTTCATCCAGGTTGATGTCCTAGCATGACTGTATGCTTGAGCACTCTGGGATTTATAACACAGAGAATGCAAATTTTTTAGGCGAACATTATAAACCTAGGCGATTGTTATATATCTTTCTGGTCCATCCAGGTTGATGTCCTAGCATGACTGTATGCTTGAGCACTCTGGGATATATAACACAGAGAATGTAAATTTTTTAGGCGAACATTATAAACCTAGGCGATTGTTATATATCTTTCTGGTCCATCCAGGTTGATGTCCTAGCATGACTGTATGCTTGAGCACTCTGGGATATATAACACAGAGAATGTAAATTTTTTAGGCGAACATTATAAACCTAGGCGATTGTTATATATCTTTCTGGTCCATCCAGGTTGATGTCCTAGCATTACTGTATGCTTGAGCACTCTGGGATATATAACACAGACAATGCAAATTTTTTAGGCGAACATTATAAACCTAGGCGATTGTTATATATCTTTCTGGTCCATCCAGGTTGATGTCCTAGCATGACTGTATGCTTGAGCACTCTGGGATATATAACACAGACAATGCAAATTTTTTAGGGGAACATTATAAACCTAGGCGATTGTTATATATCTTTCTGGTCCATCCAGGTTGATGTCCTAGCATGACTGTATGCTTGAGCACTCTGGGATATATAACACAGAGAATGTAAATTTTTTAGGCGAACATTATAAACCTAGGCCATTGTTATATATCTTTCTGGTCCATCCAGGTTGATGTCCTAGCATGACTGTATGCTTGAGCACTCTGGGATATATAACACAGAGAATGGAAATTTTTTAGGCGAAATTTATAAACCTAGGCGGATGTTATATATCTTTCTGGTTCATCCAGGTTGATGTCCTAGCATGACTGTATGCTTGAGCACTCTGGGATATATAACACAAACAATGTAAATTTTTTAGGCGAAATTTATAAACCTAGGCGGATGTTATATATCTTTCTGGTCCATCCAGGTTGATGTCCTAGCATGACTGTATGCTTGAGCGCTCTGGGATATATAACAGCAGCAATATAATATTTTTAGGCTCCCACCCCCCCCCCCCCCCCTCCCCGACCGACCCTCAAAAATTAAGATTTTTTGAAAATTAACTGGCAAATGCACCACCGCCGGGACAAAATAGTTGTTCAAATGCCCCGGGGTGGTAGCTAAAACATGTAAAAAAATGTTTTATTTTGTTTGTTTCTCGTCTTACTTTCAGTAAAATCTAAGCTAATTCAGGCCAAATCAAGTCCTAGCTGGGTCTTGTTTCCCGTAGTTAGTGCAAAAATAGGTCATTCTACAGCTCTAGCGTCCCATTTTATGTCTTATCTAGACATGTTCATGGAAACTTAGTGTATTTGTCAATGAATTTGTCATTAGGGGAGCGACAATGCTGTAGGGTGAAAAAAAGTGAGATAGTCAAATGCCCTGGGGTAATTGGGTGGAAGGCTAATGCCCGACCCACCGGGATGGACTGTGTGGGAAAATGCCCCGCTATTGCCCGGGGGGGGGGGGGGGGATGGGCACAGCTGGAATTGACTGATGCATAAACAATAAATCCTAACCCACAAGCGATGGGTGTGGGATTATCTGGTCTCTAAACGCGTTAACTGGTGGTCTTATTTTACGTCCCCACCCCCTCCCCCTTCTGTAGCTATTAAATGAACGACGTACTTTTCTTAGACTTCTTACGTATTTCTTTTTCTTGTCCCTGAGTACCACAAATGTCCAGAGATGCACCTCACCCCGAATTTGGGTACTTCACATTAGACAGACCTTCTTGTCAGTTTTCATATTATTTCGTATTAAAAACTGAATCATTGTATAGATGCAATTTGAGTGATTTGATTGGCTTAGCGGCCATGGTATATACGAGAAATGGCGACCATTAAATTGTCTGCTTGTTATTCTTGCACAGTGAAATCAGTAAGATCTAGCAATATTTCTTGATTTTTTTAAATAAAACAATTATTACATTTGCGCTTGTTGGATATGAGATGATTTTTAAATAATAGCCAACTCGGCGCTACGCGCCTCGTTGGCTATCTATCATCTCATATCCAGCGCGCGCTCTTGGAATAATTGTTAAATGTTTGACAGAATTATTTGCGTTTTAGTAAGAATTTACGGTAGGGGACATCTTGTGATGTCAGACATTTAATGCATCTCATTGGCGTTCATTTATGGACATCACTTCATAAATGTCAAAGAACACCGATTGATAAAACTTGATCGCACCTACCTTTCGGGTATAACGTCTAGTCAATTTATTTGATAGCCGAAAGCTCATGTTTTTAATCTTTTTAACCAGAGAACGTTTCTTAATCCAATATGTCTTATCCTTGTTACAGCTCTATTTTTACTAGTATATTTTAGCTTATTTTGTTTGGTAGCCTTTTCTAGTACTTGTGTGAGCCCAAGGTTAACGCACGCGTGCCGATTTATTGGGCCGAATTTTGTTTGGCCGATTTAGCATGAGTTGATTTACACATAACGATTTATCACATCAAGAAAGTGAATAAGTGGACGAAATCGACCCGATTGATAAAACTTGATCGCAATGGAACGGCTTGTATAAACCTTGCTAAAAATGAAATCTGTCAAAGAGCAGCAGAATTTATAAATCGAGCAGATCTTAAGCCCGCGCTATATCAGTAAAAAAAAAAAAAAGAAAGCCCAGGCCGACAATTTGCAGTGTGCATACGAATAAGCCAACTAATCGGATCGATTTACATTCCTTTGCTGAAACCTTTTCCGTATCTCCAAGGATCTCCAAGTTAGTCAGGGTTCCCAGTGTTAACGACATATTTGCCTCCTTCTATTCCTGTGTGGCGGGCGATTAAAGTCACGATTCCGTTTTTCATTACGTATTAATCTGAATTTCTGCGAAAAGATTACACTACTGAACTGTTGCGTGCCCCGAAACAGACTGCAGTAAAACATGTCATGCGGGATCCGTTTGCAGACACGTCATATCTCGAAAGAAATTTAATTAAAAGCTTGCAAAAAAGAACTTTTAGGCGCAAGGATTATAACACTTTCGCGTTAAAATTAACGCCGCAAACGAAACAGAAGAAATGCCAGAATGGATTCTATTACATTGGAATGCTCCGAGTTATTTGACGTCCCGTGGAGAAACCAGGCAAATTGCCTGGTATCTCCAAGGGGTGCCGAAGTTTTATTTTCGTTGCTAAGAACCTCTGGCTCGTTATGTAAAAATCAACTGGGGCTGAGTTTTGTTTCGAGAATCCATTCTCAGTAAGAAGAAAGCCATCTTCACTAGGATTTGAATTAGCTATCACTGCAAATTCTAGAAAGAAATAATAAAATAAAAAGAGCAGATGTTTTAGATAATAATAAAACTTAACGAAACAATCGTCCGTCTGTTTGATTTTGTTTAGTCTTTTGCAAGCGAACTAAGACCGATTTTATTTGTAGAAGTAAAAGTTCTCGTGGACTTAAGTCTATATTTTATAAAGGTTCATAGCATATAGAAATGATGTATTTATTTCTCAACATACCGAGGAATAAAAAGGGAAAGGTAAAATATAGTTCTTGAATACGAGTGTTCAGTGCCATTATGTAGAAGTAAGTCCAGACGTTTCGGGCTTAGCCCTTCATCAGTGGAAAAGTCAAAATCTTTGACTTTGAAGAATAGGAATACAGAAAAACGGTAATTGGGTTGAAGGCGTGAAAAATTCTGCTCTTGACTTTGGCTAACATTGATATTATCACAGATAATATAAATGGAGTTCTAAACACATTTTCATTGAATCACAGGGTGTGTTCTTTAGCCACTTACAAAAATCACGGTAAAAGAAAAGCGTTGAATCAGATTGATATCTGAACCAATCCCATTCGAAATAAATGGAACTGCATCTTTTCCTGTTTTTGAAATACTTTTTGTTCGAACTGAAACCGGAATAGAGAAATATTAAAATTGCGTTTTATATTGGGGGTGAAAGGTTTTGGTTTATGTATTGTGCAGGGTTTTGGAAAGTTTTGGGGCGTTTAAGTTACTTTAGGCAGACAACATCGACTCATTGCAAAGTTTAGATCTTGTTTGGAATTAGATAAGTGTTACAAACGAAGCAACTCGTTACAGGCAGAGTAGAGATTCCGTATTGTAGGGGAGTCCCTATGGATAACATAAGGCTTAGTCGAAAACTGGGCAAAAGAATTCTAAACAAAAATGGTTTGAATTTACTTCCCTTGTAGGTATCATTATTTTCGTAACACCACTGTTTGGTGTCATGAACGGGCCATCCCTCCACGGAGCTGGTGGTTATCTCTTCTGTTTTCTACTTGACAATAACTTTGTAGCGTTCTTCCTTGGCAAGGCACCCATCCTGATCGCCATGCTTCTAGTATTGGAACGATGGTTTTCAGTAATCAGACCATTTGCGTACAAAGTTTATTTTACAAGAAAGAAACTCTTACATTATACAGTTTACTTTTTTCTTTTAAACGCTGTCGTTTTAATTTATAAGTTCTTTGAAGTTGGATTCAAAAACAACAAGTGTGTACGTGTTCCACGTATTGCTGGGAAAAAGGTCAACAAGCTTTTGTTTTAAGTTACGTCATCGGCACATTCTTAATCCCCTCGTTGATAACTTGGGCTTCCTTTCTCCATATTTGGTATCGAACTAAGACATCTCAATCCTTATTGGGTAAATCAGAGCAGGCACGAGCTCATCAAAAGATATTGTTGCGTATGTTTATTATGACGGCTGCTGTCATGACAGTTTGCTGGCTCCCCAGTCAAACAATTAACGTTTTGCACCAGTTTGATTTCTAACTCTACAGAGAAGTAAAGATAACTTTAATATTCGCTATGCTCAATTCTTGTTGGAATCCTTGGATTTACTTTGGCAGCAACAGACAATACAGGAATTAGTTTTTATCTTTTGTTTTAATCGGCAGAAAAAATGCTCAGACAAAAGTCACTCAAGAAATTTTAATGCCAGAAAACGACATTCAGGTTGGACAAGTTAACTCGGCATAAATATGAATTTAATCTTATATTTTTTGTCTTCTGTGGCCCCCAGGGGGGAGGAGGGAAGCAACCACCCAACCCATTCTTCTATTACTCCAAAACTGTTTAAGGCATGACAATCAAACTAAAGGAATAAATAGTATGTGCAAAAATGTTTTCTTTGAGCACCAGTACAATTAGTGATGACGTTGCATGACGTGGGTATTACGTAACGATTGCCAAACGGTAGCCATCTTAGGTCTGCTATCTTGAATTTCTGGATTCTAAAGGTCATTCAGTTTGTTCTTGTCTTTGTCTTGATGAAAAACTGATTCAGAGACAGTTTTCGGTATACGGAAATAAGATTATTCTCTTCACATTAATTTTTTTCTGCTTTTTCTGTCTCTACAGTTTTTTTCTGTATTTCTTCATGATTTGGATCACTATTAACTTGGCTAGTTAGTTCCAGACTGCCGACACTAGAGGCGTTTTCTAGGAAATCGGAAACTGTGGACAAGGCCAGGCTAGCTTCGGTAGAACTGCAGTTGTTAATTTGGAGAAGAAACTTCAAATATTCCGCAATTCCGATTTTAGCATTACAACGTAACATTACATAAAATAAGTCCAATTGAAACGAGCAAGAAAGGGTCCACCCTAGCGTGCCATATAATCTTTGGTTACTATTCGTCATAAAACGAAACGAAATAAGTCAGCAGTTGCATGAAACTGACTGGAAAGGTTCCACCATGGCTGAATTTGTGCAGTGTAAGGTGTCAAACGTACTGATATAATAATTGATTACTGCTCGTTCTTATTATTGTTATCATTACTAAGCATGACTCTTTTAGGATGAGACAAAGTTGTGCTATGTTGTTGTCTCCATCAAAATTTAATTTGGGTCATAACCCCCTGAAAAAGATTGCGAGCTCAGTTGTAAAATAAAACACAGAGATATGAAACCTTATGGAATAGTACTGCATACGTTTGTGACTTAGTCCAGCTTTTGTTGTTTCTTAGACTTATCTAATAACGAATTTTCGTATCGTAACGTTACTGAATTATTATCCTCCGCATAATATATCAAACTGAAGGTAAAATAAAATGGGAAGATATCTGAGGAGATGGTTGTTAAAGATTTAAATCAAGTTGTGTAAATTGAATCAATTGATACCTTCCGCTACTGTCAATCTCTTCGGAATTCTCAAGTTTTTGGAAAAGAGAACAAGTTTATTAGGAAAAAAAATTTAGTTCCATTTGATCTTATGCTTGTACGAGTAATCAGTTAACATATTTGAAATGCAAACATTTGTCTTCTATATAAGTTTATCGATTCTTATTACGATTTCGAATTGGTCTCTGACAAGCGGAAAACGACCGTAGGACGAATTTTCTCAATGTAAATTACTGGCCCAATGTCCTCAGCGTAATGTTATATTCCAATGAGTGTACTTTAGCCAAGTATGCTGCATGTATACAACAGCGATATAATAATGTTCCTTTCCCTCCAGCCCCTTCCTCTTCTTCCTTTTCTCTGTCAGTTTTGTCCTTTGTTTTTATACCTTTTTCTTTCGTATTATTGTTACTCTGCCTTTGCCGTTCAGTTAAATTATTATTTCTTTTATTCTTAGTGATTTAGCACGGAAAGCCCGCGTTGTATAAGCCTCATGGTTTCTTTGGGCTTTTCTGTCATACTTTAACAAATTTCTGTAAATTAACATTGTATCATAACAAGGTGGTGATTTAAGAAAAACATGTAAATTGTAATTTAACGAAGGTTTCAATTTGTAGGCCGACCACAAAGGTTTTGACTAAGCAAGTTGCTTAATATGATATATAAAAATATAACATAATATATCAGTGAAACTAAAACTCAAACCGGTTTTCTTGTGTCTTGTTTTTTAATGTACCTATTCATTGCTCGCTTTCAATACTCCCTGCGTAGCCAATCGAAGGGAATGGGACGGAAGTTCAGTCGAGCTCAATCGATCTCAATTCATACGTCGATTTGGATCAATGGAAGTGGTCAAAACTACTATACTCGAACAGCACCCACAAAAACAAGAACATTGGTGGTGGTCTCTGCCGGCAGCCCTCTTCATCAACCTCAATAGTATAGCCACCCCTCCATCCATCCCGGTCAGCTCAACGGGTGACGCCACCTTCAACGAGGCTGATTACCGCGTAGGCGTATACTACAATCCGTCGCTCCAGACTTTTCGCTCCAGCAAAACAAAATAGAATATCTAACAACACATAAGGAAAGAAATAAATTAAAATACACATTAACATCCAATATGCTCAGAGTTATAACTTTCGGACTATAAACTTTTGTCGAAAAAACAAAACAAACCAAACCAAAACCTTTTTACGATTTCATGTCGCATTTTGAAAGTACAGACTATTTTGCAGTCTAAAGACAAAGCATTCCCATCCAAACTTTCTCAAGTATCCGGTTTGTACAGTTCCTGCAGTTAAGAGGAAACTGGTGAGTCCCACCAAGTTTTCATTAATTCTCGTCTCTGTGTCGCCTAACGTTTTATACCATAAAAGAAGTTATTAAATTGTCAGTTATTCCACAGCTTTGTAAAGTTTAATTAATATAAGAGAATTACATGTTTTGGTTTAGCTTGTACGGTGTACGTTTATTTGTATAGTAAACAAAGAGAAGCAATATCCGTTATTTTAGCAAACTTCAATTTAATTTCATTTAATATTTAAACAGGAACATCCAGTTTAGCAGAGTGCTAGTTTAAATAGAGTTGTGTATGACACTAATCAAATAAATACAAGACGCAACATTACAAAAATGAAGAATACAGAATAAACAGATAGATGAAGTAGCTTCTTGCATGAAATGGCGTCTAACGTGCTTGTTATCTCACTCCGAAATTCATTACTATTCCTCATTCAAAAAGTTTATATCAATAAGGAAACGAGTTGCAATTTGAAAGCTGTCAGCTACCCAAAGGGACTTTTTGATTATCTGTTAACGTCCAATAAAAAATGTTTATTTGTTTGCTCGACGTTGACAAGCCACTTGATAACGTCAACTGGACGTGGGAATTTTGGCTGGGAATATCGTTTTTTAATCTCAAATCTATCCTCAGTTAGGCACCTAGAATGTAGATTATATAAGGGAATATAATAAAGAACCTCCTCCTCAGGGTTCAAGCTGTTGCAGCAGGTGTATTCACAATAGATCATGTAATGAATTAACTATATTTAATTAATTCTGCAGTTGAAATAATGCGATTTCTTATCTCGACGTTAACATTACATTAACTGAAACCAGCGAATCAGTCATTATCACAAGTAAGGTCGATTGCAGTCAGGTTGAAGTGAAAGGAACCCTTAACTCCAGATACATACAGATTATTCCAATAACCTAAAAATTGGATTTATTGACAAGGAGAATTTTGTGAAAAGGTAAACGTTTCCTTAATATATTTTCTTATGAAAGTAAATATTCGAAAATTCATACATTTGAACTGCGGAAGAAAGAATGAATAAGTGAATGATCATCGCAGTTATATACGCAACTTAAGCAGTTGCAAAAAAAGAGAGGTTGAAAAAAAAGTCATTTTTGAACGTTGAAGCCTGAATTTTTTTCAGGTTCTCTTTTGACAACTGTCTAAATAGCTGCGTAAATAGTTGAGATGAGCATTCACTTGCTCATGTTTTCGTTTATTGTTTTAAGATCGATGTTCGCCAAACTAGGTAACTAGTGCAAGCCTTCTTTTTTAGAGCCAGCCACCAAACCAGTTGTATATGCGATCACAAAAAATGGCTGCTTTGAGGATTTTGTCTTTTTGTCAAAGGAAGTGTTAGATTGTAAGAAAGTAATTCTTAACCACGCCATGGTAAGATCTTAACGATTTCTTTAAGAAAAATTGGCTATGGAGGTTAAGTTGTTTCTCAGTAGCTCTGTGTTTTCTAAATGATGCCACTTGGTCTTTAACTTGGTCGCATCCCTGACAAAAAAAGTTCAACTCGTGTAATTTACTTCACTACCATAAAATCCCTATTCCTTAATGGTTTAATCTGTGTCTTGCAATCAAACCAACTTTCCTATTTTTGATGGTTTAGATTTCCCATTGCTTCGTCTCAAGTTTTTGGAGCCATTCAATTTTTGAAGCCTCTCCCAAAGCTGGAAATTTCCCTTCACTACCATTTTTAATGCTTTTTAGTCGTGGTTTCCTATCTAACAGATTTTCTTGTTTCCGTATTTCGCAGATATAATTAGCACGTGTGGTTTTATCATGGTTTCGTTTGGAGCCATTTTTTCTGTCATTGGAGCAGTTTCAATTATCAGCAATGCTCTGTTTTGTTTGTTGCTGTTCAGAAAATGCAGCTTGCTAAAGAAGGCGCACAACATTATACTCTTGATGTTAGCTACCATTGACATGATGACAGGTAAACTGAATCCTGAATCCATGCTGTATGAATAAGATGGTAAGGATAGGAAAGGAAAAGTGGTTTTCGGGTTGACCTATTAATTATTCAATTAATTAATTGCTCCCTCCCTCTGCCTCTGAAATGGTAGACGTAAAAGGCAGACGCCTTTTTTTGACATATTCAGTACAGTCAGACTAAAATCAGAGTAGACGAAGGTGTTCATAATTTTGGGGAGGGAGAGACGTGTATGGCCTGTTTTTAAAGTCTTCTACTCATAACTCTCTGATTAATGATTCCACCAAAGATTAAAAAATAAACACCCTTGGCCCAGTTGTTCGAAAGCCGATTAACGCTAATCCACGATTAAAAGTTAACCAAGGTTTTCAGCTCGCTCGTTAAAAATGTTTTCAAAATCCAATACGATTAAACAAGCAAGCGGGTGAGAAGTTCCAGGTAAGACAGACTCGAAAGAACACCAAAAAGGCCGAGGGGGGATTCCGTATTGCAGATGTCTCCTTAAATGGAGACATGATTGCATGTATAACAAACTGGTTGGGATTGACCCAAAATATTCCAAAATTGATTGTTCACATTTCCTTCACCTTGTAGGTGTCGTTATGTTCGTAACACCTTCGCTTAATGTCATCGAAGAGCCATCCCTTCACGGAGCTGGCGGTTATATCTTCTGCTACTTGCTTGGCAATAGCTTTATGGTATTCTTCTTCGGGAAGGTATCCATCCTGATTGCTATGCTTTTAGCAATCGAACGATGGTTTTCAGTAATCAGACCATTTAGTTACAAATTTTATTTTACAAAAAAGAAAACGGTTTGGTACATCTTGTTTATTTTTGTCTTCAGTGCGGTAATTCAAATGCATAAAATCCTTAAGGCGGGATTTAAAAACAACAAGTGCATTAACGTTCTGGCTCCAGAAATTTCTGAGGAACGGGATCAACAAGCTTCTGTTTTAAGTTACGTTATCGGCACATTCTTAATCCCCTCGTTGATAACTTGGGCTTCCTTTCTCCATATTTGGTATCGAACTAAGGCATCTCAATCCTTGTTGGGTATATCAGAGCAAGCACGAGCTCATCAAAAAAGTTTATTGCGCATGTGTATTGTAACAGCTGTTGTCATGACAGCTTGCTGGCTCCCCAGTCAAATCACTCACACTTTGAACCAATTTGGTTTTCTTACCAACGCACAAAATGTAAGTTTAACATTCGCCATGATCAATTCTTGTTTGAATCCTTGGATTTACTTTATCAGTAACAAAGAATACAGAAATGGGTTGTTCTCTTTATTTTCCATCTGTATTAAAAATAAATAAGTTACTCCAGAAAATGCAATCCAAGAAAACGACACGCAGATGGGGGAGGTAACTGCATCGCAGTTGGTGAACGTAACTGCATCGCATTAGAGCAGTTTTCAATTGAGTGTCGAAAGTAATTCGCGTTTGCTTTGGTTTTGCATTGCTACATTCTGTGATTGGTTAACAAAACTAACGCCATGTTCTCAACCAATAGAAGCCAAACCAAAACCAATCGTGTTTTGCTTGCACTTGGTTTCCTTGCTTGGCGCCGGTTACATGTAAATGCCTCTTATTCTGATTGGTTCATCGTGTTGTTTAATACGTATGTTGTTATTGGTCAGAGTAATTACTTTGGTTCAGTCTTTGGTTCTGGATTTACGACACTCAATTGAAACCCGCTCTTGTTATTTGGGTATCGATACTTCCGAAATAAAATTAACCGGTAGTCCATCACGGCATCCCCCAATAGTCAATTTTATTGTCACGATCGGGTAGCTTTTTTTCTGAAGGTCACTATCTACTGGCGAAACTTCTCCCTGTGCACTGGGGAAAGTAAAAAGATTCCTTACCAACAGTCGGGACCCCTTTACATGCTGTCGCTGTTTTAAAACTTCTTAAACCAGCTTGCCAGTAAGTTTAGCAGTGTCTAAAAGCCCCATTCACACCAACAAAATATGTTTAATTAAACCAGGTTCTACAAAATGAAAACTGGTAACAAAAAGCTGAACCATCGGCTTTGACGTAGAATTGTCAAGAAGGCCTTAACTTCTGCTTTTATTTGTAAGGAAGTAATTAAGTAAGTAAGTAAGTAAGTTTATTAACGTGACTAAACACTTAGCTAACCAGCTACTTTACAGGAATAGTCACAAAATAAAATAGTAATAATAATAATAAAAGGAAAAAGTAATGAAAATGATAAATGAAAATACTGAAAAGGATGAGAAAGATACTATTTACAATGTTTCTAAGATTATTGAATATATAGTATAAAATTGTATAAAATTGAATATATAGTATAAAATTGTTGCTAAATCTGTAGTCGACAAAAATCCCAAAGCAGCTTTTATGACGGAAACAATTTTAAACTGTGTTTAACTCAACAGCTTTTAGACGTGTTTAAGCCTTGGTGTGAATGGGGCATAAGTCTTAGAGGTGTGTAACCTAAGTTGCTGCAAACTCAAAATGTTTACAGGGAAATGCAGTTTACTTATTCCTTTAGTAGCGGATGTACTGCAGTCAGCTTTAATTTACCTCAGGTATATGAAAATGAAGCTGCATGCATAACATTTTCATCCTGCGTTCAGAGAACTGAGGGATGACCTTGAACTTTATATAGTGTGATATTTGCACGCTGTAGACTTATACTGATATGATCTGTATATAAATTAAACTATCATTTGTAGAAGCGAATTAACGTGTAATACACTGTAACGCTAGTTCTTAGCCGGCAATCAAGACCACGGTGACTGTGAACCTGAGACAAAATCCACGAAACTTGGTGACTTTTTCAAACATTAATGTGAAAGTAACAAATAGATTCCATTTTGCCGTGCGTCTGTGCTATGATAACGTACAGATGACGTCAAAACGTGGTGAGAACAAAGAAGTACGCTACGAGCCGCAGGCGAGTAGCGTGACTGATGTTCTCACCACGTTTTGACGTCCTCTGTGCGTTATCAGAGTACAGACCCACGGCAAAATGGAAGCTATTTGTTTCATACAATAACCAAGACATTTCAACACATTTCGTGAGCGAGCATCGCCTTGCCTGAGCTGAGTCAAAAACTTTCCAGCAAACTCAAATTTGGATTACTACACACATGTAATTGTGATGTTCTAAATTAGAGTATAATCCGAAAGAATTTTACTAACAATATTTTCAAACTAACATTTATTCCAGAAGGAAATCCTGACCTCAAAATATTACAGCATGTAAGTCGCTTCACTGCGATTTGTAATCGATTACTCGCCATCCCTGGATTTCTATCGGCGACATATTTCGACAAATATTTGCTTCCTTTTCACCTCACAACAAAGTTCTAGCTTTCCTATCCTGGTTCACGTCACTCTCAACGGTCTTTGTCCAATTTTTTATTCGACAGTTTTCCTTTCCTGAGAAAATTTGCCTGTGTTTGTCCGCTACTCGCAAAACAGTTTGCAAAACTTTGTTGACCAGTCGCTCTGGCTAGACTCTAGACTGCTCTGATCACGTGCGCCGGTCACACCACTCCATGACTTCAATTGTGCGTCTATACTCTAGTCACACACTCCTCTACACCAATCAAAACGCGATTTTTACACAGTTTGCAAAACTTTGTATAAAGCTGAATAGCAGAGATAGTAAGTAAACGCCACCATGACTGACATGTGCAAACTAGAATGTTGTTACAGTACTGAAGTTCTGCCAAGAAAACTGACAAATTACAGCAGCTACAGATTATTGTTTGTGGAGTTGTTTGAAGATAAAAATACTGGAAAAGAAAAGGGTCTCTTAAACTGAATGAATTCTGTAGAACGCCGTACGTCACAATGCGTTAAGGTTGATGTATAGATATGAGTAATGTAATAATTATGAAAATATGACTTGGATTGTTTCTAGCATGGTAAATAAAAGTAAAATTGTTGATCAGGGACCTAATTCGCGAATCCCTCCTAGGTAAAGATTTATTCTTAGTATCCTTAGCAGTTGTTAACAAAAGTCTGTTCTTATGCCAACGCTAGACTATTGCTAAGGAACGAATTCATGTACCTAAGACCCATTTTAACGTAAAAGGGCTTCTTGAATTTAGCCTCAGGATAGCCATGTCTTTTCTAAACAATACCAAAGACGATACACATCTTGTGGAAATCATCATTCGTAAATCGCGACTTGCGATGCCAATTGGCGCCAGTTTATGAGGCTGTAATCAATCCTCGTAATCAAAATGAGGCTCTACATTGTAACAGAAACTTGGAGAAAGGTTTGTTTTGAACTTTGGAGATTATTTCTAGTGAAAGGAGAAAAAAATCAAATATTACACTGAGACGAGATAGCGGGATATAGATATTTAACCTCATACAGTCTTTTGGTTTTTGTGTTCAACGTCAACCATCACATTATAACTTGCTTCGGAGAAGAACTGCAGTACTTTTATTTGTAATGTTGCACTTTTGGCGATCAGTGTTCATGATTAAAATTGGTGAAAACGACATAAAACTGATCTAAAAAACTTAAAACGTTTCCCAAATTTTCGAACCGTATCTCTGGTTCTTCTTCGGGGAACAATGAATCTTAAATTCAAAATCACTACTTCATATTTCGGCTGCCGCTATTAAGATCTCTTTGCAGCCGAAATATGAAGCAGTGATAAATACGAAAATAATTATATCTAACGCTTTGAAAAGGCTTTGTCTACAATAAAGATTGCAAAATGAACATTATTTCTCAAACCCATTGGCAATTCATCAAGAGAAAACAAAGAATATATAAAACTAAAACTCAAACCGTTTTACTTGTGTGTTGCTTTTCTATGTACCTATTCACTGCTCGCTTTCAATAGTGCCTGCGTAGCCAATCGAAGAGAATGGGACTTAAGTTAAGTTGAACTCAATCGATCTCAATTCATACGTCGATTTCGATTAATGGAAGTGGTCGGTCAAAACTAATATACTCGAACAGGACACACCAAAACAAAAAATATGATGTCGGTCTCCTCCTGCATCTTCCTTCACCAACCTCAAAAGATGGTGTTTTATAGCGTAGCTACCCCTCTATTCATCCCGGTCAGCTCAACAGGTGACGTTACCTTCGACCGGTGCAAAGGACGACTGAGAAGGAGGCTGATTACCCCGTATGCGTATACTACCCTCGGTCGCTCCAGACGTTTTGCTCCAACAAAACAAAATAGAGTACCTAAAAACAAATAACGAAACAAAATTAAAAATACATTAACATCCACTATGTTCGAAGTCATAACTTTCATGACTTTAACGGTTTGGTCGAAAAACAGAATAAACCAAAACAATTTTTTTTTTACAATTTTCATGTGCCATTTCGAAAGTACAGACTATTTTGCAGTCTAAAGACAAAGTATTCTCATCCAAAGTATCCGGTTTGTACAGTTCCTGCAGTTAAGAGGAAACTGGTGAGTCCCACCAAGTCTTCATTAATTTCCGTCTCTGTGTCGACTAACGTTTTATACCATAAAAGAGTTATTAAATTGTCAGTTATTCCACAGTATTTGTAAAGTTAAATAAATATAAGAGAATAAGATGTTTTGGTATAGCTCCTACGGCATACATTTGTATATTAAACAAAAAGAACCAATATCCGTTATTTTAGCAAACTTCAATTTAATTTCATTTAATATGTAAACAGGAACATCAAGTCTAGCAGAGTGCTAGTTTAAATAGAGTCGTGTATGACACTTATCAGATAAATACAAGACGCAACATTACAAAAATGAAGAATACAGAATAAACAGATACAGGAACTAGTTCCTTGCATGAAATGGCGTCTAATCTGCTTGTTATCTCACTCTGAAATTCATTACTCTTCCTCATTCAAAAAGTTTATACCAATAAGGAAACGAGTTGCAATTTCAAAGCTGTTAGTTACCCAAAGGGACTTTTTGAGGATCTGTGAACGTGCTTTAAAAAAATGTTTTGTTTGTTTGCTCGACGTTGACAAGCCACTTGATAACGTCAACTGGAAGTGGGAATTTTGGCTGGGAATATCGTTTTTTAATCTCAAATCTATCCTCAGTTAGGCACCTAGAGTGTAGACTATATAAGGGAATATAATAAACAGCCTTCTACCCCGGGTTCAAGCTGTTTCAGCAGGTGTATTCACAATAGATCATGTAATGAATTACTTTATTTAATTAATTTTGCAGTTGAAATAACGCGATTTCTTATCTCGACGTGTATATTAAATTAACTGAAACCAGCGAATCAGTCATTATCACAAGCAAGGGCGAGTGCAGTCAGGTTTGTCTCTTAAATGAGAAGAAGCAGTGGAAAAAAAATCCTTAGCACAAGATACATACAGCGGATTATTCCAATGACCTGAAACTTGGATTTATTGACAAGGAGGATTTCCTGAAAAGGTGAACGTTTCCTTAACATATTTTCTTACCAAAATAAATATATGAAAATTCATACATTTCAAATGCGGAATGAATAAGTGAATGATCATGGCAGTAACATATATACGCAACTTAAGCAGTTGCAAAAAGAAAGCTTGAAAAAAGGAAAGTCATTATTGAACGTTAAAGCCAGAATTTCTTTCAAACTTCCTTTTGACAACTGCTTCAGGTAAGATCTCAGCGATGTCTTTCAGAAATATCGCCTATGGAGGTTATTAAGTTGTTTATCAGTAGCATGGTGTTTCCAAAATGATGCAACTTTGTCTTCAAAAGTCACATCCCTGATAGAAATAGTCCACCTCATGTCATGTTACTTTACTACCATAACATCTTTAATACGTTAATGGTTTGTGTCTGGCGATCAAACCAATTTTCCTGTTTTAATAGTGTAAATTTCCTATAGTTTTGTCTCAAGTTTTTGGAGCCATTTTTGGAACCTCTCCCAAAGCTGGAAATCTCCTTCACGACCTTAACATGTTTTTTTAATGCTACTTAGTTGTGTTTTCCAATCTAACAGATTTTCGTGTTTCCCTACTTTGCAGATATTATCACTTGTGGATTTATCATGGTTTCGTTTGGAGTCATTTATTCCGTCATTGGAGCGGTTTCAATTATTACCAATGCTCTGTTTTGTTTGCTGCTGTTCAGAAAATCCAGCCTGCTAAAGAAGGCGCACAACATTATACTCTTAATCTTAGGTACCATAGACATGATGACAGGTAAACTGATTCCTTAATCCATGCTGTATGAATAAGCTGGTAAGGGAAAGAAAAGACAAGTGGTTTTCGAATTGTCCTATTAATTGATTAATTAATTAATTAATTAATTAATTGCTCCCACCCTCTGCCCGTGAAGGGGGCACACGCCATTTTTTTTTTTTTGACTTAGTTTGCAGTCTAAGATGAGTGTTTATGTTTTGGAAGAGGAAAAGACGTGTCTGGCCTGTTTTTAAAGTCTTTTACTCACAACTCTCTGATGCATGATTCCATCAAATATTAAAAAATAAACATCCAGGGGCCCGTTTCTCGAAAGTCCCGGTAACTTACCGGACCCGATAAGTATATTTTAAAATGTTTTTTCTGTTTTTTACCTATTACACAGTGAGTACAGAAATGGTTCTTAGCCAATGTTTTCATGGAATTGTAAAATTTAAAAATTTAGTATTCAAAGCTAACAAAAATTGATTTCTGTTTAGAAACATTTATCACCAAAGACACTTACCGGGCCCGATAAGTATATTTCGAAATATTTTTTCGCCGATTATAAAGTGATTACTGACATGGTACTTGACCAATGTTTTTATAGAATTAAAAGATTTTAAAATTTAGTATTCAAAGCTAACAAAACTTTACTTTGGTTAAAAAACATTTATCACAAAGGACGCTTATCGGGCCCGGTAAGTTACTGGGAATTTTGAGAAACGGGCCCCAGGGCCGGGTTGTTCGAAAGCCGATTAACGCTAATACACTATTAAAAGTTAACAGAGGTTTTCAGCTCGCTCGTAAAAAATGTTTTCAACTGAATCCAATTTTAAGGCAATGGTAAAGAAAAGTCAAAGTCAAAGCTGAGGGACAGAAATCTTTTATAAAAATCTTTTTTGTTTAGTGATTAAATTGGAATCAAAATTTTCATTAATCCAGGATTAGCTTAATCGGGCTTTGAAAAACTGGGCCCAGGGTTATCTCTTTGTCGATATCTATCAAAAACCACTCAGTGAACACAATTTGCAAATATTAGGAAGCAGTTGTAAAATATGGATTCAGTGCCATTAAACTAGCAAGCCAAGCGGATAAAAAGGGTTCCAGGTAAGACAGACTCTTAATAACACCCGAGGGGGGCTTCCGTATTGCAGGTGTTTCCTTAAATGGAGAAATGATTGCATGTTTAACAAACTGGCTGAAATTAACCCAAAATATTTTAAAATTGATTCCCCTCATTTCCTTCACCTTGTAGGTGTCATTATTTTCATAACACCTTCGCTTCATGTCATCGAAGAGCCATCCCTTCACGGAGCTGGCGGTTATCTCTTCTGCTACTTGCTTGGGAATAGCTTTATGGCATTCTTCTTCGGGAAGGCATCCATCCTGATTGCTATGCTTCTAGCAATCGAACGATGGTTTTCAGTAATCAGACCATTTAGTTACAAATTTTATTTTACAAAAAAGAAAACGGTTGGGTACATCTTATTTATTTTTGTCTTCAGTGCGGTAATTCAAATCCATAAAATCCTTAAGGCGGGATTTAAAAACAAAAAGTGCGTTAACGTTCTCGCTCCAGGAATTGCTAAGGAACGGGATCAACAAGCTTTTGTTTTAAGTTACGTCATTGGCACATTCTTAATCCCCTCGTTGATAACTTGGGCTTCCTTTCTCCATATTTGGTATCGAACTAAGGCATCTCAATCCTTGTTGGGTATATCAGAGCAAGCACGAGCTCATCAAAAACGTTTATTGCGCATGTGTATTGTAACAGCTGTTGTCATGACAGCTTGCTGGCTCCCCAGTCAAATCACTCACACTTTGAACCACTTTGGTTTCCTTACCAACGCACGAACAGTAAATATAACATTCGCCATGCTCAATTCTTGTTTGAATCCTTGGATTTACTTTATCAGTAACAAGGAATACAGAAATGAGTTTTTCTCTTTATTTTCCATCTGTATTACAAAAAGAAATACACAAGTTACTCCAGAAATTGCAATGCAAGAAAACAACACGCAGATGGAGGAAGGTAACTCGGTGAACGTAACATCGTATCAGAGCGGTTTTTAATTGATTGTCGACAGTAATTCGCGTCTGCTTTGGTTTTGCATTACTACATTCTGTGATTGGTTAAAAAAAACTCGCGCCATTTTCTCAACCAATGGAAGCCAAACCAAAACCAATCGTGTTTTGGTCGCACGCGTTTCCCCGTGCTTGGCGCGGATGAAATTACCCAGCAGTTTATCATGGACATCTCCCAGTAGGCAATTTTTTGTCACGATGTAAGTTTAGCAGTGTCTAAAGCCCCATTCACACCAACAAAACATGTTTAATTAAACCAGGTTAACAAAATGAAAATTGGTAACAGAAAGCTGAACCATCGGCTTTGACATAGGATTCAAGTAAGCTTTAACTTATGCTTTCATTTGTGCTAAATCTGTAGTGGACAAAAATCCCAAAGCAGCTTTTATGAAGGAAACAATTTTAAACTATGTTTAACTAAACAGCTCTTAAAATTGTTTAAGCCTTGGTGTGAATGGGGCATAAGTCTTACTGGTGTGTAACCTAAGTTGTTGCAAACTCACAATGTTTTACAGGGAAATGCAGTTTACTTATTCCTTTTTAGTAACGGATGTACTGCTGTCAGCTTCAATTTACCTCAGGTATATGAAAATGAAGCTGCATGTATAACATTTTCATCCTGCGTTCATAGGACTGAGGATTGACCTTGAACTTTACATAGTGTGATATTTGCACGCTGTAGATTTATATGTATGATCTGTATATACAGCTATTTCAATTAACGTTGTCGGATTAAAATCAAGCTAAAAGACAAGACCGCGATGTTTTGTGAGATTGCTTTTTATGAATAATTTTTTCAAAATCATCTCTGCACGTGCAGGTCATTGTGCTGCTAATTACAACCTATTGTTTTCTCCAGGCATGACTGATTTTGATGAATTTATTCATAAAAATCCCACGTAAACTTTTGGTCTTGTCTTTTAGCTTCATGCTTTGAACCAACAACGTTAGTTGAAATGACTGTAAATTAAACTATCATTTGTAGAAGCGACTTAACGTGGAATACACTGTAACGCCAGTTCTTAGCCGTCATTCAAAACCGCGGTGACTGTGACTCTGATACAAAATCCATGAAACGTGGTGACTTTTTCAAACATTTATGTGAAAGTAATTTCAAATAAATGCCACACAGACGAGAAACGTGGACCCTACGTAAGCACTGTGGTGTTTTAAAATGAGTAATTTATTTAGCAAATAGATTCCATTTTGCCGTGCGTCTGCACTCTGATAACGCACAGATGACGTCAAAACGTGGTGAGAACAAAGAAGTACGCTACGAGCCGCAGGTGAGTAGCGTGACTGATGTTCTCACTGATGTTCTCATCATGTTTTGACGTCCTCTGTGCGTTATCAGAGTACAGACCCACGGCAAAATGGAATCTATTTTTCCTATACAAAAACCAAGACATTTCAACACATTTCGTGAGCGAGCATCGCCTTGCATCAGCTGAGTCAAAAACTTTCCAGCAAACTCAGTTTTGGACTACTACGCACATGTAATTGTGCTCTTATAAATTAGAGTAAAATCCGAAAGAATTTTACTTACAATATTTTCAAACTAACCTTTATTCTAGAAGGAAATCCTGACCTCACAATATTACAGCATGTAACTATCTTCACTGCGATTTGTAATCGATTACTCGCCATCACTGGATTTCAATTGGCGACATATTTCAACAAATATTTGCTTCCTTTTCACGTCACAACAAAGTTCTAGCTTTCCTATCCTGGTTGAGGTCACTTTGTCCAATTTTTTATTCGACAGTTTTCCCTTCCTGAGAAAATTGGCCTGTGTTTGCCTGCTACGCGCAAAAACAGTTTGCAAAACTTTGTTGACCAGTCGCTCTGGCTGGACTCTAGACTCTGATCACGTGCGCCGGTGACACCACTCGATGACGTCAATTGTGCGTCTATACTCTAATCACACACTCCTCTAGACCAATGAAAACGCAAGTCTTACACAGCTCATTGTATAAAGCTGAATAGCATAGATAGCTAGTAAACGCCACCATGACTGACATGTGCAAACTAGAATGTTGTTACAGTACTGAAGTTCTGCTAAGAAAACTGACAAATTAAAGCAGCTACAGATTGTTGTTTGTGGAGTTGTTTGAAGATAAAAATACTGGAAAAGAAAAGGGTTTCTTAAACTGGATGAATTCTGTGGAACGCCGTACGTCACAATGCGTTAAGGTTGATGTATAGATAGGAGTAATTTAATAAATATGAAAATATGACTTGGATTGTTTCTAGCATGGCAAATAAAAGTAAAATTGTTGATCAGGGACCTGATTCACGAATCCCTCCAAGGTAAAGATTTATTCTTAGTATCCTTAGCAGTTGTTAACAAAAGTCTGGTTTTATGCCAACGCTAGACTATTGCTAAGGAACGAATCCATGTACCTAAGACCCATTTTAACGTAACAGGGCTTCTTGAATTTAGCTTCAGGATAGCCATGTCTTTTCTAAAAAATACCAAAGACGATACACATCTTGTGGAAATCATCATAGGTAAATCGGGACTTGTGATACCAATCGGCGCCAGTTTATGAGGCTGTAATCAATCCTCGTAATCAAAATGAGGCTCCACATTGCAACAGAAACTTGAATGAGTTTAGAAAGGTTTGTTCTGAACTTTCGAGATTATTTCTTGTAAAAGAAGAAAAAAAATCAAATATTACACTGAGACGAGATAGCAGGATATAGATATTTAACCTCATACAGTCTTTGGTTTTTGTGTTCAACGTCAACCATCACATTACAACTTGCTTCGGAGAAGAACTGCAGTACTTTTATTTGAAATGTTGCTCTTTTGGCGATCAGCGTTTATGATTAAAATTAGTAAAAATGACGTAAAACTGATCTAAAACACTTAAAAACTTTCCCAAATTTTCGAACCGTATCTTTGGTCGTTCTTCTTCGGGGATCAATGAATCTGAAATTCAATGTCACTACTTCATGTTTCGGCTGCCGCTATTAAGATCTCTTTGGAGCCGAAATATGAACCAGTGATTTTGAATTTCAGATTCATTGTTCCCCGAAGAAGAACCAGGGATACGGTTCGAAAATTTGGGAAATTTTTTAAGTGTTTTAGATCAGTTTTACGTCATTTTTACCAATTATTATTTGTAATCCACGAAACTTCGAAGGGTGTTTTACCGATATTTAATTAAATGTATTTTACTTTGAGTCATGTTGGTGCCTTTGCATTATGAACGACAGGTTAGGAAATTGTGAACGGAAATCAA
This sequence comes from Pavona decussata, assembly GCF_977016875.1. NCBI lineage: Eukaryota > Metazoa > Cnidaria > Anthozoa > Scleractinia > Agariciidae > Pavona > Pavona decussata. The sequence continues at coordinate 340,242 of NW_028145535.1, read as the reverse complement.
ACACTTATCATATACAAATAACAAGGGCACGAAAATAATTATATCATGGGCAATAGGAAACATGGGTTTCGACTAAATAAATATTACATTTATCTCACATAAAGTTGAATTACTCACAATGAAGTAGTCTTTAGTCTTTTTTGGTCGTTTCTCTCCATTTATTTCTTGTAGAATAGACCTAACATTCTTTATCACCAGCATGCATTCGTTAAGAGCAGAAAAAAAAGCTTTCGTTAAGTCTTGGTAACCGTGCCGTGTTTATTGAAACCCTAGGCGCGGCCGCTAAGCGCGTGAGTGTTAACACTAAAAAGAGACTAGGTAGGAAGCGATTTAACCGTTGCTAGGAGATTAGAGCTATAGGCTAATCACTGAACCGAAAATACAATAGGCATTGTTTTTCAATTTCGTCTGCGCCTGGTAAGAGCACTGCAAACTCCTTCCACCCCTTGCTAGTTACAAAATATGACAAAAAGATTACTCTCCCCGCATGGAAGGAGTCAAAAACTATTTTGAAATATATGACTGAACTGATATATTTGGACTTAAATAAACTAAGCATTTTTCTAAGTCAGATGAACAGAAGAAAGTTAAGAAGTAGATTAACGAAGGAAAAAGTTCCAGTACGTGTAATAACATTTTATTCAGGATTTTTACAAACATTACTTGACGTATTGCAGTCCGGTCTTCCCAGCTTGAGCGAGCGCTTCTTCGGATGGCTTCAACATCGTATGAAATTTGTTGCAGGTAAATTACTTGCACTTCTAACAAGCTTAAAGAGGTATAGATATTTATGGCAAAATGCAACAATCGCTATATTAAAATACAGAAGAAAACAAATCGAACATTTTAAAAAACGTCTTTCTTTCAAGCGCTGAACTGGAGTAAATGCACTTTAAACGATGGTATTTTTTTCCAAACCTGGAATGAAGTTAGTTTTTGGTTCCATGGCAAGTTATTCAAAACAAACGACGAAATATTCCGGTGAAACAGCCTCCAACTAACCACATATTTTAAACTTGAAGCGACTCTTGTTTCCAGTTTTCTCTCTCCCGAACATTGTCCGACACCTCTTCGTTACCAAACTTCTATCGGCCTTTAAGACCCCCAGGAGCGGGCACCCTTTGCTTCCTTATATGGAGATGGGCATAGTTTCTTCTTACGAGCCTCACACGATTGATCGAGTTTGGTTCCTATTCAGGGGAGATTATGAGTTAACACTCGCGCGCTCAGTGGCCGCGCCTGGGATTTCAATCTGACGCACGGTTACCAAGACCGTAACGAATGCTGAATTTGTTTTGAGTCAAACGGCGCGTTGTTACTTGCTAATCAGGGCTATTCTACAAAAAATATGTGGGGAGAAACGACCAGAAAAGACTAAAGACTACTTTATTGTGAGTAATTCAACTATATTTGAGATAAATGTAACATTTATTTAGTCCAAACCCATGTTTCCTATTGCCCATGATTATATCCAACGCTTTGAAAAGGCGTTGTCTATAATAAAGATTGTAAAATGAACATTTTTTCTCAAAGTCATTGGTAATTCATCAAGAATATATAAAACTAAAACTCAAGCCATTTTTCTTGTGTCTTGTTTTTCAATGTACCTATTCACTGCTCGCTTTCAGTAGTGCCTGCGTAGCCAATCGAAGGGAATGGGACTTTAGTTAAGTTGAAGTCAATCGATTTCGATTAATGTAAGTGGTCAGAACTAATATACTCGAACAGGACCAACCAAAACCAAAAATATCATGGCGGTCTCCGCCTGTATCTTCCTTCACCAACCTCAAAAGATGGTGTTTTTATTGCGTAGCTACTCTTCTATTCATCCCGGTCAGCTCAACAGGTGACGTCACCTTCGACGGGTGCAAAGGACGACTGAGAACGAGGCTGATTACCCCATAGGCGTATACAACCCTAGGTCGCTCCAGACATTTTGCTCCAACAAAACAAAATAGACTAACTAAAACAATATCACGTAAGAAACAAACCAAAATACACATTACATGTAACATCCAATATGCTCAAAGTTACAACTTTCGGACAAAAAAGTCAGGTCGACCAAGCAAGACAAACCAAAACAAAAATGTTTTTCGATTTCATGTCGCATTTTGAAAGTACACACTATTTTGCGGTCTAAAGACAAAGCATACTCATCAAAACCTTCTCAAGTATCCGGTTTGTACAGTTCCTGCAGTTGAAAGGAAACTGGTGAGTCCCACCAAGTTTTCATTAATTTTCCTCTCCGTGTAGCCTAACGTTTTATAGCATAAAAGAAGTTATTAAATTGTCAGTTATTCCACAGTATTTGTAAAGTTAAATAAATATAAGAGAATAAGATGTTTTGGTATAGCTCCTACGGCATACATTTGTATATTAAACAAAAAAAACCAATATCCGTTATTTTAGCAAACTTCAATTTAATTTCAGTTAATATGTAAACAGGAACATCAAGTTTAGCAGAGTGCTAGTTTAAATAGAGTTGTGTATGACACTTATTAAATAAATACAAGACGCAACAAAAATGAAGAATACAGAATAAACACAGGGACTAGCTTCTTGCATGAAATGGCGTCTAATCGGCTTGTTATCTCACTCCGAATTTCATTACTATTCCTTATTCAAAAAGTTTATATCAATAAGGAAACGAGTAGCAATTTGAAAGCTGCCAGTTACCCAAAGGCACTTTTTGAGGACCTGTTTACGTCCAATAAAAAATGTTTTGTTTGTTTGCTCGACGTTGACAAGTCACTTGATAACGTCAACTGGACGTGGGAATTTTGGCTGGGAATATCGTTTTTTAATCTCAAATCTATCCTCAGTTAGGCACCTAGAATGTAGATTATATAAGGGAATATAATAAAGAACCTTCTCCTCAGGGTTCAAGCTGTTGCAGCAGGTGTATTCACAATAGATCGTGTAATGAATTAACTTTATTTAATTAACTCTGCAGTTGAAATAACGCGATTTCTTATCTCGGCGTTAAAATTAAATTAACTGAAACCAGCGAATCAGTCATTATCACTAGCAAGGGCGAGTGCAGTCAGGTTTGTCTCTTAAATGAGAAGAAGCAGTGGATAAAACCCCTTAGCACAAGATACATACAGCGGATTATTCCAATGACCTGAGACTTGGATTTATTGACAAGGAGAATTTCCTGAAAAGGTGAACGTTTCCTTAACATATTTTCTTACGAAAATAAATATATGAAAATTCATAAATTTCAAATGCGGAATGAATAAGTGAATGATCATGGCAGTAACAAATATACGCAACTTAAGCAGTTGCAAAAAGAAAGCTTGAAAAAAGGAAAGTTATGATTGAACGTTAAAGCCAAAATTTCTTTCAAACTTTCTTTTGACAACTGCTTGAGATAAGATCTCTCAGCGATGTCTTTCAGAAATATCGCCTATGAAGGTTAAGTTGTTTATCAGTAGCATGGTGTTTCCAAAATGATGCAACTTTGTCTTCAAAAGTCACATCCCTGATGGAAATAGTCCACCTCATGTCATGTTACTTTACTACAATAACATCTTTAATACGTTAATGGTTTGTGTCTGGCGATCAAACCAATTTTCCTGTTTTAATAGTGTAAATTTCCTATAGTTTTGTCTCAAGTTTTTGAGCCATTTTCGGAACCTCTCCCAAAGCTGGAAATCTCGTTCACGACCTTAACATGTCTTTTTAATGCTACTTAGTTGTGTTTTCCAATCTAACAGATTTTCGTGTTTCCCTATTTCGCAGATATTATCACTTGTGGATTTATCATGGTTTCGTTTGGAACCATTTATTCCGTCATTGGAGCAGTTTCAATTATTACCAATGCTCTGTTTTGTTTGCTGCTGTTCAGAAAATCCAGCCTGCTGAAGAAGGCGCACAACATTATACTCTTTATGTTAGCTACCATAGACATGATGACAGGTAAACTAATTCCTTAATCCGTACTGTATGAATAAGCTGGTAAGGGAAAGAAAAGACAAGTGGTTTTCGAATTGTTCTATTAATTGATTAATTAATTAATTGCTCCCTCCCACTGCCCGTGAAGGGGGCACACGCCTATTTTTGACTTAGTTTGCAGTCTAAGGCCCAGTTCAGACGCCGAACTTTTCTTGAGCCGAACTTAATTCAAATTAAGGTCGGCCCAAATCACGAAAATCCCGCCTTTTGATTTAGACGCCGAACTTAATTAGCCGAACTTAATTTACTTGAAGCAGAACCAATCGAAATATTAGCGTTTTTTTTTTTTTTATTTTTAATTTTTTTTTATTTGAAATACGTTATAATAATTTATGCATTAGGTTCGGCTCATGAAAAGTTCGACGTCTGAATCAAAGCCGTTCCAAAGCCGAAATTCCCGGCTGACCCAGGCGGGAAGAACGGCTGAGCCGTTCCAAATTGAAACAGCCGTTCTCAACTGATTCAGACGCCGAACTTTTCATGTACTTAATTCGAGGTATTAGGTTCGGCTCATGAAAAGTTCGGCGTCTGAACCGGGCCTAAGATGAGTGTTTATGTTTTGGAAGAGGAAAAGACGTGTTTGGCCTGTTTTTAAAGTCTTGTACTCACAACTCTCTGAAGCATGATTCCATCAAAGATTAAAAAATAAACATCCTGGGGCCCGTTTCTCGAAAGTCCCGGTAACTTACCGGACCCGATAAGTATAATTTAAAATGTTTTTTTGCCGATTACACAGTGATTACAATGGTTCTTGGCCAATGTTTTCATGGAATTGTAAGATTTAAAAATTTAGTATTCAAAGCTAACAAAAATTGATTTCTGTTTAGAAACATTTATCACCAAAGACACTTACCGGGCCCGATAAGTATATTTCGAAATATTTTTTCGCCGATTATAAAGTGATTACAGACATGGTACCTGAACAATGTTTTCATAGAATTATAAGATTTTAAAATTTAGTATTCAAAGTTAACAAAAATTTACTTTGGTTAAGAAACATTTATCACAAAAGACACTTACCGGGCCCGGTAAGTTACCGGGAATTTTGAGAAACGGGCCCCAGGGCCGGGTTGTTCGAAAGCTGATTAAAGCTAATACACTATTAAAAGTTAACAGAGGTTTTCCGCTCGCTCGTAAAAAATGTTTTCAACTGAATTCAATTTTAAGGCAATGGTAAAGAAAAGTCAAAGTCAAAGCTGAGGGACAGAAATCTTTTTTAAAAATCTTTTTTGTTTAATGATTAAATTCGAATCAAAATTTTCATTAATCCAGGATTTGCTTAATCGGGCTTTGAACAACTGGGCCTAGGGTTATCTCTTTGTCGATATCTATCAAAACCACTTAGTGAACACAATTTGCAAATATTAGGAAGCAGTTGTAAAATATGGATTCAGTGCCATTAAACTAGCAAGCCAAGCGGATAAAAAGGGTTCCAGGTAAGACAGACTCTTAATAACACCCGAGGGGGGCTTCCGTATTGCAGGTGTTTCCTTAAATGGAGAAATGATTGCATGTATAACAAACTGGCTGAAATTAACCCAAAATATTTTAAAATTGATTGTTCTCATTTCCTTCACCTTGTAGGTGTCATTATTTTCATAACACCTTCGCTTCATGTCATCGAAGAGCCATCCCTACAAGGAGCTGGCGGTTATCTCTTCTGCTACTTGCTTGGGAATAGCTTTATGGCATTCTTCTTCGTGAAGGCATCCATCCTGATTGCTATGCTTCTAGCAATCGAACGATGATTTTCAGTAATCACACCATTTAGTTACAAATTTTATTTTACAAAAAAGAAAACGGTTGGGTATATCTTATTTATTTTTGTCTTCAGTGCGGTAATTAAAATCTATAAATTCCTTAAGGCGGGATTTAAAAACAACAAGTGCGTTGACGTTCCTGCTGCAGGAATTTCTGGGGAACGGGATCAACAAGCTTTTGTTTTAAGTTACGTCATTGGCACATTCTTAATCCCCTCGTTGATAACTTGGGCTTCCTTTCTCCATATTTGGTATCGAACTAAGGCATCTCAATCCTTGTTGGGTATATCAGAGCAAGCACGAGCTCATCAAAAACGTTTATTGCGCATGTGTATTGTAACAGCTGTTGTCATGACAGCTTGCTGGCTCCCCAGTCAAATCAGTTACACTTTGAGCCAATTTGGTTTCCTTACCAACGCAGGAAAAGTAAATTTAACATTCGCCATGCTCAATTCTTGTTTGAATCCTTGGATTTACTTTATCAGTAACAAGGAATACAGAAATGAGTTTTTCTCTTTATTTTCCATCTGTATTACAAAAAGAAATACACAAGTTACTCCAGAAATTGCAATGCAAGAAAACAACACGCAGATGGAGGAAGGTAACTCGGTGAACGTAACATCGTATCAGAGCGGTTTTTAATTGAGTGTCGACAGTAATTCGCGTCTGCTTTGGTTTTGCATTACTACATTCTGTGATTGGTTAAAAAAAACTCGCGCCATTTTCTCAACCAATGGAAGCCAAACCAAAACCAATCGTGTTTTGGTCGCGCGCGTTTCCGCGTGCTTGGCGCGGATGAAATTACCCAGCAGTTTATCATGGACATCTCCCAGTAGGCAATTTTTTGTCACGATGTAAGTTTAGCAGTGTCTAAAGCCCCATTCACACCAACGAAACATGTTTAATTAAACCAGGTTAACAAAATGAAAAATTGGTAACAGAAAGCTGAACCATCGGCTTTGACATAGGATTCAAGTAAGCTTTAACTTATGCTTTCATTTGTGCTAAATCTGTAGTGGACAAAAATCCCAAAGCAGCTTTTATGAAGGAAACAATTTTAAACTATGTTTAACTAAACAGCTCTTAAAATTGTTTAAGCCTTGGTGTGAATGGGGCATAAGTCTTACTGGTGTGTAACCTAAGTTGTTGCAAACTCACAATGTTTTACAGGGAAATGCAGTTTACTTATTCCTTTTTAGTAACGGATGTACTGCTGTCAGCTTCAATTTACCTCAGGTATATGAAAATGAAGCTGCATGTATAACATTTTCATCCTGCGTTCATAGGACTGAGGATTGACCTTGAACTTTACATAGTGTGATATTTGCACGCTGTAGATTTATATGTATGATCTGTATATACAGCTATTTCAATTAACGTTGTCGGATTAAAATCAAGCTAAAAGACAAGACCGCGATGAGTAGTTGACAAAAGAGAGAACTGGGACAAAAAAAAAAAAACTAGCCTTGGGGTGTCTTAAAAATCCCAAGGTCACGAAAAAAATAAAAATCCCAAGGTCATGAAAAAAATTCCAAAAAAATTCAAAGGGACTTTTCATCTGCTTACGCGGAGGCCGGTTAATGAGAAAAAATCAAAGGGACTTTCCCTCGGCAAGCCGAAATATTTTCACAGAAATTCTGTAAAAATCATTCATTCTCTTTTGAAATCATACTTAACTCCCTCTATAACTATTCCCCCATTTTTAATAGCATCAGCAACTCTATTAGCCGATATTTTCAGTTTCTCCAAGGCTTCCTTTCTTGTGTTGAACTCAAGCCTTTCATTTGAAGATTCAAAAACAAACTTTCTCAATTTTTTACCTTTGGAAGGAAATCCAAAAGCTTTTTTAAGCTCCTCATTAGTGTAGGCCATTTTGTTATGAATTCTTTTTTTCTTTGCCATTTTCAAAAGACTCGCATGAATTGGATAAACTGTGATTTCATCACTTTTTGAAATAATTTGGTTTAAATAATCAAGTGATGAACCATTGAAAGAAATTTGAAAAATATCTTTTCCACTCACTAAAATTTTTAATTCGATTTGTTCTTTTTCCATTTTATATATTTTTTTAAAAAATTTATTTTTTCAAAAAAAAAATTTAAAAAAAATTTTAAAAAAAATATATAAAATGGACAAACTGAAAGTTCCAGAATTAAAAGCTGAAGCAAAAAGGCTTGGACTGAGAAGATTCAGTCGCCTGAGAAAAGCAGAATTAATTGATGTTATCAATCAAGGTCATGAAAGAGAACGAGAAAGATCTCGAAACCTCACGCCCATTTTCGATGAACCAGTTCCAGAAATAAATTCACAAATTCTCCAACCAACAAGAGCAGTGAAAAAAAACCCAGAAGAAAGTCGAAGAAGAAAAGAGGCAAATGAAGAAGAAAAAAATCGACGCCAAGAAATCAGAGACCTCGAGGAAATGCTTGGATTGAGAAGGTCAACGCAAAGTCTTTCTCCTCCAAAAATCAAAATATCATCACCCGAAGAAATCGAGAAAGACAAAAAAATCTCAAAAATAAAAGAAATAAATAGGAAAAGAACAAGAGTCACAGAAACAGCAACAGCATTGAGTGGTTTTGCAAGACAATTTCGAATTCAAAGAGAAGGAAATTATGATGAAATAGAATTCATGCAAATTGTCAAACCAGATGTTTTGAGAATAATGAGACAAAATCGACAAACAAGGGTGAGACTCATTCTCAATTGCTATATGACAAGAACTGATTTGACCAACGGAAATATTATAGATGCGTACCCATATTTTCATTCTCAAACAATTGAAAATATTGAAGGGATAAATGAATCAGAAATCATTGACTCTATGATTGAAACAATCGAAGAAAGATTTCAAAATTTCACTAACAGGGGATCAAACTGGGTTCTTGAAAGAGTTCTGTCACTTGACGTTCAAATGACACAATACATTCCACTCAGAGGGAGATCATACATCCCACTACCGAATGTTCTCAAAAACAAAAAAGCAATCATCAACATGAAAAATGATGATAATGAATGTTTCAAATGGTGCATCACCAGAGCTCTTTTTCCTGTCAATAAACATCCTGAAAGAATTGACAAAAATCTCAGGGAAAATTCAAAAAGACTCAATTGGAATGGCTTGAAATTTCCAATTGATTTGAAACAAATAACACATTTTGAAAAATCAAATCAAAACATTTCAATCAATGTCTTTGGATTTCAAGAAGTTGTTTATCCTCTTAAAATATTCAAAGCTCCAGAAAGGCAACACCAAATCAATCTTCTTTTGATTGCTGATGAAGAAAAAAAGCATTATTGTCTTATCAAAGACATGAGCCGTCTTTTGTCAAGTCAAATCACAAAACACAATGGATCAATTCATATTTGTTTCCGATGCTTGAATGCTTTTCAAACAAATGAAAAACTTGAAATTCACAAAGAGATTTGTCAAAGCAATGAATTCATCGAAATGCCAGAAGAGGACACTTTCATAGAATTCGAAAATCACATTCGTTCACAAAAAATGCCATTTGCCATTTATGCTGATTTTGAGTCTCTTGTTGAACCAATCAGCGGATGTCAACCGAATCCAGAAAAGTGCTTCACCAACCAGTTTCAAAAGCACAAACCTTGTGGATTTTGTTATCACATCAAATGCTCTTTTGATGAAAACCTGTCAAGAACTGTGACATATCGAATGAAAAATGAAGCCTCTGAAGACATATCTCAAATATTTGTTGAAATGATTGAAGATGACGTGACAAGGATTCAAAATATTCCAAAAAAGCCTCTGATTATGCAACAAAATGATTGGGAAGATTTCAAAAATTCAACAAAATGTTGGATCTGCCAGAAAGAATTCGAAGAAAAAGAAAAAAAAGTCAGAGACCATTGTCACTTCACTGGGAAATTCCGTGGAGCAGCTCACAACTCATGCAATCTCCGATACAGAAAGCCATGGTTCACTCCAGTGATTTTTCACAATCTTCAAAATTATGACGCTCATCTTTTCGTCAAAAATCTTGGAAAAACTGAAGGTGACATCAGATGCATTCCAAACAATGAGGAAAAATACATTTCATTCACAAAAAAGATAGTTGTTGGTTGTTACATCGACAAAGAAGGAAAAGAACATGAAATAAAACACGACATCAGATTCGTTGACAGCTTCAAATTCATGGCATCTTCTCTTGATGCATTAGTCAAGAATCTGGAAAGAGACAAAAAGATTGAAACAAAAAAAAGTCTCCTAAAAGAAAAAATCAGGGAAAGAGGAAAAACCCCTAAGGAAGAAAAACTGACTCCAAAAGAAAAAGAAGAACTTGGAGAAAAACTTGATCTTCTTTCAAAAAAGGGAGTTTATCCTTATGACTTCATGGACAACATCAAAAAATTTCAAGAAACAAAACTTCCCCCAAAAGAAAAATTTTATTCAAAACTCAACGATGAGAATATTACAGATGAAGATTATCAACATGCTCAAAAAGTTTGGAAAACTTTCAACTGCAAAAACATGGGAGATTATCACGATCTTTATCTCAAAACAGATGTTTTGTTGCTTTGTGATGTTTTCGAGGAATTCAGGAATGTTTGCCTTGAAAACTATGAACTAGATCCAGCATGGTATTTCACATCCCCTGGCCTTGCATGGGATGCAGCTTTGAAGAAAACACAAGTCAAACTCGAACTTCTCACAGACATTGACATGCTTCAAATGATTGAAAAAGGCACAAGAGGAGGTGTTTCAATGATTTCAAACAGATTTGGAAAAGCAAACAACAAATATATGGGAAAAGATTTCAACCCAGAAAAACCTTCAACATTTATCCCTTATCTTGACGCAAACAATCTTTATGGCTGGGCAATGTGCGAACCTCTTCCTGTCGGTGAATTTTCATGGGTTGATGAAAAAGAATTTGAAAACTGGCAAAATTTTCCTTGCATTCTTGAAGTTGATTTGGAATATTCACAAAAACTTCATGACATTCACAACGATTTTCCACTGGCTCCTGATAGAATTGTTGTGAATGGAGCGGAAAAATTGTTGTCAACTTTGAATAACAAAGAAAAATATGTGATTCATCACAGAAATCTCAAGCAATATCTCCAAATGGGTCTTAAACTGAAAAAGATTCACAGAATCATCAAATTCAAAGAAGAACCTTGGTTGAAATCTTATATTGAACTCAACACAAAGCTCAGAGCAAACGGAAAGAATGATTTCGAAAAAGATTTTTTTAAACTCATGAACAATTCTGTTTTCGGAAAAACCATGGAAAACATCAGGAAAAGAGTTGACATCAAATTGGTCAACAACAGAAATAGTGCATTGAGATTCGCAGCAAAACCAAACTTTGAAAGTTGCACAATATTTGATGAAAATCTTATTGCAATTCACATGAAAAGAGTGAAACTTCTTTTCGACAAACCAATTTATTGTGGAATGTCGATTCTTGACGTCTCAAAAACTCTCATCTTTGACTTTCATTATGATTACATCAAACCTAAATATCAAGAAAAAGCAAAACTTCTTTTCACTGACACTGATTCTCTTTGCTATGAGATCGAAACAGAAGACTTTTTCAAAGACATTTCAAATGATGTTCATGAAAAGTTTGACACATCAAATTTTGAAAAAAACCATCCATCAAACATTCCAACTGGATTAAACAAAAAAGTCATTGGAATGATGAAAGACGAAGCTGGAGGAAAAATCATTGAAGAGTTTGTTGGACTCAGGGCAAAACTTTATTCTGTGAAAATGCATGAAGGAAAGGAAGAAAAAAAGTGCAAAGGAATCAAAAAATCAGTCATCAAAAAAACAATCACACATCAAGATTACAAAGATTGTCTCATTTCAGGAAAAAAGCAAATGCGATCCATGAATATCATCAGATCCCATAAACACGAAATTTTCACAGAAACAGTCAACAAGATTGCTCTTTCTGCAAATGATGATAAGAGAATCATCAGAGAGGATGGAATTCACACGTTTGCACATGGACATTATAAAATAACAAAATGAATCCAGAAAACATTCCATTCAATGCTTTGATTGTTGGTCCAACAAATTCAGGAAAAACAACTTTTCTTGTGAATCTCCTCAAAGAAACATTCAATAAAAAATTTGATTTCATTTTCCTCCTTTGTCCAACCTTCGTCAACAACAAAACCTGGGATAATTTTGCTGACAATGACAAAGATTTTTTCATTATCATCCCAGAACACCATCAAATCAATGACTGGCTTAAAATAATCTCTTTTGCTTTCGAAGGAACAAACACATTGATCATTCTCGATGATTGCGCTTCATCAAAAGACGTGAAAAAAAGGACAAATGAACTTGTGAAACTTGCTTTTTCTGCAAGACATTCAGGAATCAGCGTTTGGGTTCTCACTCAACAAATGTCAAGCATAGCAAAACCTTTCAGAGAAAACATTGCTTCTTTGATTCTTTTTTTCACTCCATCAGCAAAAGACATGAAAACAGTTTTCGAAGAATTCGCAGGAGATTTGACAAAAGATGAAAAGGAAAAATACATAAAAGAGTTGAAAGAAGTCAAATTTTCTCATCTTGATTTCTCCCTCAGACATCCTTTTGAAATTTATTTGAACTGAAAAAAAATTTCCACTTCATTTAAAATGGAAATCCAAGCGAACGAATCAATTAATGAAGTCATGGCGCTTCTTGAAACTGAACCCCAACCCATTGAAACAGATCACAGAGAAAATCTTGCCATTTTGGCAGCAAGTGGTCAATGCAAGGAAATGATTGGAGTTGAACTCACACAAGATCAAATCAAAAGACTTTCAAAGAAAGATGTTGAAAAATATTTCAAAAGATACGAAGCTTCTTTGTCTTCAAAAACTTGTGGTGCAATTGTTGAAACATTTTTGCAAGCCAGTGCAAAAGCACTTTGTTTTTTTCTTCCTCTTGACCAAGAAAAGTTTTTGAGTGGGTTGAAAAATGATTTCATTGTGAACAGAGAACTCAATTTGATTGCTGGAAGTCTTTATTTGAAATACGGAAAATACATGGCTGCTGCGAGTGCAAGTCTTTTGGCAGCAAACAGTTTGAAACTTGAAGAAGCGAACAAAGTGAGCGCGCGAAGCGAAGAAGTGAAGAGAAGCGAAGAACCTGTGAAAGAACCTGTGAAAGAAATTGAAGAAGAACTTGAAAAAGAACTTGAAAAGAACCTGTGAAAGAAATTGAAGAAGAACTTGATAAGAACCTGAGAAATAACTTGAAAAAAAAATTCAAAAAAAATCAAAAAAATTTTTTTTTTATTTTTAAATAAAATGGAAAGTCTTCAATCATTATCAGCCAGAGTTCTTGCAAAAAATGATTTCAACGAAAATTTTTTTCAGAAAAAGCTCATGTGTCATTGGGAAATCAGAAATGCAAAAAAACAAGAAATTTTCGATCAATTCAGTGTTTATGAAAATTTATGTCTTGAAATTGAAAAAATCCTTGATAACACTTATGAAATTTCCGTAAAATATTATAGCTTTATTATTTCAGCAACAAATGGACAATATAATGATTTGTTTTATGAAATTGAAGAAATTTTAGAACCAAATTATGAAAAAAATTATCAAGATCCTAATGAAATCAGAGAATTTTTAAATGAGTCAATTGAAATTCTTGATTGGATAAGAGAAAACGAAAAATCAATTCAAAAAAAAGTTCAAGAAAAAAAATCGAAGGAAAAAAAAATTGAAGAAAGAATTTTGAAATTTGATGAAGTTCATAATGATTATCAAGATTTGGATGAAGATGGGTATAACGAAAATATTGCAGCAAAAGAATCTATTGAAATTGAAGAAATTGAAATAATCAAAGATTCATTGGGTGATTATATTGAAAAAGATTATTTGGATGGAATTGAAATGATAAAAAAATTTTTGGAAAAAAAATTGTTTTTTATTTGAGTTTTTCCAAAAAACTGATTTCATTTGGAAACCAAATGAAATTAATCTTCAAGATCAAAAAATGACTCAATCTCTTCATCGTTCAAAAAATCATTAATCAAAAATTCATTTACTTTGACTTGCTTTGCATAAAGGTTGAGAAGCACACCGTTCTTTGAAAATGATGAAAAACACGCCAGAACACAACCACGCATCTTGATTTCTCTGTTTTCATTGAAACATTTGCTTTGATCCATTCTTTTGTTGAACTCATCAAAAAATGGAGTATTTTTGTTCATCGAAATGCCGATGCCACCAAAACAAGTAACATTTTCTTTGCCAGCCAAACGATGGATCCGATCAAAAATCTCGTAATCGACAGGTTTCAGACAAAGTTGCAGCCTTTGACCATATTTTGTGATGACAAAATCACCCTTGAGTTTTTGGAGAAGATCTTTGCCATCGTATTGAATTTTTTCGAAATTGTTGCCTTTGTAACTTGATGGTATCAATTTGAATTTTTCAGGTTCAAGAGTCATATTTTAAATAAAAAAATAAAAAAAAAATAAAAAAATTAAAAATTATTATTTCATTATTATTTGCATTGATTTTAACAAAAGAAAAAGAGAAACGGAATAACCAATAAACTTGTGAAAGAAAGGAGTTTTTTTCTCATTTTTAACAAGTTCTTTAACATCCTTCAAGATATCCTTTTTCAACCTCATCTCGTGTTTGAGTCTGTCATTGAAGACTTGCATGAGTCTTGTTTTTGTTTCTCCCGTTTGGTTTCGAAAGAAATGAAATGTTGACTCATGATTTTCTTGAAGATCGTCTTTTTCAAGATATTGCTGATGCCTTTGTCTGTTTTCTTCTGATTCATTTTTGAAATATTCCAAAAGCACTTCAAGTTCTTCTTTGTTTAATTTTTCCATTTTAAATTAAATGACAAGAAATTGAAAAATCATTTAAAATGGACACTCAAGAAGTTAAAGAACCTGAAAAAAACAAAGAACCTCAAACAAGTTCTGAAAAGAAAGAAGCTGATTCTGAACAAATCACAACAACAACAAAACAAACAGTTCCGAAAAATCCAGGAAGAATTGCAGCTGGAAAAAAACTTGCTGAACACAACAAAAAGCACGTGAAGCAAAGAAAAAAGCAAAAGAAGTCACGAGAACAGACACTAAAAGAGGAGAACAAAAAGAAAACCCTCCATCAACTGAAAACGAAAGCGAACAAAAAAGCTCATTTTCACTCACTCAAGTTCTTTCTGTTGCCAGCATTGTTGTTTCACTTGTAGGATTGTATTACAAGAGAGAGGAATTGAAACATCTTTTCAAAAATAAAAGCAAAGTGGGAAGCGAACGGAGTGAGCGTGAGCGTGAGCGAAGCGAAAAAGCACAAAAACAATTGATTGATCACATGACGCCGCAGGCGTCGGTGCGAAGCACCATGGTAGAAGTTGAGAGGCAAAACGTGACTGAAGCTGCAACAAAAAAAGCTCCAAAATTAAAACAAATGGATTAATTTGTTTTCTGAAATAAAATGTCAGACAATAAACTCGTGAAAACAATGACTGATGCTGCAACAATCACTGGATTGGCTGCAGGATTTGGATGGATTGCAAAGAAAGTAATCAAAGAACCCATGACTTCTGATCCTTCCTCAAATCTCATGAATTATGTGAAATTCACTGTAATCATTGCTGCCTCATTGGCAACAAAAGATTATCTTGAAAAACAAAAAATATTGCCAAGTTAAAATGGCAAGCATCGCAATCATGATTGGAGGAGCAATAATCAATGCAACCGCCTTTGTTGGTGGATCATATCTCGCAAAATTTATTTCTGGAGATTCAGAATCAGCCTCACTTGAGGAAAAAAAGAGACACAACCTGGCAGTTGAAAAATATCAAAAAGAACTCGAAAAATACGAAGAAAATCGTGCAAAATTGAATGATTGGATTCAAACAAATGACAGAATGAAAGATGAAGCAAAACAAAATTTCGCAAACACTGACTTTGCTTTAAAACTTTATAACAAGGTTCATCAACAAAAAATTGAGCATCTCAAGGAACCCCAATTTTCAGACTTTTACCAACCAAGCGAATCTCAAAAACAGGGAGAGTTGATCTTTGTTGGAACATCAGCTTTGGCTATTGGATTTGCAGCAAGTCATTTCCTTTAAAAATGTCAAACAAAAAATTGTCAAAAATTTATTATTCCCCAAAAGGATATTGGAAAGGTCTTCAAGCAGCGAAAAAACTTTCTCAAGAATCCGGTGTTCCCGAAAATGAAGCGAAACTTTGGTTGATGAAACAAGCAATCTGGCAAATCTACCTGCCTGTTCCAAAAAACATCCAAAGACCAACATTTGATGTTGAACTTCCCAATGCAGTTCATCAAGCTGATCTTCTCTTTCTTCCTCATGACAAACTCCCAAGAGGGAGAAAGATTTTCAAATATGCCTTGACTGTTGTTGATGTTGCAAGCAGATTCAAAGCCGCTGAACCTCTCACTTCAAAAGATTCCTCTGAAGTTTCAAAGACTTTTCAGAAAATTTACAAAGGACCTTTGAAATGGCCAAAAATTCTTCAAGTTGATCCAGGAAGAGAATTCATGGGTGATGTCACAAAGGAAATGTCAAAACATGAAACAAGAATCAGAAGAGGAAATCCAAATGTTCACCGCGATCAAGGAATTGTTGAGAGATTCAATCGAACTTTGGGTGAAAGACTTTTCAGTTTTCAATATTCCCAAGAAATGAACTTTAAATCTGGTGAAAGATCCACAGAATGGGTGAAAAGACTTCCGGAAGTTGTGAAAGCATTGAACAATGAAACAACTCGACTGACAGGAAAGAAACCAATTGACGCAATCAAAGAAAAGGTGGTTGATTCAAAGAAACCAAATTATTCAAGACCTGTTGGAAAAAATGAAAAGAGACTCGATTCTTCAGTGAATGTGAGGTTTCTTTTTGCTCCTGGTGAACTTGAAGGAGGTCAAAGAAGAGCAACTGATCCGAATTGGTCTCTGAAAGTTTTTTCAATTGACAGGGCAATTGTGAATGAAAAAGAACCGGTTCTTTATTATTTGAAAGATGGTCCAAAAAGAGGATTCGTCAGAGAAGAGTTGATGATTGTTCCTCCTGGAACTGAATTGCCTCCGGTTTGAAAGCGAGCGGAGCGAAAAATTTCTTTTTGATTGATCAAAAAGAAATTCAGTATGCCACACTCTCAAGCTCTTTGTTCAAAATGCTGAATTGCGCATCAGCCAAGATGAAGATGTGGCATTTGACATTTCCTGAACCACTTGCTTTTCTTTTGATTGACAAATAAACTCCGTCTTTTGTGTTCACCAATCTCATTCCACTTCCATGAAGATCATTGTCTTTCATGCTTCTGAGATCGATGAACAATCCAAACTTGTCTCCAGCAAAGAATTCAGTTGCGTTCATTGAAGAATTTTCCTTTCCAAATCTTCTGAAAACTTCATCAAACATGTCTCTCGTTTTCATGCCTTGACTGAAAATCTTGTTTGGAACTCCATTCACGTCAACTTTCACCTCTGTGATGTCAGGATTGAATGTTTTTTCTGAATCTCTTGCACCTGCAGTGTAAGGTTCGAAGAAAAGGAGGAGGATTCCCTTCATTGATCTTCTCGGAACATTGATTGACTCGTTGATAATTGAGTCTGTTCCCTTTGCAATTGTGATTGTCTTGTGATGAGTGACATGCTCAAACATAAAACGATCTCCGTTGAGAAGATTTGAATTGACTTCATCTGAAAGCTTTTTGCTTTGAATAACCTCATATTCAAGCTGAATGTTTGTCAATTCATATGCAAGTTTTGTTGCGTCAGATCCCTTCACAACACCGCTTGCAGGGGCAAGGGTCAATTCAAAAACCAGTTCATCAGACAAGGCTCTTGGATAAAAAACTCCATGATCTTTCAAAATTTCGTGATCAAGTCTGATTCTGTATTTGCTTTTGAAGATATCATTGAGATTGTTTTCTTTCACGACTGAAGAAGTTGGTTTGTCTCCAGCATTGGATCTGATTTTTGAGAGAGCCTCAGATTGAATTCCCTCACTCAACATGTTTTCTCGTTCGTGTTTTGTCAAAAAAAGATCTTCCCATAGCTTGAAAAGATCCCAACCGTCTGTGTCCACGAGAATTTCTCCAGCAAACTTGATTTTCAATCTGGAAACCAACGCTCTTGAAACATTGTTAACCAGAAAATTATTTGCATGGCCACTCACAAGCAAATCAAAAATCAACGCGAGTGAATCTGGAACCAAGACTGTTCCCTCATGAAGCTTTGGGACTGGAATCCTGAGTGTTTCACCTGGGGAAGCCTTGTTTGGGTTGAATGTGACTCTGTGAACAGTTCTGTCTGCCTTGAGTGCGTTTGATGTTTTTTTCTCAAAATTTGGATTGATTTTTTCACTGACTTCCATTTTAATATATTATTTTTAAAATGGCAGAATACATTCCTTTAGAAGATCTTGATCCTGATGAAGAAGATAAAAATGAAGATAAAGATGATGATGATGATGAAGATTCTGATCAAGAAATAAACAATCCCAGTGAAAGTACTCCAAATACAACAATGAACAGAGATTATGGAAAAGAAGGAGCAAGACCAAAAACTGCAGAAACATCTTTCATTGAAGGTGAAACTCAAGGTCGACAAACGTGGGGAGAAGCGCAATCCCTCACAAAAGATGCATGGGATGATCTCAGTATATTATACCCAAATGCAGAAGATGATAAACTTGAAGCTTCGTTTTTCAGAGATAAGATAGAAGTCAGGATGAAAAAAAGTGGGAAAAAATTCTACCCATTAATGACCAAAGAGCAAACAACAGGAAAAGAAAGATTAAACCCACAATTGCCAAAAGAAATATTATCTGCTTTGGGAACTGATGCTGAATCTTTGATCGCTAAAGATAATTCTGAAATAAGAGAAAACCGGCAGAGACTGAGAGAAGCAGAAAAACAATTGAAACAAGCAGAAAAGAATGCTGAAGAACTCCAAAAAAATGCTCAAGAAATCAGAGATTATAGAAACAAACTCGAAAAAACGCAAGCAAAAATTGATGCACTGGAAGAAGAACATGGTTCGAGTCTTGAAAATCAAACAGAATTGCAAAGACTGAAGCAAATGAAAAAGAATTTGCAAAAAGATTTTGAAAATGCAAAAAAAGAAAATTTGGATTTGCAGAAACAAGTGAAAGCGAAAGAAAAAGAACAAGCAAAGGTTGACAAACTCAAATCTGATCTTGCAAAAAAACAAAAAGAAAGAAACACTCTTGAAGAAAGGCTCAACACGACAAAAACCATCGATGAACTGAATGAACGAGAGGCTGAGCTGAAGAAACAAATTGAAACTGACAAAGTAATCCTAGAAGATGAAAACACTTCTTCCCAACTGAGAGCAGAAGTTGAGGCAAGAGTTGCAGAAAATGAAGAGGAGCTTGCCAGGCTGGGAACACAAATTGAAGAAATAGAAAGAGAAATGCCTCTTCGAGAGAAAATAAAAAACATTTTCAAAAAGTATGGATTCACAGTTGCTGCTGTTTTTCTTGCAGTTGGCACAACAATTGGTGTGATTGTGAATGCCCTCTCAAAAGGACTCAAAGCTGTTGCCAAAGGAGTTGGAAATGGATTGAAAGATCTTGGAAAAAAGCTTGGTCAACTTCTTCCTGGATTGATTGGATCAATCGTGAGTTTCATCTTCAAAACTGCAGGACAAGTTGTTGGATTCCTTGGAAAAAACGCTTGGCTGTTGATTCTTGCTGTTGCAGTTTTCATGGTTGAAAAGATTCAAAAGAAAGCGAGCGGAGCGAGCGCGCGATAGCGAGTTAAAAATTGAGTTTAATCCATTGGATTGGACTCAACGAAAAATCCGATAAATGGCAAATGCTCCGAGTGATGCTGCAATGATGACGCCAGATTTGAAAGTTTCGTGACGCGAATTGTCGACTCCTCCGGAGTCTTGATTTGATTCTCCTTTTTCTTGGTTTTCACTCGCTTCCTGATTTTTTTTTGTTTTTTGGTTTTCATTTTCTTGATTTGAAGTATGCGAAGTTGATCTGTTGTTTTTTGAAGACCCTCCATCCATATTCCTGACTCCAACATTTTTCAAGTCAACATTTACATCAGAGTTGACTCCGAGTTTCATGTTTCCAGTTGCTTTTTTCAGATTGTTGTTGTATTTGACTGTGCTTTGAGTGTTAAGAACAAGATTTGAAGGCATCAACCATGTTCCTGGCGAGATGGCAAGATCAAGCCTGACTTTTGCCTCATCAATCGCAAGTTGAAATCTTTGGATGCTTTTTGACAAGTCAGGCTGTCTGATTGCATCTTCCATGAGGACTAGAAATTCTCTTTGAGCTTCCTTTGCGCCTCCAAATTCACCAAGGATTGATGATCTGACGTTGACTTGTGCTCCAAGAATGCAATAAACGAATGCTTCAATTGATTGATTGAGTCTTGCCATTCCTGCTTGAGAAAGTCCATTAAGAGGTCCGTTTGACATGAAAAATTCGAATTGTTTGTCAGCTCCTTGATCGTTTCTGATGAAATCAATTCTGTTTCCTTTTGCGTCAGTTCCGCCTTCATCGGAGAATCTTTGACTTGATGGGTTTTGAAGGGTTGCTGGAGGATAAGTCCAATGCTTTTGTGCATAGTCTCCTTCTCCTGGATAAAATATGTTAACATATCCAAGTCCAAAATTTTGACCAAAGGTGAATCTGAAATCTGCGTTTGGCGAGATTTGAAATTCTGCACAGATTCTCTTGTATGAAGGAATGTCGAATTTGTTTTCAGTTTGACTGAATGTGGGATCACCTGGGAGAGCAGATTCACTTTGAATTCCTCCCATCTCGAAGAGAATCCTTCTTGTTGTGAAATAAATATGGAAAAGAAGAAAGGATTTGATTTGAGGTGGGAGTGAATTGACGAGATTTCTTGAAATGCCTGATGCTGTTGTTGCGCACCAAAAGGCAAAGTTGAGTTGTTGCGGCCAATGGTCCATGTTTGGTTGATTCAGCCATTTTCTTGATTCTTTTGCTGTTTTGTGGGTGATCTTTGTTTTCGTAAAAATTTCTCGGAATTTTGTTGTGAAGCTTTCGTTGGGTTTTACAAAAATTTTGATTGGTTGGTTAAGGATTTCCCCAAAAGATTCGGGGATTTTGTCTGAAAATGGAACAGCTGGAACTGGATTTGAAGGATTTGAATTGAGAATTAGCTCGATTGGAAAGCCTCCAAATCCAAGAGCTTTCTTCATTTCAACAGACCAATCTTTGGGGTTGGGTGAAACAATTTGCCAATGTTGACCGGGAACAATAACCAAATTTATTTCAGCTGTTGCATGTGTTTTGTCGGTCATATCAACTTGTGCAACGAATTTGCTGAGGTCAGCGTTGGGAAATTTGGCTTTGAAGTTTCGCCATGCTTTTTCTTCTGCTTGTTCGGAAAGTCTTTTTGCTTCTTTTGGGTGGGAATCTATCCATTTTAACAAGTTTTCCATTTTTTATCTTTTGAAAAGAAAATGGTTGTTTTGAATGTTTTGACAAATTCAAATGATCACACGGTTTACTTTGATGAACCAATTGAAAAATTTGGGTTCATCAGGTTGATCAGTTGCTCTTTTTATAATTCTTGGTTTAATTTGAAAGAAAGAGGAGAAATCAGCATATTTGATGACAAAAACGTTAGTGCTGTCAATAGAATTTATCCTGGAAATTACACTCTTTACACAATCGGTAAAGATATAAAGAAAATACTTGAAAAAGAAAACATCAAAGTAAAACTTGATGACCAAAAAGGTCCAATTGTGATTGAAAATCCTCTTGGAAGAAAAGTTATTTTTGATCGTGACCTGACTCATCTTCTTGGTCTGATTGATATCAGTCAGGACGTTTCGCCAAAAGCCCAACGACGGCACACTCTGAAAAGTGGAGATACCATCATCAATCGTTTGGCTTCATTCAACAACCTCTTCATCAACTGCGATCTCGTTGATAAAAACGAAAATTTTTTCAATGAAAAACCTTCAAATGTTTTGGCGTGTTTTGACATCAAAGGAAGTCCTTTCGAAAGAGTTGAATATTCATCAAAACATAGCCCGTTTCGGAAAATAGCAGGTGGGAAAAAAATAATCGATTCTTTGCGAATCACAGTGACGGAAGAAACTGGTGAGGTCATCGATTTTAATGGGCTTCCGTTGAGATTTGAATTTGAAATTATTTGAGATCTTTTAATAAAATATGAGTGAACAAAATATTATTCCAAGTGCGCCACAACTTTATCCTTCTCTCGAAGCGACGTTGCGCAATTCAGATTGAAAAAGATTTGTGATTGTCAAAAACAACTCGAAGGCGAAATTTCTCATTACAAACGAGTCAGCAAAAAATACAAGAGAGCAAAATCAATCGCTTCGAAAATAACATCCGTTTCAGTTTTTTTGACAACCGTGTTGGCATCAAGCAGTGTTGGAACTTCATTGAGTGGAATCGGGATTGCTGTCGGAGTTCCTTTGAGTTTGACTGCATTAATTACGACACTCGTTTCATCGGCTTCAATGGCTGGGAGTCAAAATTGCGAGAATAAAGTGCGAAAACATGAAAAGACTATTTCTCTCGCTGAATCGTCGCATTTGTCAGTGAGTCGTTTGATTTCGAAAGCTTTGAAGGATGGATTCATTTCTGATGGTGAGTTTGACTCGATTTTGCGAGAGATTGAAAAATATTTTTCGATGAAAGAGCGTCTTCGAAATAAACAAAGGAATGAAGTGAAAGTGGAAAGCGAACCGACAAAGACAGTTGATGTTGATGCCTTGAAAGAGGAAATAAAAAAAAAATATCAAAAAAAACTCGGATCCCTTCTCGACGTAGCGAGTTAAGAGTTGAATTTCAAAAGCGAGCGGGTGGTTTTGAGTTGTTTATTTCACGAGATAAAACAATTATGTAAATGATGTAATGGATAACATAAAACTTACTTCGTCAAAGCTTCGTTACAAGCTCAGGAAATTTCGTCAACATTTCTTTCTTTTCACAAAATTCTTGCCATCTGGAAAGCGAATAACAATCCTCTGTGTAAAAGCTTCGAGGTAATAACGTTTCTTGTTCATGGCGCTTTGCGCCGGCTCCGAAGGAGCCATGTCTTTAATGAAATATTCCTTCCACTTCAAAATCATCTTAGACAAAGAATCTGTCTGATGCATCAGACAGTTCCTGATTGGTGGATAGAATCGTACGACTGTCAAATGGCCTTGAACACAATGTAAATTTGCATTTTGATGAACGCCGTAATAAGATGCAAAATTTTCATTTTTGCAAAGCGGAACAAACTGTCAGTCTAAAGTCGCTTCGTGTGACAAACATTGTTCCTTTATTGGTTGAAAAAACAAAGACCTGTCAAAAAAAATTTTAAAAATATTTATTTAAAATGGGGGAATAGTTATAGAGGGAGTTAAGTATGATTTCAAAAGAGAATGAATGATTTTTACAGAATTTCTGTGAAAATATTTCGGCTTGCCGAGGGAAAGTCCCTTTGATTTTTTCTCATTAATAACCGGAAGTTTAAGCCGAGGGAAAGTCCCTTTGATTTTTTCTCATTAACTGGCCTCCGCGTAAGCAGATGAAAAGTCCCTTTGAATTTTTTGGAATTTTTTTCATGACCTTGGGATTTTTATTTTTTTCGTGACCTTGGGATTTTTAAGACACCCCAAGGCTAGTTTTTTTTTTTTGTCCCAGTTCTCTCTTTTGTCAACTACTCGATGTTTTGTGAGATTGCTTTTTATGAATAATTTTTTCAAAATCATCCCTGCACGTGCAGGTCATTGTGCTGCTAATTACAACCTATCGTTTTCTCCAGGCATGACTGATTTTGATGAATTTATTCATAAAAATCCCACGTAAACTTTTGGTCTTGTCTTTTAGCTTCATGCTTTGAACCAACAACGTTAGTTGAAATGACTGTAAATTAAACTATCATTTGTAGAAGCGACTTAACGTGGAATACACTGTAACGCCAGTTCTTAGCCGTCATTCAAAACCGCGGTGACTGTGACTCTGATACAAAATCAATGAAACGTGGTGACTTTTTCAAACATTTATGTGAAAGTAATTTCAAATAAATGCCACACAGACGAGAAACGTGGACCCTACGTAAGCACTGTGGTGTTTTAAAATGAGTAATTTATTTAGCGAATAGATTCCATTTTGCCGTGCGTCTGCACTCTGATAACGCACAGATGACGTCCAAACGTGGTGAGAACAAAGAAGTACGCTACGAGCCGCAGGTGAGTAGCGTGACTGATGTTCTCACTGATGTTCTCATCATGTTTTGACGTCCTCTGTGCGTTATCAGAGTACAGACCCACGGCAAAATGGAATCTATTTTTCCTATACAAAAACCAAGACATTTCAACACATTTCGTGAGCGAGCATCGCCTTGCATCAGCTGAGTCAAAAACTTTCCAGCAAACTCAGTTTTGGACTACTACGCACATGTAATTGTGCTCTTATAAATTAGAGTAAAATTCGAAAGAATTTTACTGACAATATTTTCAAACTAACCTTTATTCTAGAAGGAAATCCTGACCTCACAATATTATAGCATGTAACTATATTCACTGCGATTTGTAATCGATTACTCGCCATCACTGGATTTCAATTGGCGACATATTTCAACAAATATTTGCTTCCTTTTCACGTCACAACAAAGTTCTAGCTTTCCTATCCTGGTTGAGGTCACTTTGTCCAATTTTTTATTCGACAGTTTTCCCTTCCTGAGAAAATTGGCCTGTGTTTGCCTGCTACGCGCAAAAACAGTTTGCAAAACTTTGTTGACCAGTCGCTCTGGCTGGACTCTAGACTCTGATCTCGTGCGCCGGTCACACCACTCGATGACGTCAATTGTGCGTCTATACTCTAATCACACACTCCTCTAGACCAATGAAAACGCAAGTCTTACACAGCTCATTGTATAAAGCTGAATAGCATAGATAGCTAGTAAACGCCACCATGACTGACATGTGCAAACTAGAATGTTGTTACAGTACTGAAGTTCTGCTAAGAAAACTGACAAATTAAAGCAGCTACAGATTATTGTTTGTGGAGTTGTTTGAAGATAAAAATACTGGAAAAGAAAAGGGTTTCTTAAACTGGATGAATTCTGTGGAACGCCGTACGTCACAATGCGTTAAGGTTGATGTATAGATAGGAGTAATTTAATAAATATGAAAATATGACTTGGATTGTTTCTAGCATGGCAAATAAAAGTAAAATTGTTGATCAGGGACCTGATTCACGAATCCCTCCAAGGTAAAGATTTATTCTTAGTATCCTTAGCAGTTGTTAACAAAAGTCTGGTTTTATGCCAACGCTAGACTATTGCTAAGGAACGAATCCATGTACCTAAGACCCATTTTAACGTAAAAGGGCTTCTTGAATTTAGCTTCAGGATAGCCATGTCTTTTCTAAAAAATACCAAAGACGATACACATCTTGTGGAAATCATCATAGGTAAATCGCGACTTGTGATACCAATCGGCGCCAGTTTATGAGGCTGTAATCAATCCTCGTAATCAAAATGAGGCTCCACATTGCAACAGAAACTTGAATGAGTTTAGAAAGGTTTGTTCTGAACTTTCGAGATTATTTCTTGTAAAAGAAGAAAAAAAATCAAATATTACACTGAGACGAGATAGCAGGATATAGATATTTAACCTCATACAGTCTTTGGTTTTTGTGTTCAACGTCAACCATCACATTACAACTTGCTTCGGAGAAGAACTGCAGTACTTTTATTTGAAATGTTGCTCTTTTGGCGATCAGTGTTTATGATTAAAATTAGTAAAGATGACGTAAAACTGATCTAAAACACTTAAAAACTTTCCCAAATTTTCGAACCGTATCTTTGGTCGTTCTTCTTCGGGGATCAATGAATCTGAAATTCAATATCACTACTTCATGTTTCGGCTGCCGCTATTAAGATCTCTTTGGAGCCGAAATATGAACCAGTGATTTTGAATTTCAGATTCATTGTTCCCCGAAGAAGAACCAGGGATACGGTTCGAAAATTTGGGAAATTTTTTAAGTGTTTTAGATCAGTTTTACGTCATTTTTACCAATTATTATTTGTAATCCACGAAACTTCGAAGGGTGTTTTACCGATATTTAATTAAATATATTTTACTTTGCGTCATGTTGGTGCCTTTGCATTATGAACGACAGGTTAGGAAATTGTGAACGGAAATCAAACACTTATTATATACAAATAACAAGGGCACGAAAATAATTATATCATGGGCAATAGGAAACATGGGTTTCGACTAAATAAATATTACATTTATCTCACATAAAGTTGAATTACTCACAATGAAGTAGTCTTTAGTCTTTTTTGGTCGTTTCTAATGCGTGTACCTTAGTGCCAACCGTTTTTCTAAAGCATGGAAAAATGAAATACAACTTTTATTTTTGTTTTCCGTTCTCCTACAACATTGAAAAACAAAATTCAAAGTTCTATTTCCGTTTTTCGTTTTTTTACGACTTTGGAAAACGGAATTCCAATTTCTATTTCCGTTTTTCGTTTTTTTACGACTTTGGAAAACGGAATTCCAATTTCCATTTCCGTTTTTCGTTTTTTTACGACTTTGGAAAACGGAATTCCAATTTCCATTTCCGTTTTTCGTTTAAGAAATGAAAATCGAAAATTCGATTTTTTCGTTTTTCAATGCCTTACGAAAACGAAAAAGAAAATTCAAATCCGTTTTTAATGCTATAGAAAAACGAAATACAAAAATGGTAGTTGGAATTCTGTTTTCCAATGTCGTAGGAAAACAAAAGACGAAAAACGGAAGTGGAAATTGGAATTCCATTTTCCACAGTCGTAAAAAAACGAAAAACGGAAATGGAAATTGGAATTCCGTTTTTTAATGTTGTAGGAAAACGGAAAACAGAAATAAAAGCTGTATTTCATTTTTCCACGCCATAGAAAAACGGTTGGCACTAAGGTACACGCATTGTTTCTCTCCATTTATTTCTTGTAGAATAGACCTAATATTCTTTATCATCAGCATGCATTCGTTAAGAGCAGAAAAAAAAGCTTTCGTTAAGTCTTGGTAACCGTGCCGTGTTTATTGAAACCCTAGGCGCGGCCGCTAAGCGCGTGAGCGTTAACACTAAAAAGTGACTAGGTAGGAAGCGATTTAACCGTTGCTAGGAGATTAGAGCTATAGGCTAATCACTGAAGCGAAAATACAATAGGCATTGTTTTTCAATTTCGTCTGCGCCTGGTAAGAGCACTGCAAACTCCTTCCACCCCTTGCTAGTTACAAAATATGACAAAAAGATTACTCTCCCCACATGGAAGGAGTCAAAAACTATTTTGAAATATATGACTGAACTGATATATTTGGACTTTGAAAAATGCTTAGTTTATTGGATTGCTGTTGGCCAAACTGCGTATTGAAATCAATGATAATTTTTCTAAGTCAGATAAACAGAAGAAAGTTAAGAAAAAGATTAACGAAGGAAAAAGTTCCAGTACGTGTAATAACATTTTATTCAGGATTTTTACAAACATTACTTGACGTATTGCAGTCCGGTCTTCCCAGCTTGAGCGAGCGCTTCTTCGGATGGCTTCAACATCGTATGAAATTTGTTGCAGGTAAATTACTTGCACTTCTAACAAGCTTAAAGAGAAATAGATATTTATGGCAAAATGCAACAATCGCTATATTAAAATACAGAAGAAAACAAATCAAACATTTTAAAAAACGTCTTTCAAGCGCTGAACTGGAGTAAATGCACTTTAAACGATGGTATTTTTTTCCAAACCTGGAATGAACTTAGTTTTCGGTTCCATGGCAAGTTATTCAAAACAAACGACGAAATATTCCGGTGAAACAGCCTCCAACTAACCACATATTTTAAACTTGAAGCGACTCTTGTTGCCAGTTTTCTCTCTCCCGAACATTGTCCGACACCTCTTCGTTACCAGACTTCTATCGGCCTTTAAGACCCCCAGGAGCGGGCACCCTTTGCTTCCTTATATGGAGATGGGCATAGTTTCTTCTTACGAGCCTCGCACGATTGATCGAGTTTGGTTCCTACTCAGGGGAGATTATGAGTTAACACTCGCGCGCTCAGTGGCCGCGCCTGGGATTTCAATCTGACGCACGGTTACCAAGACCGCAACGAATGCTTAATTTGTTTTGAGTCAAACGGCGCGTTGTTACTTGCTAATCAGGGCTGTTCTTCAAGAAATAAATGGGGAGAAACGACCAGAAAAGACTACAGACTACTTTATTGTGAGTAATTCAACTATATTTGAGATAAATGTAATATTTATTTAGTCCAAACCCATGTTTCCTATTGCCCATGATTATATCCAACGCTTTGAAAAGGCGTTGTCTAAAATAAAGATTGTAAAATGAACATTTTTTCTAAAACTCATTGGTAATTCATCAAGAGAAAACAAAGAATATATAAAACTAAAACTCAAGCCGTTTCTCTTGTGTCTTGTTTTGCAATGTACCTATTCACTGCTCGCTTTCAGTAGTGCCTGCGTAGCCAATCGAAGGGAATGGGACTTTAGTTAAGTTGAAGTCAATCGATTTCGATTAATGGAAATGGTCAGAACTAATATACTCGAACAGGACCAACCAAAACCAAAAATATCATGGTGGTCTCCGCCTGTATCTTCCTTCACCAACCTCAAAAGCTGGTGTTTTATTGCATAGCTCCCCTTCTATTTATCCCGGTCAGCTCGACAGGTGACGTCACCTTCGACAGGTGCAAAGGACGACTGAGAACGAGGCTGATTACCCCATAGGCGTATACAACCCTAGGTCGCTCCAGACATTTTGCTCTAACAAAACAAAATAGAGTAAGTAAAACATTATAACGTAAGAAACAATCTAAAATACTCATTACATGTAACATCCAATATGCTCAAAGTTATAACTTTCGGACAAACAAGTTAAGTCGACAAAGCAAAACAAACCAAAACAAAACTTTTTTACGATTTCATGTCGCATTTTGAAAGTACAGACTATTTTGCAGTCTAAAGACAAAGCATTCCCATCCAAACCTTCTCAAGTATCCGGTTTGTACAGTTCCTGCAGTTGAAAGGAAACTGGTGAGTCCTACCAAGTTTTCATTAATTTTCCTCTCCGTGTAGCCTAACGTTTTATAGCATAAAAGAAGTTATTAAATTGTCAGTTATTCCACAGTATTTGTAAAGTTGAATAAATATAAGAGAATAAGATGTTTTGGTATAGCTCCTACGGCATACATTTGTATATTAAACAAAAAGAACCAATATCCGATATTTTAGCAAACTTCAATTTAATTTCATTTAATATGTAAACAGGAACATCAAGTTTAGCGGAGTGCTACTTTAAATAGAGTTGTGTATGACACTTATCAAATAAATACAAGACGCAACATTACAAAAATGAAGAATACAGAATAAACAGATACAGGAACTATTGTAGCTTCTTGCATGAAATGGCGTCTAACCTGCTTGTTGTCTCACTACAAAATTCATTACTATTCCTCAATCAAAAAGTTTATATCAATAAGGAAACGAGTTGCAATTTGAAAGCTGTTAGTTACCCAAAGGGACTTTTTGATTATCTGTTAACGTCCAATAAAAAATGTTTATTTGTTTGCTCGACGTTGCAAGTCACTTGATAACGTCAACTGGACGTGGGAATTTTGGCTGGGAATATCGTTTTTTAATCTCAAATCTATCCTCAGTTAGGCACGTAGAATGTAGATTATATAAGGGAATATAATAAAGAACCTTCTCCTCAGGGTTCAAGCTGTTGCAGCAGGTGTATTCACAATAGATCGTGTAATGAATTAACTTTATTTAATTAATTCTGCAGTTGAAATAACGCGATTTCATATCTCGACGTTAAAATTAAATTAACTGAAACCAGCGAATCAGTCATTATCACTAGCAAGGGCGAGTGCAGTCAGGTTTGTCTCTTAAATGAGAAGAAGCAGTGGATAAAACCCCTTAGCACAAGATACATACAGCGGATTATTCCAATGACCTGAGACTTGGATTTATTGACAAGGAGAATTTCCTGAAAAGGTGAACGTTTCCTTAACATATTTTCTTACGAAAATAAATATATGAAAATTCATAAATTTCAAATGCGGAATGAATAAGTGAATGATCATGGCAGTAACAAATATACGCAACTTAAGCAGTTGCAAAAAGAAAGCTTGAAAAAAGGAAAGTCATGATTGAACGTTAAAGCCAAAATTTCTTTCAAACTTTCTTTTGACAACTGCTTGAGGTAAGATCTCAGCGATGTCTTTCAGAAATATCGCCTATGAAGGTTAAGTTGTTTATCAGTAGCATGGTGTTTCCAAAATGATGCAACTTTGTCTTCAAAAGTCACATCCCTGATGGAAATAGTCCACCTCATGTCATGTTACTTTACTACAATAAAATCTTTAATACGTTTATGGTTTGTGTCTGGCGATCAAACCAATTTTCCTGTTTTAATAGTGTAAATTTCCTATAGTTTTGTCTCAAGTTTTTGAGCCATTTTCGGAACCTCTCCCAAAGCTGGAAATCTCGTTCACGACCTTAACATGTCTTTTTAATGCTACTTAGTTGTGTTTTCCAATCTAACAGATTTTCGTGTTTCCCTATTTCGCAGATATTATCACTTGTGGATTTATCATGGTTTCGTTTGGAACCATTTATTCCGTCATTGGAGCAGTTTCAATTATTACCAATGCTCTGTTTTGTTTGCTGCTGTTCAGAAAATCCAGCCTGCTGAAGAAGGCGCACAACATTATACTCTTAATGTTAGCTACCATAGACATGATGACAGGTAAACTAATTCCTTAATCCGTACTGTATGAATAAGCTGGTAAGGGAAAGAAAAGACAAGTGGTTTTCGAATTGTTCTATTAATTGATTAATTAATTAATTAATTAATTAATTAATTAATTAATTAATTAATTGCTCCCTCCCACTGCCCGTGAAGGGGGCACACGCCTATTTTTGACTTAGTTTGCAGTCTAAGGCCCAGTTCAGACGCCGAACTTTTCATGAGCCGAACTTAATTCAAATTAAGGTCGGCCCAAATCACGAAAATCCCGCCTTTTGATTTAGACGCCGAACATAATTAGCCGAACTTAATTTACTTGAAGCAGAACCAATCGAAATATTAGCGTTTTTTTTTTTTTTATTTCTAATTTTTTTTTTATTTGAAATACGTTATAATAATTTATGCATTAGGTTCGGCTCATGAAAAGTTCGACGTCTGAATCAAAGCCGTTCCAAAGCCAAAATTCCCGGCTGAGCCAGGCGGGAAGAACGGCTGAGCCGTTCCAAATTGAAACAGCCGTTCTCAACTGATTCAGACGCCGAACTTTTCATGTACTTAATTCGAGGTATTAGGTTCGGCTCATGAAAAGTTCGGCGTCTGAACCGGGCCTAAGATGCCGGAGTGTTTATGTTTTGGAAGAGGAAAAGACGTGTTTGGCCTGTTTTTAAAGTCTTGTACTCACAACTCTCTGAAGCATGATTCCATCAAAGATTAAAAAATAAACATCCTGGGGCCCGTTTCTCGAAAGTCCCGGTAACTTACCGGACCCGATAAGTATAATTTAAAATGTTTTTTTGCCGATTACACAGTGATTACAATGGTTCTTGGCCAATGTTTTCATGGAATTGTAAGATGTAAAAATTTAGTATTCAAAGCTAACAAAAATTGATTTCTGTTTAGAAACATTTATCACCAAAGACACTTACCGGGCCCGATAAGTATATTTCGAAATATTTTTTCGCCGATTATAAAGTGATTACAGACATGGTACTTGACCAATGTTTTCATAGAATTATAAGATTTTAAAATTTAGTATTCAAAGCTAACAAAAATTTACTTTGGTTAAGAAACATTTATCACAAAAGACACTTACCGGGCCCGGTAAGTTACCGGGAATTTTGAGAATCGGGCCCCAGGGCCGGGTTGTTCGAAAGCTGATTAAAGCTAATACACTATTAAAAGTTAACAGAGGTTTTCCGCTCGCTCGTAAAAAATGTTTTCAACTGAATTCAATTTTAAGGCAATGGTAAAGAAAAGTCAAAGTCAAAGCTGAGGGACAGAAATCTTTTTTAAAAATCTTTTTTGTTTAATGATTAAATTCGAATCAAAATTTTCATTAATCCAGGATTTGCTTAATCGGGCTTTGAACAACTGGGCCTAGGGTTATCTCTTTGTCGATATCTATCAAAACCACTTAGTGAACACAACTTGCAAATATTAGGAAGCAGTTGTAAAATATGGATTCAGTGCCATTAAACTAGCAAGCCAAGCGGATAAAAAGGGTTCCACGTAAGGCAGACTCTCAATAACATCCGAGGGGGGCTTCCGTATTGCAGGTGTTTCCTTAAATGGAGAAATGATTGCATGTATAACAAACTGGCTGAAATTAACCCAAAATATTTTAAAATTGATTCTCCTCATTTTCCCTCATTTCCTTCACCTTGTAGGTGTCATTATTTTCGTAACACCTTCGCTTCATGTCATCGAAGAGCCATCCCTACACGGAGCTGGCGGTTATCTCTTCTGCTACTTGCTTGGGAATAGCTTTATGGCATTCTTCTTCGGGAAGGCATCCATCCTGATTGCTATGCTTCTAGCAATCGAACGATGGTTTTCAGTAATCACACCATTTAGTTACAAATTTTATTTCACAAAAAAGAAAACGGTTGGGTATATCTTATTTATTTTTGTCTTCAGTGCGGTAATTCAAATCTATAAATTCCTTAAGGCGGGATTTAAAAACAACAAGTGCGTTGACGTTCCTGCTGCAGGAATTTCTGGGGAACGGGATCAACAAGCTTTTGTTTTAAGTTACGTAATCGGCACATTCTTAATCCCCTCGTTGATAACTTGGGCTTCCTTTCTCCATATTTGGTATCGAACTAAGGCATCTCAATCCTTGTTGGGTATATCAGAGCGAGCACGAGCTCATCAAAAACGTTTATTGCGCATGTGTATTGTAACAGCTGTTGTCATGCTCCCCAGTCAAATCAGTTACACTTTGAGCCAATTTGGTTTCCTTACCAACGCAGGAAAAGTAAATTTAACATTCGCCATGCTCAATTCTTGTTTGAATCCTTGGATTTACTTTATCAGTAACAAGGAATACAGAAATGAGTTTTTCTCTTTATTTTCCATCTGTATTACAAAAATAAATACACAAGTTACTCCAGAAAATGCAATGCAAGAAAACAACACGCAGATGGAGGAAGGTAACTCGGTGAACGTAACATCGCATCAGAGCGGTTTTTAATTCAGTGTCGAAAGTAATTCGCGTCTGCTTTGGTTTTGTATCACTACATTGTGTGATTGGTTAACAAAACTCGCGCCATTTTCGCAACCAATGGAAGCCAAACCAAACCCAATCGTGTTTTGGTCGCACGCGTTTCCGCGTGCTTGGCGCGGATGAAATTACCCGGTAGTTCATCATGGGTATCTCCCAATAGTCAATTTTATTGTCACGATGTAAGTTTAGCAGTGTCTAAAGCCCCATTCACACCAACAAAACGTGTTTAATTAAACCAGGTGTAACAAAATGAAAAGTAGTAACAGAAAGCTGAACGATCGGCTTTGACATAGGATCCAAGCAAGCTTTAACGTATGCTAAATCTGTAGTGGACAAAAATCCCAAAGCAGCTTTTATGAAGGAAACAATTTTAAACTATGTTTAACTAAACAGCTCTTAAAATTGTTTAAGCCTTGGTGTGAATGGGGCATAAGTCTTAGAGGTGTGTCACCTAAATTGCTGCAAACTCAAAATTTTTACAGGGAAATGCAGTTTACTTATTACTTTAGTAATGAATGCACTACAGTCAGCTTCAATTTACCTCAGGTATATGAAAATGATGCTGCATGTACAACATTTTCATCCTGCGTTCAGAGGACTGAGGGTTGACCTTGAAATTTATATAGTGTGATATTTGCACGCTGTAGATTTATATGTATGATCTGTATATAAATTAAGCTATCAATTGTAGAAGCGACTTAACGTGGAATACACTGTAACGCTAGTTCTTAGCCGTCAACCCCAGTTACTGTGAACCTGAAACAAAATCCATGAAACTTGGCGACTTTTTCAAACATTTATGTGAAAGTGATTTGATGTGGACCATTGATATTCATTTACTTTCATGTTATCATGGCAGGGTGGTGGCTTGCCAATCAAATCGTCTTCATTTGCCTTCAATCTGGCTTTCGATTTTAAACAGAAGTGAAGTGAAGCTGCTCTTTTGTGAATCCGTGGTTTTACGTTCTCGGCAACCGGTGGTACAAAAATGAATTTTGTCTTTATAATTTTCAATTCAATCTGCAATAAAAAAGTATGTGAATTGTACCAGAAGCAGCGGTGTCCGAAAATGCTATACAGACGAGAAACGTGGACCCTACGTAAGCACTGTTGTGTTTTAAAATAAGTAATTTATAGCTGAACAACATAGATAGCTAGTAAACGCCACCATGACTGAGATGTGTAAACTAGAATGCTTTTACAGTACTGAAGTTTTGCTAAGAAAACTGACAGATAAAAGCAGCTACAGATTACTGATTTTTTGAGAGTTGTTTTAAGATAAAAATACTGGAAAAGAATAAGCTTTCGAAATCTGGATGAATTATGTGGAACATACGCCACAATGCGTTTAGTTTGATGTAGATATGAGTAATTTAATAAATATAACTTGGATTTTTTTAGCATGGTATTAAAAATAAAAGTAAAATTGTTGACCAGGGACCTGATTCACAAATTCCTCCGAGGTAAAGATGTATCCTAAGTATTGGTTAAAGGAAACCTCCACTCTTGAAATAAATTAACGTTAAATTGTTGAAAATACAATCTAATTTCAAATTTCGTTGGAAAACATGGAAATAATATTTCTATGTCGGACAAAACAGAATTTGATTATTGCCTATTTTTCATTTTAAATTTCCCGGGCGCTGCCATCTTGGATTTCATGACGTAAAACGGTTGCTCAATTGTTTCACACAAAAGAACTTCTGCTTACTGACAATAGCGGCAACCATATGACGTCATAAAATCCAAAATGGCGGCACCCGGGAAATTTAAAATCCAAAACAGGTGATGATCATATCTAATTTTTAGCACACTTGAATGGCATTTCTGCTATTTAAGGTAAAATTTAGAATTTAGGCACTATTTCCGACAATTCACCGTCAATTTGTTGTCGGAGTGGAGGTTCCCTTTAACAATAGTTTGTTTTTATGGCAACACTAGGCTACTGTTAAGGAACAAATCCATGTACCTAAGACTCATCTTAACGTAAGAGGGCTTCTTGAATTTAGCCTTAGGATAGTCATGTCTTTTCTAAAGAATACCAAAGACGTTACACATCTTGTGGAAATCATCATTCGTAAATCGTAACTTGTGATACCAATCGGCGCTAGTTCATGAGGCTGTAATCAATCCTCGTAATCAAAATGAGGCTCCACATTGCAACAGAAACTTGGATGAGTTCAAAAAAGCTTTGTTTTGAACTTTTGAGATTATTTCTAGCAAAAGAAGAAAAAATCAAATATTACACTGAGACGAGATAGCG
The DNA here is from genome assembly GCF_977016875.1 of Pavona decussata. NCBI lineage: Eukaryota > Metazoa > Cnidaria > Anthozoa > Scleractinia > Agariciidae > Pavona > Pavona decussata. The sequence goes on along the minus strand of NW_028145535.1, from coordinate 304,988 downwards.
GATATAGATATTTAATCTCATTCTTATCTTTTCTACTATACAGTCTTTGGCTTTTGTGTTCAACGTCAACCAACACATTATAATGTGCATGCTTCGGAGAAGAACGAATGTAATGTTGCTCTTTTGGCGATCAGTGTTCATGAATAAATTGGTAAAAAGGGCGTAAAACTGATCTAAAAAACTTCAAAAAGTTTCCCAAATTTTCGAACCGTATCTCTGGTCGTTCTTCTTCGGGAGCAATGAATCTCAAATTCAAAATCACTACTTCATATTTCGGCTCCCGCTATTAAGATCTCTTGAGAGCCAAAATATTAATATGAAGCAGTAGTCTTGCAGTGATTTTGAATTTCAGATTCATTGTTCCCGAAGAAGAACCAGATCAACGGTTCGAAAATTTGGGAAACTTTTTAAGTTTTTGGATCAGTTTCACGCCCTTTTTACCAATTTTTATTTGTAACAGTCCACGAAACTTCGAAGAATGTGTTACCGATGTTTAATTAAATATATTTTACGTACTTTGCTTCATGTTGGTGAATTGTGAAGGCAAATGAAGCACTTATTATACACAAATAATAAGGGCAAAAAAATAACTAACGCTGTGAAAAGTCTTTGTCTAGAATAAAGATTGCAAAATGAAGATTATTTCTCAAACTCATTGATAATTCAACAAGACAAAACAAAGAAAATCCCTACTGTGACCGTGGTTTGGATATGCGTTCCTAATTACCATATTTTGCCAACTTTAGCCTTGGATTTCTCCACCAATTTTTGATCATTTGAGAAGCCATATCAAACACTCGAAATTGGTCTCATCAGATATCCAAACACTGAGAAGCAGGTTGAAAAAGCGAGGCGCAGCCGAGTTTTTTAAGCGACTTCGACTTTGAACACTCCTTCTCGTGTTTGATATATTACTTCTCCAACAGAAACGAATATGTATAGAAGTCAAGTCTCCTTTGCCTTTGCCCTCTCTGTTTTTCATCTCGGTCAATCGGTTAATCGCCTCGGATACGTCACCGAAACGAATTGACCGTGAGAGCCTGGGAGAAAGCCGTACTGGGACTAGGCAACATCTTTAATTAAACAACGGAACCTTCCAAAAATAACTTTTTTTAATTACACCGAACCCACTTTAATTTAATTTCTGCATGTAAATGAAAACTATTTTATAGTTTCGCATATGAAAAATATATTAAAAGTATAAATTATGCGAGGACTTTGCCAGAAGTACACCATTGCAGTACTGCAATAGGGATCAAGCTAGGAAGAATCGTTTTAATCTATATGTTTATTACAAAAAAAAGAAGGCATTGTTATAAGGGCGCATTGACTTCCCATTATGTTTCGTGTTCCTCTAAAGTTGTAACCTTGAAAATTAAACAGAAAATGACAGGAAAAAATACACAAAAACAAACATACACTAAAACGAAAGAAAAAGAAGGGAAAAAGTAAAGCAAAACAAATCTAAAAGCAATATGTTATTTTTCTCCCGGTGACACCATGTTTGGGGTTCTACATGGAACTATAGCGACTATATTTCATTTAATTTAAATATAACTGAAGGACCGTCTAATTATATTTTCACTGGTGCTAGTCGTCAAAGTTCTGAAGTTATGGTGTAATAGCCACCTGCCTCCAAACATAAAGCACAAAGTTCTTTGAGGAATGTTATTATTTAATTTAAGTAGACATTTCCTTGTATTTGGGTATATAACATTTAAAAAAGGTAAAACAATATGTGATAATACAGCGGAAAAGACTGTTCCCTTAAGCTGGTTATCGTTAGCTTCGAAATAGTTTGGCTCTTCGGCATTACTGATCCATGATCCATGATCTTTGCAGTGTACAGTGTATTTAACAATTATTCCCCGTGCGCGCGTAGCGCCGAGTTGGCTATAATCATCTCATATCCAACAAGTGCGAGTGGAATAATTGTTTTATTAAAAACAATCAAGTAATATTGATAGGCCTTGCTGATTTCCTTTTCAAGAGCAACCAGAAAACAATTTATGGTGGCTACTTCTCGGGCATGGTATAATGGCTCATATACCATGGCCGCTAAGCCAATCAGAACCCTGGAATTGCATTATACAATGATCCAGTTTTTAATAAATGTCAGTATGAACCTAATCACGAGTGTCAAACGAGCATCGTTTTGTCGTATGGTGCTATGCTTGTGTCATACCAAACTCATATTCACAAATGTAGGATAAAATCGATGAGATGTGCCTAATATAGCATTCTTTTATATTTTATGCTTAATTTACTTAGGTTTTGGATACATTCCTTTAATACGTCTGTATTCTTTTACGGACTTTATTATAATCCAAACAAGAGGACTTCCTCCGAAGTATTTGCGGTTATGTTCGAAGTCATTGGAGCTGCCTCGACTTTGTGCAACACCTTGTTTTGCTTGACTGATGCTGTTCAGAAGATCCAGTTAATGCAGCTTCCTGACGCCAAAGATAGCACAACCTCCACAATGATCAGATTGAACTGGAATGATCCCAGAAAAATACAGTTCAGTCCTTGAAGTTAAAAAGAGGTCAAAAGACCTTATTCGCTCTATATGCTATTTGCTCATTACAAACCACGTGATATCCTCAGAAGAAGTGATCCGTCGTCTTTTTGGAAATAAAGAATGCATGTCGGCGTGATTATGACCGATTCTGAAAGAGACAACAGTCACATGATCTGTAATGGGGCAACAAACCAAAGAAGTGAATAAGGTCTATTAAGGTTCTAGAATGGTCTGTAATCCTGGTAAACGTGACGGATTTTTAACGAATTGGTCTCAGCATCATTCTTCGCAAGGCCGTTAAGCAAGATTCTCGATAAAGATAGAGGCATCAGAGTTCCGTGGCCAATAGATAACGCCAAGTAGAATCTTCCGCCAAGTAGAATCTTCTTTGTTTTCAGGTTGAAAAGTAATGATTCAAGTTGATGGACAATTTATTTTAGTTCGTTGCTTATTAGAGGCAATTTTTTGACATAACGTCCTGGTCGTATTCAAATCAAAGTATGTGTTACGATAATGTGTTTAATTTACCGTCGTAAATCTACTACCTGAGTCTTGTCTCCAGCCTTTTGAGCTTAATCGTAACGTCTTAATTTATCTCCAAACATATAGACTGTTCACAGCCCCCCTATTTTTCAGTGGGATTCTCGAGACTGGTAGGCTTCGATGGAGCTGCCGCCATCTCGCGCGAGCGCGATGTGGGGAGAGTGTCTAAACTACTGAGGTGAGCGGGAGCGTACCAGTCTAGAGAATCCAACGGGAAAGTAGGGCGACTGTGAACAGTCTCAGTACCAAACATACAGTGAACATACGTTCCAATCGTTTTTGACGATTCTTTAAACACACCCACCATGCACACCTAAATCACGTCCTACTGCAGCTGACTCCTAGTATAATTGCGCTTCTATATGTTAAACAGTTTGTGACTTAACTATTTGCAGTATGGCAAGTTGTGCTATCAGTATTTGTTCTACGAAACCTGATAAACGCCTCTTTCTTTTACACTTTGATTTCCTTTAAAACCTTTTAACTTCCTTATTCCAAGTGTTTCTAAGTTCATCTCCACCAGGTCATTCTAGAGTTACGAACAGCGCACATATCTCGCCCGGCTGCTAGCCTCGGATCTCTCAAAGGAACAATTTCCATTTGCACCCTGTTGTTGTGGAAACCAACGAGCTCAAGTAGACCATCTCTGTACTCTCTGTTTGAAGCCCAGTAAATCACAGGATTAACACACGAGTTGAACATAGCAAGAACTCCACCCGCTCTGTGCAGAGAACTCCCAATCTTAGTGATGCCAAAAGGAGAGAGAATATAAATGGTTTGAGCTGGAAACCAACAGAATGTAAGGCAAATGGAAGTCAGACAACACATGCGCAGTAGTCTTTTCTGTTGTGCTCTTCTTCGCTTGCTGTAACACCTTGCCATTGGCGATGTTTTGAAAAGAAGTGCAATGTGGGCGAATGTAGCCCAAGCTATAAAACATGGAATATAAAACCCAATCAAGCTGTTTAAGACGATAAATGCCTGGGTACCGAGTTCTCCGTATGGTCCTTTGACGAACGAACATTTGCCTCCTGCCAACTTCCACTCGAAGAACTTGTTGGTCTGCAAAAGGCAGGTGGACGACCAGATGGCAATGACATAGAGAATAAGCTTCGACTGAGTAAAATGGTGCTTGTACCTGGTTGGTCGAAAAATACAATACCATCTTTCGATTGCCAGACACGTGACTTCCAAAATGGAGACCCTTGCAAACGTGAAGAGCGCATACCTACTTCCAAGAACACGGCAGAAGATTTCTCCAGATAGACCTCTCGGTATTGGGAACGAGGAAATGCTGATAACATAACCGGGTGTAAGAGGAAGGAAAATTGCTGTCAAGGAAAAAAACAGCACCTTGAGAAATACTAAAAACTGATGGGACATTGTTGACTGCATTTTTAAACAGTGTCGAATGCCTCTTGTGAATGTATTCTTAGCTACGAAGACAGCATGGCATTGCCAAATTGTTGAATACCACAACATAATTACATTATAGAGATATGAGCTAGCAAGGCAAGAAAAGTACTGTACCACTTTGTTGTTATTTTATTTGAAAATATGGCCTCTCGAGATAGGCAAGTTGACAGCTTACTGCGTCATATACCTGACTAAAGAACCGCTCAATGAAAATTATACCGGCTACAGTAATTTTTAAAACTGATCCCCAGTATATAAAATAAATTCTGGTCTTAACAACCTTCTATTCTCTTGACTTGTGCAGTAATTTCTTAGTGCCCGGATGCCATTAAGCAGATGTCTACAAAAGTGAATAGCAATTTCATGTTTTTATTATAGGTCTGTTGCTTTTAGTAGCTTACTTAGCACATTAGAATCTCTTTACGGTGGCCATTCTACCTTTAGTTATCAACTCTGATAAACCAAACATTCCTTTCTACTCCCCACCGACGCAGCACCACAATGTCCTTAGCAACTATTTCCTTCCACCCGGCCCTACCACGAATGACTCAGTGCTTTTCGTGACTATGGTTGAAGAGATTTAAGGAAGTACAATAACTAGATTATAATAAGTAAATAAGCCTGTCGTTTCCGCTATGGATTTCAACGAAGAATTAAAATTAAAGGTACCCCGAAGGCTTGAGGTCAGTAGAAGATGCAATGTTGGCTGCGTGTCAGACTATAAAACTGTAACAAAATATGTATGCCGCGAGGTAACAATATAAGAAATGAATTGTGCACGTAATATATAATCTATCTGACCTATTATAAAAGACCAAACTTGTAGGTTATGCAATTCTCTTAAGCTTAAATTATTTTGTTCCCTTGTACAATGTTGAAAAACAAATGCTTTGTTATGGAAAGACTACTCAAATGCTTTTTTTAAAATAACGCACTTTAGGATGTTATCCACGGATGAAGCTTTTTAGAAACAACTTGGAAAGAAAAATAAACCGCACTGCCGGATAAGAACTATTCAAAATCTTTCTGTAAATTTGGCAATGAAAGAGTATAAGATACGTTAGAGAGTTTATTGTAGCAAAGACTTGAAACTCTACAAACCTGTTAAAAGATCTGCGAGGGCCAATGTGAACAGAAGAATGTTGTGTGGTCTTTTCAGCATAGAAGGTTTTCTTATCATAACCAAACAAAGCAACGAATTTAGCAAAAGCGATAACACTGCTATGCCTCCATAAATCCATTCTGTAGCAAATACCTGAGAGCTCGTATCACCTTCTAACGGCGCCTGTATTTCTTTGCTTGAAACATTCTCTTTCTGAGGGAACGTACTGATAGCCATTTTTAAACTGAAAGCACGTATACGTTGTTAAGACTTTTGCACACTTGTATCTTAGTCTTGATGGATTTTTATATGCCGTGATCAGAATAATGTTAGAAATTTCTAGAACCGCTAAGTTATTGCTTTTTTGTCATCTATCAAGGAAATTATCATTTTTTTTTATTATTTTACGCCAGCTGTAATAACAATAATGGGGTTTCAATACTAACGAGAAAACGTAAATGCAAACATTAATTCGTGAATTTTGTCTATCCAGCCCTAATGGAGTCACTTATTCTTGGTTTTTTCAGGGTAGATTCCAAGTGTGAATAAATATTTCATAATAAGCTGTCAAATGTGACTTCAGACTCATACTTCACATGAAAAAAAAAAAAAAAAAAAAAAAGACAGATACTGCTCCAAGTAGCAATCTAACCCAGATTTGGATTCCAATTGTAATTATTCAAAGAGATTCGTAAAAGACTCAATTTTAGTTCCTAACATTTCCAACTGTGAAATAATGCTACACCGCTTAATTGTGGCTTTTTACAAATTGAGTATCTTCACTTTCGTGTGACATTGTACATACAATTATCATTATTTCATTTTCCATCGATAAACAAAACTTGCATACCAAAATAGTGTCTAGCTCACCATATGATACCTCTTATTCGTACAGATTTCTAACCTTAAGCAACGACGACGGCGACGGCAACGACAACGCCGCAAAACATAGGTTTAATGAGCAAAAACAATCGCTCTGCACATGCGTTTTACATTTTGGTACATTTCTTTGCCGTCCTCTGCAAAACAACAACGTGAAATGACCATATTTAAGGTTTTGTGCAGAACGTGAACGCACCACGGTGAATTTTTCATTTTCTTTCTTATCTTGTACGCCACTCCTACCAATTTTGTTCCCGGATAGTTCGCCATTTTTGTAAAAGTTGAGCGAGTTGAAATAATTGCGAAGTAGCACAAATGAAATAAAGATATATTTTCAGGTGACGTTTTCGTTGCCGTAGCCGTCGTCGTTGCTTTAGTGCCATCAGACGCAACTTGGTCCCAATTTTCAGGATCATTATAGCGAATTTAAGCAGATAGGACGGCCAACGCGACGAGAATGTCATGACAAAAATAGGATTTAACAAACAAAACAGTGACCCTGCACGTGCTATAAATTTTGGTAAGTTTCTTTGCCGTCCTCGGCAAAACAACAACGTGAAATGACTCAATTTAAAGCTTGTAGAGAACGTGAGCACATGAAGGCAAATGTTTCATTCTCTGTCTTAACTTGTACGCCGTTCCTACCAACTCTGTTCCAGGATAGTTCAGTTACGTTGTATAAGTTGAACGAATTGGAATAATCGCAAAGTATTGGAACGAACATATATTTTCAAGTCACGGTTTCGTTTGCGTTGCCGCCGTGGTTATTAACAGTCCCTATTATGCCCAGAAGTACGGGCTGGTTTTTTCGCGATCGGTACCCAGGGCTGTGCTTTTTCCTAAATTCTTTTTTCTAAGTTTATAACGCGCGTTCGTTCGTTCATTCCTTCTTTCCTTCCTTGCTTCCTTTGGCGTTCATCCCTTCATTCATTCAGTTATTTATTCCGATATATTGAAAAACTTAAAAAAAAAGCCACTCTGCGGATATGCTATTTATTTATCTATCTATAACTTGTTTATTTTGAACTAGACGATGATCGTCCACCCATTGTGTTTATTGCACAATACCTATCGCTCGTTTTTGTCCTTTGGTGTGTCATATTTACCTATACTGAGAGCCGTGGTTGGGCATCAATGTGGCTCCATTGTATCAACTGACCTTTAAAAGGAAAGTGACGGGAAAAATAATCGCAATATAACAAACAAACAAACAAACAAACAAAAAACAGCAACAAAAAGGAAGGGTTAGTAACTTTATGATGCTCGACAACAAGAATAACTGTCGACAACAGCAAAAGAAATACGCTTTCATTTTTACATTATTTTGTGTCTTTTTAATTAATATTTCCAGGTGTTAAAATGAGATTGCAATTCGACATTTAAGTTCAATCAGAAAGCCGATTTAATTCTTGAGGTCGACACACAGACATGTCCCTTGTTGTGTTTACACAAGTGGGCTGGTCCCACAAACACTTCAAACGAAGGTCAGGGACAAGCATAATTTTGAGAGGAGACAAGTCCGGGAAATTTTGTATTCATGGGACAACTGAAGCCACCAGGACTAAAATTTGGCCCTTGATTTTTCCCCCACGAATAGATAGTTCAAACGATGACCCAAGCGCCGGGGTCCCCTCGTGTGTACTGACAAAGTGAAGGAAGAGAACAATAATCAAGAAAAAGAAAAAAAAAATACACGCTATAATATCTGTTATACAATGTTCGCTGTGTTTAGCTTTTAAAGTAAATACTACATCCGGACTTTTTTTCCTTGAAAGAAGTCACTCCTTCAATTAATCCATTAAGCATTGAAAACAGAACTGAATGTTATTAATCAAACCAAAGAAAACACTGCTAATGAAACTCAGTTTCCTACAATCACAATGTCAAAAACTTTTGGTCAGATTTTAAAGTCGTAGTAATTAATCTTTGGGTCATCAATGAAAGCAGTGATCGATGACTCCTTATTCTAGTGGTCTGAGATTAAAATATAAGCCATAAGATACTCTAAGATCTAAAATGCTCTTGCGTGCGTTTAGTTGTTTTTCCAAGTAGCATTTTAATTATTTTAAGTTGTATTGGCCTACCGTTCGCACCGTGTATTTCCTTTCTTCGAAACACAACAACTTACTCTTTTTTTCTCTCTGTTGTTTTCAAATCTAATGTTATTAATTATTACACTTTTCAGCTATTGGATTCACATAACAATATGAAATACCTGTATAAAGAAATAAGAACGGACCGAAAATAACTCCAAACAATAGTGAACAAATAATCTTAAAAAGGGAGAAAGGCTAATTTCACGGTTTAGGAAGTATATGTTTCCAATATTTCGAAAGGCACGGTCTTTCTTCTTTAGGGTATGAGCTCATTTTGCGCCTCCTTGCGTATAATTGAGGATCTGAAATAACATTGCAAGGCTTGTAGAACGATTCGATCAGTTAGGCTTTGGTTAGACCAGAAGAACGACTTAAAGATCCTAAAGGAAATGGAAATTATATTCGGTGCACAATTGGTAGAATTCTCAGCATGTCTTCGAAGCGTAGAACAATCGTAAACTTCTATTAAAGAAAATTAAAGCTTTGACTTTCAATAATGAAAGTTACATTCAATAAACAAAACCATGCCATCTTTTGTTCCTCACAGTTAAAATATTTAAAATAAAGAGGACGCACGTAATAGTTGATGTATTTGTTTTCACCTGCAGGAAATTTCCTAGACATACGATTTGCTCATTTTTAAAGAAAATGTTTTCCCTCGGCGATACCACACTTCAAACAGTAGAGCTCATAATTGAAGTACTCAAGGCCATTCTTAAGCAAGGATACTTTCCATCGGAGCCTTCAGTTCTTCGATCAATTTCCTGTTATAGTCAAAGCTTTCCACAATTGCTCACAATATTTCAGAAATCGTCGAGTTTTTTTCTGATCAAAATGACCACGAACAATAAAACCTTTCTACAGTTGGTAAACGCTTCCCAAGAAGATCAGGCACCTACATCTGGTAATCACAGTCAGGATAAAGCAGCCGAGGCCAGAGAGGTGATTTATGGAGTTATAGCAGTGCTGTCCTTTTTGTTGAATTTCTTATTCTGTATGATCTTGGTTAAAAGTCCTAAGAAGTTAAAAAGGCCACATAATATTCTTCTCTTCACGTTGGCGATCACGGACTTATTAACAGGTAACTCTAGCTTTGTCTCACACTTTTAATATTTGCTTATATTCTTTTCGTTTTGAATAGTGGCTAAAATAACAATTGATCAGAAACCACGAAAATTTATCAAAGAACGTACTGTTCTGTAACCTTATTTTCAATGCTTGTGCCTTAAGCCGGTTCAACACACGATCATTTACACCAACTAGCTGTCATAATAAACATCAGATAGATGGATAGTTATTTTGTTCTGTCAATAGTATAGTACAAGATAATGTTTCATAAGGTGACGTTACACAACTCTTAGGCGAAACGATTCGAAAGTACTAATCAAACTGTCTTTGTTTTTTTACTTTCCAAGCAATCTTTCTTCTTCTTACTCCTGGTTACGTCATCACCATTTCGTCATTCCCAGTTCCCCGCGGTTTAGCCGGAGAAATCTTCTGTCGTGTGTTCGGAAGTAGATATGCGCTCTTCACAATGGGAAAAGTCTCCATATTGAAGGTCACGTGCTTGGCTATTGAAAGGTGGTGCTGTATTTTTCGACCAATCAGCTACAGGAGGCATTTTACCCGAACAAGGCTGTCAGTATACATCATTGCAATCTGGGTTTCCACATGCCTTTTGCAAATAAATAAGTTTTTCGAGTGGAAGTTGTCTGGAAACAAATGCTACGCAGTTAGATCCCCGTATGGAAAACAGGGTACCCAGGCCATGATAATCATTTACAGCCTCACTGGGTTTTATATTCCGTGTGTTATAGCTTGGGCATCTTTTGCCCACATCACTTTGCTATTCAAAACATCACCAATGGCAAGATTCTACGGCAGGCGGCAAAGAACACAACAGAAAGTGCTACTGCGCATGTGTGGTTTAACGTCAATCGTTCTGACATTGTGTTGGTTTCCAGCTCAAACAATTTATATTCTTTCTCCGTTTGGCATCACCAAGGTCGGCAGTCCTCTGCACAGAACGGGTGGAATTCTTGCCATGTTTAACTCGTGTGTTAATCCTTTGATTTACTGGGCGACAAATAGAGAGTACAGAGGCGAATTGTTTGAACTTTTAAGGTTTGCTAACATAAGACGTTATAGGAGAAGAAGCTACAGATTCGAATACCAGATGTATTCGATAGGTTCTTCCATATCTATATCAAGCCAGCTTAATTAGGCACAATTATAATTAACAATGTCAGTGGAAAGAACTTAAACGGGTAATTAACCCCATCTCTTTCAGTTTTACAGTAACTTTGAATAGTAAAACATATTGATAGATACTGGCAAAAGTTACAGAATTACTGAGCAGCTGAGAAAAAAAATTACGGACGTGCACTCCGACATGTAACTTAAGCGAATTTTTACTCAGCTGCTATCTGTCGCTTTTGCCAGTATGATATATATCTTTCAAATGGTAAACTGTCTAGTTCAGTTAATTACTTGTTGCTGTAGAAAGTCTAAGCAGTTGTGGAAAGTTATGATGCTGCGAAGTTGTTACGCAGTTTAAGCAGAGGGTCTGGATGGGGTTTAGTGTTATTTGGCTTTTTTTTTTAACGTTTAGTGTGAAAATTTGTAAAATGTTAATGTTTAGCGTTTTAAAAAAGTTAACTGTTAAGTGTTAAAAGGTGTTAGAACAGTGATTTCACGCATTAAAGATCAATAAAAGTTTCATAGAGAAGGCAACAATGTTAGAAAAAAAGGACTAAGGTTCTTCAAACTTAGCTCTTATGATAAAGGCGTGCAAAACTAACGGTATAGTTTTCGTTTCTGAGCTAGGATCTGGGGCAGTTCGAATAATGGACAAACATAAACAATGAACAAACACAAAATTGTAATCAAAATGACATAGTCTGTAAATCAATTGTAGATATTATCCATATCAAATGTCCAGGTTTGTCTTGATTAGTATCTTTCGCTTTTTTAAGCCATTTCCGCTTACATTTGTATCAAATTTAGTGCTACAGTGAATTTTTTAGTGTTAGATGTTAAACAGCCTAAAATTTAACTGTTTCAGGATGTTATAGAAGGAAACATTTTAGTGTTTAGTGTTTTCGAGGCACCCCCATCCAGACCCTCTAAGCAACCTCTGTCAGTTTTCACATGACTCAGTTCTCGTCGGCTTGTTGAACTGGAAAAAAAAACTTTTTTGCTGCTTGGAATCAAGTTCTGTGGCCACGCAAAGGAAGAAGCAAAACAACAACTGGCTACTAATGACATGGATGGAGTTTCTAACCAGGAAAAAAAAATCCCTAAAAAAATATAGTAGCTTTATACCTTCTCACATTCGTAAACTGGAAAAAGAGCTTTACTGCTGCTTGGAATCAAGTTCCGTGGCCATGTAAAGGAAGAAGCAAAACCGGCAACTGGTAGTAATGACATGGATGAACTTTGTAATTACAGGAAAAAAACGCTAAAAAGTATATTAGCTTTATGCCTTCTCACATTCGTAAACTAACCGCAGCCGGTTTCTTGGCCAGAAGCAAAGCTCATTGCCAATGTCTTGACTTCTGTTGCCACAATTGGTGGCATTGTTCAACGCAACCAGTAGTTGAGTTTTGACTCTCAAAGGAGTACACGAAGTACAAAGCTACGATTGTTGACAAACAAGGAGTAGTGAGAAACTTTAAACATCCCCTCCTGTCTTCAAACAGTTGAAATAATTACTGGTGCGAAAAAAAAGAGAGAGAGAATTTTCAAAAGTCAAGAAAAAAATATCCAGTCTACTTCTTTTTTCATAAAAGCACCTGAGATACAAGCGATGACTGCACTAAAACATGGCAAATGTACAACCAAAATAGATCAAATAATTATCGCATCGTCTTAAAATTTTTGCTTAAAATTATCCTCTTTTTTTTGCTATTTTTCTTTTTTGCTGTATTCTCGAGCCGGGGGTTGGGGGGAGGAGGGGGGAAGGGAATGGGATTCCGCCAATCTTCCATACATAACTTCGCTAGTGTAAGAGCTATGACAATGAGACTTAGAAGAGAGATGATACGTCCAAAGATGTTTCCTTTAAGGTCCACAACGACAAGTGTGATGACGTCATATGACGTTGTAATGACATTATGATTGTCAAATGGCGGCCATCTTGGACCAAAGACAGGAGGGAATATTCGCACTAAGTGAATCAGCCATCTTGGATCCGCCATCTTGGATTTCTGGTCCCAAAATGTCAGGAAACCACTAAAAATGAATGAAAAGTAATCAGAACCAATAAAGGAACACTAGTATGGGATAAAAACATAAACGTTACGGAAAGAAAAGTGATATTTCTTCATTTTAAAATGGGATTTCCCAGTTTCTGTAAAAAACGGCCTGTGAAATATTGGTTGCCGTGGCAACATAAAGTCAATGAACACTAACCGACCACATCAAATTGTTTGCAGATAAATTTCCGAGAAAGTCCTCACGTTTCGGGCCGTTTGCCCAAATGTTTAAAAGTTATTCAGGTTCAATGTCGCCGCGGGCACATTTCTCCCTACCCCCCCCCCCCCTACCCCTTCAACCTCACGGTCAAGAAAGGCCTGGTTATTTAAATAATGTTTAGACATATTTTAAACCTATCATCCACTAACAGACAAGTATTGACAAGTGCTTAAGGCCGCAGAACAACCAAAAACACTGGAGACAAGAAGAAAAAGAAGAAGAAGAAGAAGAAGAAGAAGAAGAAGAAGAAGAAGAAGAAGAAGAAGAAGAAGAAGAGAAAGAAGAAGAAGAAGAAGAAGAAGAAGAAGAAGAAGAAGAAGAAGAAGAAGAAGAAGAAGAAGAAGAAGAAGACTGAAGAAGAAGAAGAAGAAGAAGAAGAAGAAGAAGAAGAAGACTGAAGAAGAAGAAGAAGAAGAAGAAGAAGAAGAAGAAGAAGAAGAAGAAGAAGACTGAAGAAGAAGAAGAAGAAGAAGAAGAAGAAGAAGAAGAAGAAGAAGAAGAAGAAGAAGAAGAAGAAGAAGAAGAAGAAGAAGAAGAAGAAGAAGAAGGAGCATCCCCCAGGGACCACCTCTCGGGTTGTTATGATTTAGTTTAGGCAGTCTCAGCACGTACATGGAGCCCAAGACTTACCATTATTCCAAACCAGTAACTGTGTTTGTAAAGACCATCGCAACAAAAAAAAAAGCTCTCAATACAAGAGTAGTAAAGGATCTAATCAGCAATAAATTGTTGAAAAAAAAAAATGGAAAATTGAAAGAAGGCTGTTTTATCGATTTCATGGTTAAGGATATATCCCTAATTAGGTTGGGGGGGGGGGGGGGGAAGGAAGCTACACCTCGGAATTTTTTGTGGGGAGGTGCGGCTCAGTTATCCAAACCATAAATTTATTTCAGACCGTGGGTCGCTTTCCATTTAGCAAAAATTTTCCTCCCCCTCCCCCACCCTGCCGGGGGTATTTTAGGCAACTTGAGGCGACTTATGCTTAATTCAGGTTCCAGAGCGCCCCACACCGCGCTCTGCTCGCCCGGCTGGCTGATTTTTCTTTTCGCCTTATACCCCACTTGGGGGCCTGTTCACAGGCTACAGAGTAGGCTCAATCGGTTGAAGTACAAATGGTACGCGCGGATCAAACGGAAATTTTCTGGAACAGACGAAAGACCCTTGAAGTGGAAGTGAAATTACAGTTCCATTTGAAGAATATTCCATTTCCATTTTGTTGCGCCATCATTGCGAGATTGGCAAGCTTAGAACGACTGGAAAAATGCCTCTTTCCCCAGGCCTCTGAAAATCCATAGCCATTTTCAAAATCAAAATGGTAAACAGTTTACCTTATTTCGGATCAAAACGTCTCAAAAACCATATGCCTTGGCGCCGTACGTACCCGCAAAGCTTACATGGGTGAGTAATTCCCCCGTCCAGGGTGGGGGCCTATCGAGTCCAGACATGTCAGGAGATGACGGCCTTTCCGGCTTCAGAGTTTGTCAGCTTTTGTCTAATACCTTGAGAACATTGAGAAAGGCCATACCTTTTGAATTGAGGCCGCAATTTGTGTATTCAGTCTAAGCGTGCAATCAGCCTTACTGTATGTTGACCTTTGTAATGTATGTACCATCGTTCACTATGAGGGTTTATCAAGAAAAAGAGTCCTTTTTTCTCCATACAAACGTTACTTCGTACAATTTAGATATTACGCAATGGTTGGCGTAATGTTAAAATTACGTAATTACAATGGGGACCGTTAGGAAGCTTACTGAGGCCCTTGTGAGCCACACCTTTGTTTTTGTTTATATGCGAGAGTTTGGCTATTATATTTTATTCGGAGCATGTCGAAATGAACGAAATCACTGTGAAACTACTAAGGATAATGAAACATATTTTCAGAAACACGACTTACAGTAAAGCAATAAAATTTCGCTTCACAATGCAAAATCAATGATTTCGATGGCATCCAAAATGGCGGAGGCTGACTACGGCGACGGCAACGACAACGGAACTTAAAAATTTAATTCACGTTTTCTGAATAAATTCGTGATGATTTTTACTCATATGGTGTGTGTAATATGGGCGAACTATCCAGGAACTAACGTCATAGGGGCGGCTTTAAAGTTCAGATTGAGAAAGGAAAATTAATCGTCATGCGTACACGTTCTCCATTAAACCTTGACTGTGGTCATTTTACGTTGTTGTTTACAGAGGATGACAAAGAAATGTACCAAAGTTTAAAACGCACGTGTAGAGCCAATGTTTTGATAATAAAAAAAAAAAAAATGTTGTTTTCTGACGTTCTCACTGGCTGCGTCGCCAACGCTTCTTAAGGTCCCTGATATCTTACAAAGGTCAACAGAAATCGTAGAGCTTTGTAGAGTCATGTACACGCCGCTTAAGCATGGTAGGGATCATATTCATCTTATTCGTACTTGCCGGGTGCTTGTGATTTCGTATGCCTCGCATCCTTAATCTTTGTTCGGTTAACGAGAGCGGTGTCCAAAGACATACCTTTTCGTGGCCAAACACACGATCTCTGCACGAGCTGTTTGCTTTGATCGGCGCCATTTCTTCGCATCAAGAGTATGCGACAAAGGTGCGCGGGTATCAAAGGTGTACGTGAGGCGTTATGTCGATGTCCTTGATACATGTACTCGTGAAAGTTACTTCGACAAATCAAACCACAGGTAGCCCAAGCTCTATGATTTA
Organism: Pavona decussata; assembly: GCF_977016875.1. Lineage (NCBI taxonomy): Eukaryota > Metazoa > Cnidaria > Anthozoa > Scleractinia > Agariciidae > Pavona > Pavona decussata. The sequence continues at coordinate 289,258 of NW_028145535.1, read as the reverse complement.
ACGTAAACATCAGCGTCACGTGCATCAAGGTGATCGTTGCGTAATAACGAAATTATAAGGGTTTGTATGGGGAAAAAGTATTCGAATTTGAAGGCAAAATTAGAAATGATTTTTCAATAAAATTTCTCACCTGAACTCCTCTGTAGATCCTTTTAAGTCCTGTGTGGTTTCTAGGTCGATTTGGGGCGATTTAGTAGAGTTGCAGTTCCATCCGTGATCCGTTAGCACTGTAGGCATAATCTTTATTGCTGTTATTGCCCAGAATCAATTGAGTTTAGTATTGATTTCTTAATTAAAGTCGTATGACTTTGAGCTGGAAGTCTCAGTAAGCTTATCTAGGAGACCCCCTACATACGAATTACAATACTACTTGATGACTTAGTTACACTATATATTTATTTTAAAAAAATTGAAGGGCTATACAAAGACTGCCAGATTCGTATACATATACTGTATGTTATAAGAATACAAGACTAGTAATGGCTATTTACTTGTAAGAATAAACATTTTTTTCATTTCCGCTTAAAGCTGCATTGGTTCTTGGTAAACTATTGTAAATGTCTACTCCCTTATTGCATATATTATATGAATTTTCTAATACTGTTTGTTTTGCTCTTTGGCTTATATACGTAGTTTCTTACTTGACCGCGTATTGTAGTTGTGTATTTCTTCATTTGCGTTAAACAGTGACATAATCGCCGGTGGTATAACATATTCTTTGAATATTTGTTCATTACAATTTCGATGACAAAGTAGTTTACTTCATACATTAAGTATATTTAATTCTTTAAATAACGGTTTAGAGCTATGATTTTAGTTTTTGAAAGACATTATCCGTACAATTTTCTTTTGCAGTTTATATTATCTTGTCGAAGTGGGACTGGTAGGTGTAAGCCCACACTACATTTCCATAAAATATATAAGGATATATTAGAGCAAAATAGATAGGTTTAGTAAAACTAGATTTTAGTACACTGCGGTAGCCTTGTTACAAAATGTCTAGCTTTGCATAATATGAAACCTAGTGTGCAACCTAGGAAGTGATAACTCGCTAAAATGGCCTCAAATCAGCGCAAAATGGCAAACAGACAATAAGCAATACACCTTGGAAGCAAGGTATGTCATTTTTAGTAAGAACCTCCTAAACTCGATCGTAAATATTCCCATACAAACTCTTTTATTTGCGCCGTGACCGCTATTACGGAACTATCATCGCTCACAGCTTGAGCTTGGGCCACCTGTGCCCATGCAAACTCTTGTTTGGGCCACGCAAGATGATCATCGCTCACAGCTTGAGCTTGGGTCACCTGTGATAACAACACTTTTACGCAGCCTTTCATCTCGATTAAAAGCACATTACAGTTTACCAGTCCTTTTGAGTACCACTTTTGTCGCTACGTCAAGCGTTTGGTATAGACGGCCTTTACCACGCTTGACATAAGTCAGCCGAGGCGAGTCTAGTAATTTAAAGAGTGAGTCAATAAAGGCGATTTTTGTGGAGTTAATGTGTCCCCATGATTTGATGTCATTTCACTCTTGTTTTCTTACATATACTGATTCGCACGTGAAATTCTGTGAATATACTTATCACCTTGTAAATAGGCCTCCGTGCCTAGGATTTCTCGCTTTATATCAGGACGGTATACAATGAGATAAGGCACAGACAGGGCATAGCTCCCACGTGCCAAATGCGACACTGGACCAAAATTACTTATATTCAAGCTACTCGACCTAATCGAGTTAAATTAAACGATATTTTGAATGAAGGATCATCCAAATCCAATATAATACTTGTTTAGGTTATTAATTTGGGCCCTTCCAAGGTAATCTCTTGAACTCTAACTTTTTCAATTATGGAAAATTACACCCCCAGTTACGCCCAACCGGAAGTGTGACCGGAAGTGATCTTACGTTATCTTCCAGTTTTTTTCTTTTCTATGATTGGACCTAGTCCTTCGCGTCCAGTCAAGTGAAAATAGATCTCGATGGCCGGCGGTGTTTGGGCTGTGATGTGTTTGGAAGCAGGTTTTTACAAGTGACTTTGGAACTTTAACATTTCGTTTGAGAAGTTATACGAAGCTGTTATGGAAATAAGCAAATCTGATGGGGCTTTGATGCGTGGAAAAGATGAAAAAACGCCAATACTTTCCGTTCAAGGCAACCCGAATGCTGATTCTCCAGATAGATTGAGCGTTGCATCGAGTGTTTCGTTGTCAAAGTAAGTGAGTTTAATATAGAAATTTTAATATTGCTCTTTTCGATCTGATTTTTAAAGTAGTTTTCCTGAAGTAAGCCTGTTATCTAAAGAAAACTTTGCTATGCTAATGTACATGTACATCGAGCAGCGCTGGAAAATCCAGACACTATTCGTGCAAATATTCTTCAGGGAGGAGATTAAATTTGCTAACTTGATATGACAATAATATTTTTCAAATGGGGTGGATTTTTTTAATTCAAAAGGAAAGAACATCAGGCAAAAAGATCCAAGTGAAGTAGCAGAATTTTGTAAACGCAGACCATTTTTTTCCAAATACGTGCACAACTTGCGAAAACATTCAACTGATTAGAGCTGAACATTATTGAGTTGTACACAATTCACGTGTAGGGAAGGTGATTTATCCTGAGACGATCAAGGCGAGAGTCAGAGCTCGTAAGTCGTAGCCTGTTCAGAACAGGCTTGCACGTGGGGTATAGGACAAAGAGAAAAGTCGAGCTCAGTCTGGGTGCGGAAAAGAAAGGGGAAGAACCCATGATAGACATTATTTTTATTGACCTGTGAGTAACATGTCAACATGGTAATTAATACTCTGTATATGCCAATCATTCCTCTCAGTTGAGTCGGAATGTCGGTAATATTCATCAACAACATTTTATGCAATGGGGGAATGCAGCAAGAAACCTTATTTGCCCGAATGCAAAATTTGGGGGCCAGTAGTTTATGCTTTCAACCCTTTTAAGAAACAAGGAATTGCTTGTTACACCTGGGTGACAAACTCCAAAAGATCTACAGCAATACGATAATTCCAGATGATACTACTCCAACTGTCCGGTAATCGAACTTAATAGAGGTCAATCAAACATAATCGAACAATTGGGTTCAATTGAGGTTGGCAATCGAACACAATCAAACCAAACAAATTGTGTGAGAATCCGATTGCATTTGATTTCCCAACACAATTGAACCCAAACGAACTTATGCGCCAATCAACTCGAAACTTCAACATCCCCCCCCCCCCCCCCCCGGGCAAACCCTGGGCATTTGAACTTTTGAAGATTGGATCGTTCAAATTCCCGCCCCCTCGGGCCAAAATGGTGTTCAAATGCCCTACCTTATCGTCGGATTTGTCTGTCAAATGCCCCTCCTAAAGAACAATCATTGTCGGCTCCTGTCATGAGTTACTACAAAAACAACAAATTTAACATTGAAACTAATGATTGGAAATTGAATTTATTAAGTCGGACAATGTCAATCAGCAAGTGTAAGCTGTTCTAACTCTGAAACATGGCAAAGGTTGTTGAAATGAGTTAGCCCGCTACGCAGACTGTTCGAGTGGTAGGGTATTCTGCAGTTTAAGCCAAAGCGGCGGTTGTTCATTCAACAATGTTTTTTTTTCTTTTACTGTTCACTACTGTTTTATGGCTATTCTATAAACCTCTGCAGACACAAATGCGGGAGAAAGGCGCAGCTTGACTCATGGCATAAAAAACTACATCGTTTATGAAAGAACTAGAAATACATATTAATTAGTTAGCCGGCTACGTAGAATGTTGTTCGAGTGGCAGAATATTCTGTAATTTAAGCCAAAGCGGTGTTTCATTCGACAGTGTTTATTTCTTTCACTATTCACTGCGGGGCAAAGCCGCAGCTAGAGTCATTGTATAAAAAATCTACATCGTTTACATACAATCTATAAAAATAATTAATATTTAAGCACTCTCACTTTTGAGGACCTTTTTTGTAAGCTTTTTTTGTAATGCTGTATCTCTTCCTTTAAACTCTTCCATCTCGTCTAAACACGTGTTTATAGCTGTTAGCGACTTCAGCGCCCTCCCCCCCCCCCCAAAAAAAAAGCGATTTGAAACCTGACTCTTCCGGTTCAATTTTCCCCACCCCACCCAGGCAAGGTCAAATTCCCCACCCCCGGGAAGGCCTTACCCGTCAAATTCCCCACTCCCGGGCACAGAAAATAGTCAAATACCCGGGGGAGGGGGGGGGGGGTGTTGAAGTTTCGATTTGATTGGCGCATTAATCAAACAGTGCAAACGATCAGTAAGTCTTTTTGAGCATGCAAGAACAACAGAGAATTAGGTGAAATGAGCAAGATTGAGGTAGCTTTACTGAAACATCATTTTATGATCCATTATACTGTGATCATTCTTAATCGAATGCATATTTGCAACTTCTGCCCCCGAATCTAATCAAACTCAATCTAAGTTCGATAGGGTTCGATTGCTCCAATTTTTTTGTGAGAGTTTGATTGTGTTCGATTGTCAAACTCAATCGAATCCAATTGTTTGATTAAGTTCGACAAATGAAACGTTCGATTTGGTTCGAGTAGTTTTGTTGGGGATCATTGGATGATGCAGGGTAGCTGAGTGACCTTCAGGGAAGTCATCAATCAACACTGATGAGGAGAGCTTTGAGGCCTAAGTTCTAAAGATACATGTAGCTCCTGGACTTTGTCCTTCGTTATTGACACTTAAGGCGAGGCAAACTCTATTACTATACTCTTAAATTACTTGTATTATCTAATAATTAGACTTAACTAAAACCTGGAAAAAAATACCGGACGACAACGTAGGGGGAGTCTGATTTGTTTCATCATGAACAGGATTACTGACTGAATTGGATGACACAAAGTCCTGTTACCAATTAATCACAATCATTATGATTTCCGAGAACAAATGGCTCTGACAAATGAATAAAGTTCTCGTTTTGTTTACCAAATAACATGTACGCCCATCTGAAAGTGCAACTGCCCTATTACGGCACGTGCAATGGCGTGTGATGTCCAATTACTTACTAAATTAGACATGATGCACACATGTACACTGTCCATTAGTGCTGAAATCATGGGTGCTGAATTAGCCAATCAAATTCAACAATTTCTTAATGAATATAAGAAGGAGAGATATATACTGTAGGAATCAGTTTGGTTTGTTAAGGAATAGCTATGAAGAGTACATTTGCACCAATGTAGTAGACGGAAGTCATGGGTTGGACAGGTTGTGTGGCCTGACTCTTGCTTTTGTAGTTTAAAAGTTCATTATGTCTTTCACCATGACATCACCTCTTGCTCTACGATGCAAGTGACCGTGTCTTGCCACTATAGCATGATTGAATGGAAGATGGTTAATAACCCTCAGGCTGACTCTTGGTTCAATGTCAGAGTTGTCAATTTTATCAATGTATCAATCTCCTTTTAGTGTGTTAAGGCAGCTTGTCAATTTTACTAAAACTGCTGGAGTGCAGCTTCACCATCAGCTTTGATTGTTGAGCCCTCAATTAAGTATACATAGCGTGTGCGCAGAAGCAATTCATGCAGTAGTCTTCTCAAAAGTACATGTACAAAAATATGTACCTGTGTGGATCCATTAGCTGAGCATGCTGAAAAACCTTGTCTTTTCCCATCTTGATTTCCACTAATTCACTACAGTGGGGCGAAACACCTTCTTTTGGCTTCAACCTACAAGTAACCCCAAGCTCATCTGTTGGCAATGAGTTTAATTTGTCTTTTTGTCCATCTTTATTTTTAGTTCACAAAATCAAGATGACAACAGCGGGGGAAATGGCAATTCAAGACGCCCATCCATTGTTGATAGAGAGACACAGTATTCTGGCGTGAAGAGGAAGCCATTTCATTATAATACATTGAAAGATCCATTACATACATCACATGACAGAGAAATGGCAGCAAAGTACAGCCGCTACAGATATATTTCCAAACTGTCAGGACACAGTGTGGTGAGGTTAAAATAATAAACGTACATAAATAATTTATTTTGTAATGTATATACAATAATTTATTTGGTGCTATTTCAAGCCTTTAACTCAGCAGTGTTGAATTGTGTTTCAAAAATTATCATTATTATGCATCTCACAAAATTCATTTTATTTCAAGAGTCTTGCAGCATTGAGTTTTACATGTAGGCCAGGATGATTTTTCATTTCAGTCTTCAGCAAAATAATTAAATAATTTTCATCTCAGATTGAAAGATGTGCACAAGCTATGTACAGCACTATACGTGTAACTTGAAACATTTTGAGGGATTTCAGTGAGGTTTCTGCCTTTTTTTTTCAAAGAAAAGGAATCTTCTGTCTATTTTATCAAGGCAAGCTGTGTAGAATATCCATCACTTTCAAATGACTTTTAAATGTGTGAAAAAACTATGGGTGATGTTATGTTTTATTAGCCTCCTGGATAACTGAGACTTGTGGTTGAGCCAGGCCATTCTAGTTAAACAAGGTTCGTGTGACAAACATAATTGATCCTGCAAGCTGTCTATGAATGGTACATAGACCTACAGTCTAGTTTAGTGGCTTAATAGCTCCCACAAGTCTTCAGTAGCTCAGTGGTACATGTAGAGCATCCAAAGTGGTAATAAAAACTGAGGTGCGTCATAGTTTCGACTCCCAATCGGAGAACTCGAAAGGTCTTTTACTGAGCATACCTGTGTCAATGATTGAAAAAAAAAATACAATCTGTGGTCCTCCCCCCTCTTTGGAAGGTCATTATAAACTTTGTATGACTCTTTTAACTGGAATTCTCTGAAAGGTGGGGGAGGGGGTCCAAACTAAGAAACCCCTTCAAGGGAGGGGTATGGATATTTTTATTGAACAGCACAATATTACAATTTTTGTTCATTATTAATTATAACATTATTGTTTGTGTTCTCCTTGGGTTAGATCATTCCAAGCCACATGCTTCCTCCCAATGTATTCCTCATTATTCCCAAAGAATCTGATGAGAAACAGAGCAGCCTTGTCACAATGTGAGTGCAGTGAGATCATGTAAAACACTGTAAATTAATGTTGATTTTAGTATTATACAATGTACAATTCTACTGTAAGTAGATGCCGCACAGCAAGTTAGGGAAACACGTTGAACCTTATACAGGACTTTCAGTTGTACATGTAAATCATGCTTTGGAGTCAAGCCTCTCTCCACATTAACCCTTAATTAGTCCCAATAGTGACAATTATTACAATAGGCCAGTCACGGTTTTCGACGCCATTTTGACGAGTAGGCAAACAAGTCTTGAAATAACAGTGTTTGTATGGAAATCCGATGTCAAATAATTTTCATAAAACACCGCTTCTAAAAAATTCATGAATTGGAAACTTAAGGCACTATGCAAAGGGTTTTACAGAAAATAACTGAGTAATGTAGCTGTGCCAGAAAGCATCTAGTTGCATTTTGAAATTTCCATACATTTGTCTGTATAGCGAACCAGCCGTGAACTGCTACTGAAAATAGTTCGCGGGAAATCAAATACAGGGAAATGCATGGAAAGTTCAAAACACAACTGGACGCTTTCTGGCACAATTACTGTACATCCCTCCAATTTTTTTTCTTAATTTTTTTTAATCGTTTTCCTAGTGCCAATTAAGTTTCCAATTCATGAATTTTTCCAAAGCAATGTTTTATGAAAATTATTTGACGTCGGATTTCCATGCACTGTTATTTCAAGATGTGTTTGCCTACTCGTCAAAATGGCGTCGAAAACTGTGATAAGGCCTATAACTCCTTACAATAGATCACCACTTAAAGGGCCCTAGTCAGCCACACCTTTGTTTTTGTTTATATGCGAGAGTTTGGCTATTATATTTTATTCGGAGCATGTGGAAATGAAGGAAATCACTGTGAAACTACAGTTGCACTAAAGATAAACATACCTACAGGAACAGTCAACTTAAAGTTGAGCAATAAGATTTCACTTCACCATGCAATATCAATAATTTCGATGGCATCAAAAATGAGAGAGGCTGACGAGGGTCCTTTGACTAAATTCACAGTACCGCTCGAAACTATGGGACCATTTGCCGCGAATTTGCCTCGGTCGATTCGCGGTTTTGATCTGCGGTTTCACCTAGGCAAAACCTCGTCTAACCGCAATAAAAACCTCGGTTTCACCTAGGCTTTTTTCGGTTGACTTAAGCCGCGGTGAAAGGCAGGACGCGGTTGGGTTTGAATAGGCTATTGTTCGCTTTGTTTTCATGCTCTTCGAGGACAATAAGCGAACTGTCGGGTTTTAGGTGTGATAAATTTCACAGAAGCGCACTCGCTCTCAAGGGAAATAATCAAAGCGCTCTGTGAGTGAAGTCGTGAATTGTTTTCGGATTATGCCAAAAATTATTTGCTTAACGTGCAAAACAATTCATTAAACTTCACTCGCACAATTCCTTTCGATACGCGAAGCAACGCAAAAATCAGTGAAAGCTCGAATGCTAGTCGACGAAAGAAAAGAGCGCTTCCCGTTCTTTTTGAAGGAATTACAATGGAACTAGTTGGGCATAAGTGAAAAGGCACTTCTACTCCCATTGTGGCTGAATAACAAACTGCAAGCGTCCAGGTTTCCTACCAAAGATCGCCGTAAATTAACTTACTATAATGTTTTTTCCGCGTTGTGTTGTTGCGGAATGAAACTTGATACACGTGAAGGAATTTGGTTGCCTAGCACGTGACTGCAATCTTTCCGGTGCACGGTCCTTTCTACGTCCAAACGACGGCTTCTCTCAACGTTTTAAGACATCGGAAGGGGCTTTTCACTTTGGCTAAAGTTGCTGTTTTCGTTTTATCCAAAGTAAATATTAATAGAAATACGTTAAGCGTTGCAGTAATTTTCTGCGTTTGTGTTTGCTCCAAGTGAATCGATCTTATCGCTCACACTCGATACCGAATCAAATCTATTACGAAGTTTTAGTTTTTCGAATCAGGATTACATTGGCAATACATTTGGAGGGAATTACACTTTGTTTTTCTCCGCGTACGTACTGAGAAATCCGATTGCATATTTTGAATTCAGCGTCACTATTTCGATTGAACTTTGTTGCGCACTTTACATCAGTAGGAAATTCTTTTGTTTGAGGGCTTCTTTAGGATGAAAGGTGAGATAATGTTTGACAATACCCTGACGATAGTAATTAGTCATTATTGTATTTTTACCGAGGCATTGCCGCGTCTAATTCCCCGCGGCTTTCGGTTGCTTTCGTCTTTGACGCGGTTGCGGTTTTCGTCCCACCGCGGTGAATTCGCGGCAATCACGTTCGGCAAAGACGAGGTTTTACCGCGTGCAAATGGTCCCATAGTTTCAAGCGGTACTGTAAATACAGGACATGAGAATCAAGAAACAATCACTAAAGACAAATTATCTTGATGTTGTTCATCAAAGCAAATTCTCCTAACTAGAACGATAAGAAATATATGAGAACAGTGAGAAGAATCTGCATCTTGATTTTTGGATTAAAGAGTGAAAGTAACCAGTTGTAAACTAGATTGTAAAGAAGGCGTATAGACTGACATGCTTGTTGTCTGTTTAAGTCACTGTCGTTTGAATCTGAATATCCAGTCGTTATCTTCACTTGGTCCAATTGCCAGTTGTATTTAATATTATTGTTTAGTGGAAGCCATTTGCCAGTTGCTTTTAAAGGGGAAGTATCATGCAAATTTGCTGTCCTTTCAAAACCCAAAAATGTTTGTCTGTCAGCAGAAACACAAAATAATTGTCAAATTTGTTATAATTTATCGTCCCAGTGCAATAAAACTGTCGATTAGTGCCTCAGTGGTCAGAGACAGAGTAGGCCAGTATGGATTGAACTTGAAAAATGTTAGGCTAATGTTTTTCAAGTTCTCGCATTTTTGTTTCTGAAATGCACTAGAACAGATCACAAGTTGTTCCTTTCAAGAATTGAGTTGACTTCTTTTCTTTCGTCATTCTAGAATTATTTGGCAGCTGATTGAAGGTCTTATTTCATCATTTTTAACAAAAAGATATCAAAAACCCCATGATACTTCCCCTTCAATGACACCCTTGACATACATGTAAGATGCCAAGCCTAGGGTTTGAATCTGGTACACATTGGTGAGAGGGAAGTACTCTTGATACACTACTCCAGCCCTCTGTAACTTTTGAAGTGTGATTTTGTTTTGACAGACATTAAGCTAATGTCAGTGTGTCATTTTGACTGATAAAATTCTTAGCTCCCTCCCTATCCCCCTCCTCCTTCATTTTGCTTTAGCCCTGTTTTGCTTCAACTCCATCCCCATCCTCGACCTTGCCTCATCTCTAACCGGCGACGGGCTATGAAATCCTAAGACTGATGAACTTGCGTGTATTTCTCAGACACAGGCATTGATGCCCTAACCCCTCTGCTCTTCCTCTTCTTGATCATTCAGACTTCACTGACTACGCATGCACTATTGAAATTAGAACACCCTCCAGACCATTTTTTTTTTTGGCATACTGTACATGTAGTTAATCCCCTTATAAGTAACAACAGTGTACTACTTCTGATCCCTTGGGTGGTGCACTGTATACTGAGTCAAGAATGAAGTCAGAAAGAATGTAATAATGGCTGGACAGCTTTCCATTTGTCAGAACTGGCTGGCCATGAGACCGGTCAGTTTGTAAATGGAATGTATCAGTTTTATCCTGGTCCTAAGAATTTCTTCAAAACAGCACCTACTATCTTCGAAGTGACTAATTTCTCAAGATTTTGCAGCACCATCCCTTCAAATGACACGCTCAATTTATAGACTGGCTGGTCTGGATGGCCAGTTCTGGCTAATGGAATAGTGCCTCTAGACTAGGACTGAATGAACCACTACAATTAAGCCTTGACTGTATGGATCATAAAGATGTGCTAGCTATCTACTAGAGGAAGTCAAAGCTAAACAACTAAGCGAGTTAAAATTCAGTTTGTTTCTGTTCAGATTTTCAATCTGGAATACTATGATGGGGACTTCATTATTGAGCATACCGTGGGCTATTGATCAGGTAACTTCAAAATAATTAATCAATCTTTAACTCTTACTTTCCTCAGAAAGTCAACGTACATCTACACTTTATGAACAATCAGACAGTTTCTACTGGGTTTTGATAAAAGGCAGCCTGTGGCCCAACCTCAAAGCCCACGGCCCGGTGGCCAGCAGCCCATTTTGCAGCTCATGGCCCTGCAGCCCACAGTCCACCTCAAAGCCCACAGCCCAGCATTTTTTAAACCTACTTCAAGATAGCAAATACCATAAATCACAAATTTAGCTACTTTTTCCTACTTTTTAAAGTTACACAGTAGAACAAAAAATGACCGAAAGAAGAGTCAAACAAAGAGTCCAAGTGGGAACCTTGCCACTAGACTACCAACGACAGGCTGCTACAATCAGCAATTTTTTGACTAGGTATCCTAACCCTAAATATAAAGGCTAACTGCAAGCTACCTAGTAAGCTAAATTAGATTAACTGGAGTACTACAGTGTATTTTGGCTAACCATAACTGGTGCTAGTTAGGCTAACTGGAGTGGGCCTTCTGTGGGCATTCTGTGAAGTGAGCCGGCAATCCCTAAAATCATAGAGCATCCAGAAAGAAGCCACACGACGAACAGCATGCGTTCTCCTAACGTCAAATGCAAAATAATAGTTTGCTAGTTACCTCAGGCCCAGTTGTTCAAAGCCCGGATAAGCTAATCCCGGATTAACGCGAACTTTGAAACAAGTTTAATAATTAATGAAGAGTCTCCCAAAAGATTTTTGTCCCTCAGTTTTGCCTTATACTTTTCTTAACCTTTAGCTTGAAATTAGCCTTTTAAACCATTTTAAATGAGCAAATGAAAACCTCGATTGACTTTTAATTGTGGATTAGCGTTAACTGGCTTTCGAGCAACTGGGCCCTGGGTTTTAATTCCATTGCCATGTTTGAATGAATAATGTCTGTTTTGTATGTTGCAGGCTGGTTTTGCCTTTGCCTTGATTCTCATGATAGTGATGGCTGGGATTTGTCTTTACAGTGGCTACTTGATTCTCAAATGTGCAGAGGACTCAGGTAAGACTTAGCACTCTTAGAAGAAGAAGAAGAACCTTTATTGATTTATAACGCTCAGGGTAGCCCCTTCAGATGCAAAAAGCTGTCTGTTATCAATCAGCCCTGAGCACAACAATGTACATGTACTAAAACTATAATACAGTCAACTCTCTCGTAAGCGACCACCCTTGGGGCACGACAAAGTGGTCGCTTACGGGAGGTGGACGCTTACGGGAAAGATAAAAAAAATAAACCTAATACTGGATTGATAAATTAATTACATGAAAATATTACCTTAGCAGCTAAAATAAGGCAAATAGAAACTACTTTATTTGATTTTTTCCCATCTATTCATTCTTCTGATGAAACTTTGTGTAACAGATCACTGTACCAATTCCCGTTTACCAGGAGATCTAATTATAGCCATCTTCTCTGTCTGTAAACTGTTATTATCTGCCAGGAGTCCAGGGTAGCGTGATTAGAAATTGAACTTTTGTTGCTTCTGGGTAATGATTTACTCACGATCATACGTGATTATGTTAAGTGGTCGCTTACCGGAAACAGAAAACTAAAGATGTTAAATTTCTGGCCTAAAAAGTGGTCGCGGTCCCTTAAGAAATTTGAGTGGTGGTCGCTTACGAGAGAGCTCTTGAAACAGTATATAACTGAGAATCAAAACAGTTATTTACGAAGTGGTCGCTTATGGGAGGTGGTCGCTTACCAGAAGTGGTCGCTATGAGAGAGTTGACTGTATACATATACATGTACATTAAACTAATACTGATAATAATATAGATAGAAAACTATGTACGAATAAAAATTTAGAAACAAATAAATAAGAAATACCATCAAGATAGTTTGTTAAACTATAGTAGTAGAAAGATCGTTTGGCGATATCAGTCCTCACAGCAGGCAGAAACCTCAGAAACTCAGAAACCTGATTATAACAATTTGGTGCAATTTATGCTCTTGTTCAGTTGTTGTACAGACTGTATAGGACAGTTCTGAAGTCCTCTTGTTTATTTTTCCTGGGCTTGAATTAATTGCATTTATTTTATATATAATAATTTTACTTTATTCATGCAATCAATAATAAATATTAACTATATGAAAAGGAGGTACCAGAGGTTAATCCTGTTGGGGATACCTCCCAAATAAAGAAGAAAGGAGAAAAGAATACCTAAATGTAAACAAAATATTAAAATACACCATTCATCAAAATGCACATGTATAATATTCTACGATTAGAACTCTCAATATGACATGACCAAGATGTGGCATTTAAATTGGACCTTACTTTGGCCATTTTGACCTTAAGTTTGCCGTTTATAAGATCTGATCCTCAACCAAGTTGAGCATCTCAAGTGCAACAAATAGTAGTGAATGGTGCACAGTTGTACTGTACAGAAGGCAACCAATGAATACAGTAAGTGTGAAAAATGGAACCATGAATGTCATGCCAAGAAACTCATAAGCAAGCCAGAGAAAGAAGAAACACAACAATGAATGGCAGCACATGGACATGCTTGTCGTGCTTACATCAGTGTAGATAACAAAATTGGACTATAAGCATAGCCATGAGGGAAGATGCCAAAAAAAAAAAGTTTAATGTTAATAACTGTATTTCCACCATGTGTGTTTTAATGCATAGTCTGTGAGGACTGAAATTGGAACAGGCCAAGAAATTTATGCAATGTTTGATAGTGGCAACAATGATACACATTGATTATTTTATCAAATATATGGTTAGTCCAGTGCTGTCAATAAGGGCCGGTAGCCGGCCAAAACAGCCGGCTACTGGCCAATCTTCGGCCGGCTACTTTCTTCTCACTTTACTGTTAATTTTGGTAAGAAACTTAAAATAAGGAAAAGATCCAACAAAAATAATTGTGAGACATCCGCCTCAAACGTCTGCGTCGAAATAAAGGCGCATTTCAGGAGTTTTAAACGTGTTTACTTTTGCCACGCGCAATGGAAATTGATCGAAGGGTACTGGAACGCCTGCGACATTTTTTAGAGTCCAGCAAGAAACCGGCTTAAAATAATGACAAGATCCCGCAAAAATAAGCTAAAATAATTGTAAAACATCTGGCTCAAACGTCTGGGTCTAAGTAAAGGCACATTTCAGGAGTTTTAAACGTGTTAACCTTTCGGTGGAAGTATAAAAAGTTGAAGCAGATCGAGGTGATCGAAGGGTCGTGGAACGCCTGGGACATTTTCACAGGACTAGATCCCAGGCTTTCGCATGTCAGAAGAAAGTGCATATGAATCTGATATGGAGAACATACTTTAACTTCAGTATTGTTAGCAATTGAAGGGGTGCCTGGAAAAAAGCCCTAAGTGACTTCTGATAAATTGCTAGATTCTCCTTCCAAATTATCTTGTATTCGCTTGTGAAACAAAAGGAGAATTTGACCTTACATCAAAAGTCACTTAGGGCCTTATTTCACGCACCCCTTCAATTAGTGTACACCAGGTCGCCAAAGGGCAAAGTCAAAAGGATAACATGAACTTAAAACATTGAATGTATTTTTTTGAATCAGCATTTGAAGCTTTATCATTTCCAAAAGCCAGTGATTGAGATTTTGAGGAAAAGAACGGTTGTAATAAACATAGAATACGGTTAATATAGTCTTAATTTTGATTTTTCTTAAGGCCCAAATACTGTCTGGAAAACGTTGAAAAAAGCATTTCAAAGCATCTAAATTTCAAAATTTTCTGGGGGAGCATGCCCCCAGACCCCCCTAGGAAGCTTGTGCCTTTGGCACTCGAAAAGTAGGCTGCCGCCTACTTTCCCAGTGGGGACGTCTACTTCAAAACTTATTGACAGCACTGGGTTACATTATATTTTGTACACTTAGTTACTTTTGGATTGCTTGGAGTCTACATGGCCCTCCAACAATGATGTGGCCCAATCATTTTGATCTTTTCTTTCAGCCAAATATGGTGAAGTTCTGGAATTTTCTGACATCTGCAAGAAATACCTTGGAAAGCCCGGTGAACTTATTGCCGTAATGTTTTCGCTGGCAGCCATTGCTGGATCTGCCATAGTGTACTGGGTGTTAATGAGCAACTTTCTCTACAATTCCGGAGTATACATCCAAGGTGAGTTTCTTGGTTTTGTTCAATTTTATGAGCCAGGTTTACCAAGAAGCCTTGGGAATCCCAGACTTATGTACAAATTGTACAAATTTGTGGGAGCAGGGATGGCGCAGTGGTGAGAGCACTCGTTTCCCACCAATGTGGCCTGGGTTAGATTCCCGGTCTCGGCGCCATATGTGGGTTGAGTTTGCTGTTGGTTCTCATCCCTGCTCCGAGGGTTTTTCTCCGGGTACTCCGGGTTTTCTCCCTCCACAAAAACTAACATTTCCAAATTCCAATTTGACCTGGAAACAGCAGATGGTAGAACCACCCCGTGGAATCCAGTAAAATTCCCATTTTTTCCCCACATAACATCCTGGATGTTAACACTTTTTGGGCTGAAACCAGGTCACAAGGTACGTGTAATATTTAATTATGATCTTTAAAGCCCTGGTTTTTGGGGTTAATGTACTGTTAGAATGATTTCTTACCCAGAGTCCTCAGGCTCTTTGGCCAGCGGTTGGTCGCCAGGAAAGACTCTGGGGAACTGGAATTTTATTACCGCAGGATTTCTACAGAAAAAGGAATGCAAGCTGTTACGAAGGCAGCCAATCAAAAAATTTAAATAAAATTCCAGTTCCCCAAAGTCGACTTTCCTGGCGACTAACCACTGGACAAATAGCATGAGGACTCTGAGTACGAGATTGGATGTACACGCTGTAAGAGCTAAATACTGTAACTTACAACTATTTAAAAATACTGTTAATTTCTGAATGTATTGTTAATATGAAATGAAATATTGCCTTATTATTAATTGGAATGATATAAATATGTTTGTTTTTCAGAAAGTGTTAATCATGAATATTCAATTCCAAGTAATTCTTCAATATTAAACACAACTGTGGAGGAAGGTATATATTTTGTTATCATCATTGTTGCTGGTCCAGGGTATCTTGGGTGGGGTAGGGGGGAGAGAACTTGCTATAATTAATATCTCAAATTGAACTGTGGTCATTCTCTAGTGCTGGCAGGAATCCTTAAAATCGCCACCTTTGATATAAGATCACCTTTGAGCCATTAAAGAGGGTTTTACTGTTGACTCTCTAAAACATGGACTCTCACTTAGGAGCAGCTCTATCCATCTGCCATAGAGAGGCCTCTGCCTTACATGCATGTGTTTACAGAGATTGTTACTCTAAGATAAAGTAACAAGAGGAACTCAACTAGTACTAACTTACAACAGTACCTGACAATACATGACCATCTTAAAGGGGCAGTATCATGGGAGATATCATGATTTTTGGCGTCGAAATATTAATAGTGATTTTAAGACGAAAGGGTGAACCAAAATATAGTACAACCAGCGATTTTTAGTGCGTTACAACAGCGAAATTTGAAAACGTCCGCCAGACGTTTTCAAATTTCAACCCCATTCTATCTTGGTCATCTGCCGGCGAAAATATCCATGGATAGTTTCTTTGCATTCTGATAGTCTTTTAATGGAATTTTGTCATTATATCTTGGCTGCTATCAACCAAATGGCGTCTTTCCGATTTCCAATGTGTTACTAAAAATAGCGTGACACTGTCCCTTTAAAGAGGTGTCTGCTTAGAGAGTCCAGTAATAGAATCAAATTACCATTTGGGTTGGGAGGTTCCATATATAATTGTCGAATAGGGTTGAATAATGAATTGTTACTTGATTGAAGTTTTTCTTGCATAAAGTTATTTTACACATACAGGTGTACATGTAAATTTCTCAGGGGTAGGGTCAGAAGTTTCTACTTTAACACCACACATGGGGACACTTTCATTTAGGGTTTCATTGCTTTTATCTGTCACCTTCTTATCTATCTTCACCTAACTTCTTTGTGCCAAATGGCACGCAAGGCCGTTGGGTCCAATTTCTTGAAAGCCCCAATGACTAAATATTACTGGGTCAGATAAGTATTTTTGTCAAGTCTGTTTCTTACTCAATTTATTGCATGGTGCCAGTTTTTGGTTACAAATATGCCAAAGTCTGCCATAAAATGATAAAGATTTTAAAACAGCGTTAAAAATCAACAGAGAACTACTATAATCCCTTTTTAGAAGCATAATTTTGTGCATGTACACATTTAGTCTTTTTTTTTTTAGTCTGGAGGCTGGTAGTTCATCACCCATGCATCCCCATAAAAAAGTGAAAAATTACCAAAAGCTTTTGTATTAATTTTGTTACCCACATCAAGCATCCAGTGAACGTTGTTTTCATCTTTTTTCAGTGCTTTGCCCTATAGCTGGTCACCAAGGTGCAAAAGGCTCATTAAATGACTTAGTTAAAGCTGACAAGTCTAGTTTTTTCAAAGTCTGGCATCAACAATACAGTGTGCCATTCTTTTTGATACTCGTCCTATTTCCACTGTGCAGTGTGAAGTCACCAACCTTCTTCACGAAGTTTAACTCTTTAGGTGAGTTCGACAACTATTGTTGAAAGTATAATGTTCATTGTATGGTCAGTATTTGGAATAATTGAAGAACAGCTCCCCCTTAAATCTGCAGCCAACTGTTGGTAAACAGTCAGCCAACAAGCGACAGACAAACAGCCAACAATTGGTCAACAGACAGCAAACAGTTTACGGACAGTCCACCGACGGATTCACGGGGGAGCTGTTCTTCAATTTTACCCCACGTTTTGTTCTTTAAAATCCTAAACCAGAATTTAAGTAACCCACAGTATTGTGGCATCATCAATAATTTACACCACTGCTGGATCATTTTCCCTCTTTTTGGTTTTCAGGAACATTGTCAGTGATTTATATTGTAGTCTTCAGTATTACAAAAGCAAGTACATGGGGAATCCACATGGATTTTGGTGGAGCGGATTTGCCAAGTAAGATAAATAACAATAATAAAAAAAAAATTAATGTAGAAAATATTTAGGCCCTTTTTTAGCCTGCAAGAACAGATGCTTTTCCCAGCGCTTGTTTCGGGACAGATGAAACAAGTGTGTGCTAGCTAGTTTTCATACACACTTGACTGAAAAATTGTAACCTGATTTAATATCAGATGTATGCAACGTGATGGAATTATGGAGGTTTCTACTAGCATGCACATAATATTTGTTTCTCTTGTCTGCAATGACACAAACACAAGAGAATGGAAATCGTTCCATTCTCTTGTGCTTGTGCTTTTGTCATTGCGTCGTACTTGTAAACCGGAACGACGCAAGCATAAACACAAGCGCAAGCACAAGGCGCTTATGCTTGGGTCGCACCGGTTTACACGTAGGTTTCTTGTGCTTAAGTTTGCGTCGTACGTGTAAACCAGGCTTAGCAGACAAGTTAAATTCTTACTATTCTTGTCTGCTTTTGTTTGTTTTCATCAGTGTTTAAATCCAGCTCCCCGGCCATGACAGGAATCCTGACTCTGGCTTACTTCATTCATAACTGCATCTTGTCCATAATGAGGAATCAGGAAAAACCCAAAAATAATGTAAGATACAATAATTATCATGTAAGGCTTGATACAGCGCAGTGAAGTAAAGTAAAAAATTTATTTACCCTGCAAAAATGAATCAGCTATACAGTATTGCTGGTATAAATTCGTGTGAAGTCAAGTATTTTTACATGTAAATATATAATATAAAAACATGATAGAATCTGAAGCTAAGAAAATACACATTAAAAAAAAACGTACGATTAGTAAGAATTGCATAATGATAATAAAAGGAAATATGCAGTTGACTCAGCCAGTGAAACCAGCCACCGAACACTCATGGTCCCTTTTGCCGACTTCAAGCAGGAGAGTATAAATCTTGGACTAAAATGTGTTGAAGTTGCCTATTGATCTTAGCCATTTCGATAGAAGGTTCCAGTCGACCTTGGCAGCGGAACAGTGTGTGAAAAAATCTCTATCTTGTCCAAGGGTGACCCACGTAGCCAGTGCTTAATTCCAGTTTTTGGAATGTGATGCAACCCAGAGCTTTGCTTCTTCTTCTGGGTCTGTTCAATTTGTCAAGGCGCATTTTCCGCTCCCTCCCCCCCTCGCCCCGCCCCCAAAACAATTAAGAGCGGCCATTGACACTAGAGGGTCGTACTCTAGCCTGCGAACACAGACGTATTTCCGGCAATACGTCTGTGTTCGCAGGCTAGTCGTATTCTGAGATATTTGAAATTTTCGTTCATGGGCATGGCTTCAGATGCAACCTTACGTCGTTGTTGGAAAAAAATATATTATTTTGAGATTTTATCAAACTTTTTTGAAATTGATCTAGCAGTAACATGAATTTTGTAGAGTAACATTTTCAGGTTTGTAGTGGAACAGCTGCTGGAGAATTTTAGTTTAACTTGAGTTTTGTGCAAAATGGGCGTACACAATCAGTCAAGCCTCGCATTGCGGACACCTTGCTATTTCGGACAGCCAGATAATACCAGATGATACGGACAGCAGCTAAATCTCCGGCAAAATAAATTACCGACGTTTGACTGAAAAAAATTCCCGCTATTAAGGACACTAACTCGCGGTCCCAGTTTCCAAGGGTGACAGCAATAAAAGGAATTGACTGTATTGCTTTTTTGCTTGTTCAAAAAAAATGGGTAATACGCTGTGAAATTAAAGTTGCCCAGTTTTAGCCAGAACTGTGGATTTTGTATGCTAAACCCAAAAGGGTATAACAATTTATTGTGCAAAGGCTTTATAAATTTTGTGGTAGTTTCATGTGGTCAAATCCTTGGAAATTCAGCCTTTCGGCAAAAAGCAAATATAGATCCAGATTTTAACATGCAAAAAGAACAGTGCATACTAAAACTGGGCAACTGAAGTTCGGAGCGTTTTTCTGAAGTGATATTTTGCAGAAAACCCTGGGTTATTAAGCCTCTTCGTTATAAGGAGAGTGACAGAGTCATTTGACCATTCAGTACAAACGTTTCACACTTTTCCCGTGCGACGGCCTTACCTCCATATTCTCATACTATCCTTGTTCCTTGTACTTAAACTGAAACATTCCAACCATTGTTGTTTTTCTGATTTTAGGCTCGAGACCTAAGTATAGCGTACTGCCTGGTGGCTTTAACATATATTCTTGTTGGTGTGCTGTTTTTCGTTGCATTCCCAAGAGAGAAATCTTGTATTCAGCAGGTAATTATACATGTACACAATTTCCCTGAATACTAAACCAATTTGTCATCAATCTCGTACCCAGAGTCCTCAAGCTTTTTGGTCAGCAGGTGGGCATCTGGCAGGGCCCGGTTGTTCGAAAGCCGATTAACGCTAATGTACGATTAAAAGTTAATCGAGGTTTTCATCTCGCTCTTGAATAGTGGTTTTAAAGCCTAATTTCAAGCTAAAGATAAAGAAACGTCTAAGCCAAAACTGAGGGGTAAAAATCTTTTGGAAGAATCTTTACCGATTTGTAGTTAAACTCGAATCAAAGTTCACGTTAATCCAGAACTAGCTTAATCGGGCTTTGAACAACTGGGGCGGGTTGTTCGAAAGCCGATTGACGCTAATTTCAAGCTAAAGGTAAAGAAAAGCCTAAGTCAAAACTAAGGGCCAAAACTCTTTTGGAAGAATCTTTATTGATTAGTTATTAAACCCGCTCAAAGCTTACGTTAATCCAGGATTAGCTTTGTCGCGCTTCGAACAACTGGGCCCTGGGCCCCTGGAGAGACTCTGGGGTACTGCAGGATTTCTGCGGTAAAACAACGCAAGACGTTACGGGGCATCCAATCCAAAAAAAAGATCTTATGTTTTTCGAATTCCCCAGAGTCTCTCCTAGCGACCAGCCGCTGGCTTAAGCACCTGAGGTCTCTGGGTACGAGATTGATTGTCACAGGTTTATAATTATGAAAGCAAATTATTATTCTATTTTGAATCCATCAAAATACAGAAAGATTTGTATTCCCTGTTTTGTTTGTGGACCAGTCTAATGGACGATTTTTTTGTGTGTGTGTGTTTAGGTTCTTCTTGATAACCTTCCTGCACCAGATGTGATGACGTTTGTAGCAAGGCTGTTCCTTTTGTTTCAACTCACCACTGTTTTCCCTCTCATCCTCTACATCATACGCGTACAGTTCATGTTATACTTTTTCAACAAAATGTATCCAAGGTGAGGTTTCCTTCTCTGCTCTCGAGACTTAAGGACGATGCCTTCTTTTGTTACTGCACATACGTTCTGCGCATCTCGGGATGTTCCGAGAAAATCGAGTTTCTTAACGGCGGCGCCAATCTCGTACCCAGAGTCTCCAGGCTTTTTGGCCAGCGGTTGGTCGCCAGGAGAGACTCTGAAGTACTCAAGTACTCCTGAGTCTCCTGGCGACCAACCGCTGGCCAAAGAGCCTGAGGACTCTGGGTACCAGATTGCGGCGGCGCCTGTTTAAACAGAGATATATTTGCGCGGTTTGTAACTACGTGGGAAAAGCAGATCTTGGCAAAGGCTATTGGAATCCAAAAAGAAAATTAGAGGTAACCACGCATTTTTCAGAGATAATTAAGCCTGAATATTTGGGGGAAAATGCCATAAATTGTTTTGTATTTTAGTGCTTTTCAGAATTATTGTTTCTTTTAATTTATCTCTAAAAAATGCGTGGCTACCCCCAATTTTCTTTCTGGATTCCAATAGCCCTAACTGAGATCTTCTTTTCCCGCATAGTCATAAACCGCGTAAAAATACCTTTGTATTAGGAAACACCGTCTTAAAATTAAAAAAAAAATAAGAAAATAAATAAAATACTATTTGAGCCCTGCCAACAGGTGTACTTTTCTTGAATTTTATTTTGAAACGGAGATTTTGAAACGCGATTTTAAAACGTTTCTCATCCAACTGTATTCATTTTCATGAATTTGTATTGTAGTAATGGAAATAATAGGCGATCATCAGGCATTGTTCAACAATATTTATAATTGTCCGTGCGAAAAGTTGTCTTTAAGAACTTGTTACAGCTGTAACTAGTTACAGTGTCGAAATTTGCTGTCCTTTGTACCTTTTTTTTTTTTTAACGAGTTGACTGTGATGAATCTAATTCCTGCTTCTGTCGCTTTTGTCCACAGCTTTCTTCATGTATTCATCCTGAACTTTGTCATTATTGCATCCTGTGTTCTCTGTGCTGTGTTTTATCCACATGTTGGAAACATTATAAGGTAGATATACTGAATAAGACTCTTTCATCTAAACACCGTATTTTAACCCTTGAAGTCCAAGTATCAAACTGCATAATTTTATTCTCCTTACTCAGTCCTCTCATATTGGCCATAATGTTTCTTATGGTACCACTTCGTCAAAATACAGCTAACTCGTTGAAATATACAGTGATACTACTCATCAAAACATCTAATAAGATATGTATTTTAAAGATGACTTTAGTCAACACCATTGCACTGCTGATTGTAGAAACTCAGGTCATTCCATCTTCTTTCCCCTGTTTCAGTACACGTTGTTATGTTGTTTGGTAATTCAGAAGAATCAACGGCCTTAATTTGGTTTTAAACACCGAGCGATGCATGCGAGTGGTGTTATTTATTATGCTGTGCAAGGAGATTCTTACTTTTGAGTCTGTCTATAAAATCTCCGAGTGTACCATTCATGTAAAGCTACTGAGCAGATTTGTTTTGTGGTTCCATTTATAGTCAACTCTCGCCTTGCGGACACCTCGCTTTTACGGACACCCCGATAATATGGACAACAGCTAAATCCCCGGCAAAAATAAACCACAGACGATTGACTGAAATAAATTCCCGCTACTACGGACTCGCGCTATTAAGGACACCAACTCGCGATCCCAAGGGTGTCCGCAATAAAGGGAGTTTACTGTATTATACTGTACAAAGTAGTTCTCATGTTTGAGTCTTTGTGCGGACGAAGTGACATTCAAACGAAAGGAAAAAGGCAAACTTGTACTCTTCCGTGAAACTTTTCGTTTTTTATGTGTTACAAAATGTCTCTCGTCATTTTTGCTTTGGCAGGTATGTTGGATCATTAAGCGGACTGGCATACAATTATTCTCTCCCCTGCATCGTGTACATGATAATTCAAAGAAAAAGAGGGAAGCTGAGATTACCAAGTGCTGTACTTAACTCTCTTATTGTTGTACTTGGAGTCCTCAATTTTATCTCTCAGTTCTTAATTTAGTCGAAATGTTAAATTCTACTGGCAGAACTCGTTTCATGTAAAAATATAGACTTCAAAACAACCCCATTTGCCTCTATAAGGCCCCTATGTTAGTCCCATTTTAAAAACGCGCTCTGGAAACGCTTCAGTTCTATCCAGAGCCTGACATTTCATTCGGATTCGTTTTTCACACGATAGCGATTGACAACAACACTCTGTAGTGGCTTTTTCCAGTGTTGTTACATCATCATCCTCGTTCCCAGGTTTTGTCTTCTTCGACCCTTGGGAACGAGGTTGGTTATATCTTCTATTTGCCAATCTCGTACCCAGAGTCCCCAGGCTTTTTCGTCGGCGGGTGGGCGCCGGGAGAGACTCTGGGAAACTGGAATTTTATTACCGCAGGATTTCTGCGGTAAAACAATGGAAGCCGTTACGAAGCAGCCAATCAAAACAAGGTATTTTTTTGCCAATTACCCAGGGTCTCTGCTGGCCAAAGAGCCTGAGGACTCTGTGTACGAGATTGTATATTTGCAAACTAGCCACCAGACATGATTTAAAGGGGCATGCCCCATCCCCCCCCCCCCCCCCCCGCCAAAACAAAAAAAAAAGGGAAGTGGCTCGAAAGGGAAAATCATCTAAATAACAAACATTCTGATGGCCTATGATCATTTAAACAGTTTTTTTGCCTGGCAAAAGTCTATTAATTGGGTGTGAAGTTTAACTGAGTCAAGTCCAAGCAACAACCGTGGACGATAATCCTGCTGGTATACGTTGGATCAATTGTAGATCTGATCGGCTTTAAAAAATACAAATGATAAGAGAAGCAGAGACCGATACAACGTAGAATTACGGTTTAAAGGTTACTATATTTCGGCTGGCCAAACCAGCCTTCTTCAGGTATAATGAAAATTTACATTGGGACACACGCTTATATAGCTGACAAATATTTGCGCAATAGCGCAAAATAAAAATTTTACACAAAATTTTACAAACGCTTGAACGAAGACATAACTGCTGACATACAAAAACGTGTAACTTTTTATGTTAACAGGATGTATCATGACAGACTTATCAACGAGAAAACTAGAAAATACCTCATACAAACTGACGTAAAACCAGGACGCTTTTACATACTACCCAAAATACACAAACCCGGAAACCCAGGACGCCCCATTGTTTCATCTAATAGCCATCCCACCGAACGCATATCTCAATTTGTCGACTATCACCTTCAACCTTTAGTTCACAAATTACCATCCTTTGTTAAAGACACTAATGACTTCCTTAACAAACTTCTTACCATCGGTAAGCTACCCTCTAATTCATTGTTAGTCACACTTGATGTCTCATCTTTATACACTAATATTCCACATAACGAAGGTATTAATGCTTGTGACCATTTCCTACGTACTCGCCTTCATAGTAACATTCCCACTGGCACACTCTGTGACCTCATTCGCATGATTCTTACCATGAATAATGTTTCTTTTAACGATAACCACTACCTTCAGATCCACGGCACAGCCATGGGAACTAAAATGGCGCCCTCTTTTGCCAACCTTTTTCTTGGCCATTTCGAAGCGAATGCTTTGAAAAATGCCCCATTTCACCCTCACATGTGGTTTCGTTATATTGATGATATTTTTATGATCTGGACTGAAGGTCTGGATAACTTAAAAATCTTCATCGATTATCTTAACAACATTCATCCTACCATTAAATTCACTAGCTCGCACTCTTCTACTAACGTATCTTTCCTTGATGTTAATGTTTCTTTAACGAACGACGGTAACATCAGCACTGACCTGTACACTAAACCTACAGACAAACACCAACATCTACTGTATTCATCTTGCCATCCCCTGCATACAAAAAATGCTATTCCTTTCAGTCTAGCACTCCGCTTACGACGTATTTGTTCTACTGACGAAACGTTTAATATACGCACTGCACAACTTACTACATACCTACTCAAACGAGGCTACAAACGAAACTTTGTCACTAAACAAATACAACGTGCCGCCAACATCCCACGCAGACTCGCTTTACAAACTAAAGACATGAACAAACCTACGCGTGTACCTTTTATTACGACTTTTAACCCATCGCTTCCTCACATCTCCAACATCATAAAAAAACATTATCATTTACTGCACTCGTCTGACCGCTGCAAAAAGGTTTTTCCAAATTTGCCTGTTGTGGCTTTCAGACGATCTCCTAACCTACGTGACTTACTGGTTTCGGCTAAACTTTCTTCTAACTCGACTAATCCCCACCCACAACTCCCTTCCGGCTCCTATCGTTGCGGTAAAAATTGCGCCACTTGCCCATACATTTCCGATGGTCTCACTAACTACACCTTCTTTTCCACTGGTGAAACGCGCCCTATCAAATCTAACCTGACCTGTGAAACTAAAAATCTAATCTACATGATCCAATGTAACCGCTGTAATTTACAATACATAGGAGAGACTAAACGACGCTTAAAAGACCGCTTTAATGAACACCGCCGCACCATAGATAACCCTAACACTAAATCTAAACCCACCACAGCCGCAGAACACTTCCTCACCGCTCCTAACCACACCGCTAACGACATGCAATTAATCCCCATAGAAAAAGTCTACTCTAACCGAGACTCAATCCGTAAGGCCAGGGAAGCCTTTTTAATCTCAAAAGGCAGAACACTCTCTCCGCATGGCCTTAATATTCGCGAAGAAATGTACTAGCTTTTTCCTTTTTTTATTTTTTGTTACTATTATTTCATTTGCTTCATATTTACTGTCAATCAATTTAGTCTTACGTAGTTCCGCTATTGCGCAAATATTTGTCAGCTATATAAGCGTGTGTCCCAATGTAAATTTTCATTATACCTGAAGAAGGCTGGTTTGGCCAGCCGAAATATAGTAACCTTTAAACCGTAATTCTACGTTGTATCGGTCTCTGCTTCTCTTATCATTTGAAGTTTAACCCAGTTTTATTTCCTTTTTTCTTGGGAGAAGGGGGAGGGCGGAGGGGGTGGGTCATCTGAAGCAGAAGAAGGTATCATGAAAGAGTGACACGTTGAATTATGTTCACTTTCGTTTGCAAATTTCTCTCCCGCACTGCGGAGTGCAGGGCGAGGGACTCTTTCTCCTAGTCGTTTAGTCTGACAGAATACGGAACTACTGGGATACAGTGTTATTGGCCTTGTGAGATATATTTATTGAACTTCAGTCTGACTTTATTTTTTCCCAAGGGAAAGCTTATGTACAGGATATTAACTTTAAGGGTGCCCTCATTGGCTGTATTCCGGAATAAAAATTAAAGAAGTCATAATATTAAAAGCATGTTCGAGGTTTAGTGTCTGAAGCCCTTGCAATCTGACACATGAAGTGTAATGTAAAAGTGAAAACTCGCGTATGAGTAACAATATTGAAGTTCGAATGACGCCTTTAACTACTGTTAAAATTTTTAAAATGCCAGTGAAGGACAACAGGCAAAGATTATCGCGTATAAGTGATTCCCTTTAAATCCCCAACTAACAAGAACCAGTTTTTGCCGGGAAAAAAAAGTTCTTGTTCTGTAGATTGAGAAAATTTACACTTACAGCAGACATGAATTGCACTGAAAAAGTGCATTTCAAGACCCTGTAATCGTGACGGACATTTAACAATTATCCTGCGAAATCGCACGGAATAAACTTTGACTTTCAATTTCTCGAAGAAATATTGGTTTGAGAGGCTATAACAAACGCTCGAAAAGGCGTTTCGTCCTATTTACAAACACCTTGAAGTTGGTTTAAAAAACTCGGCTGCGCCTCGTTATTTCGAACCACTTCTCGTTGTTCGGCAGTCGGATGAAATTCTCTTCCTCGTGTTTGATATGTTACTTGAACATTGAAGACAGTTTTGTTGGTGTAATGGAAAAGTCATAAAGGATACTCTGTTTTCTCTGTGGCCGCCGAAGGAGGTAGAGCAGCTAGGGTCTTCAACCTCGTCCTGGGTCTTTCATCTCCCCACCCCAGAGGGATTGAGGGAAGAAAGAGAGTGTGTGTAGGTGTGCTATGTCTCCCACAGACCTGCAAAGCGAGCAGCAACTCATGTTCGCCCAACTGAAAGTCACGCAAACTTTTTCGGTGTCTGAACACTTAACATTTTGACCTCTTGTTTTTGCAGTGTCGCAAAATAGATGTGTAATTTTAATGCAGCATACCCCTTGCCATGATGGGCTGAGTATATTCAAATTTCCTACTTGCCAGGCCTTCCCTTGATATCCTTTTTTGTCATCTCCAAGATTTTGGGAGACACGTGACCAGCCTGAACCAGGGTCTTTCTTCCCTCAATGCCTCTGGAGTGGGGAGGTCTGGGCACGACATTTCAGTGTCTTTTCAGAATGCAGTTAAAATAGGCCTAACGTGATAAGAACGATTTGAAGCCAGCCCTTTACAACTCGTGCTTATACTAGTCTGAAATGTCAGCCGTCTCCTCCCCCTAACCCACAGGGGGCACGGGACCCCTGTGGGTTAGGGGGAGGAGACGGCTGACATTTCAGACTATGCTTATACGCGGTTTTCTACCTTGTCTTTCGTATCTTCAGTGTCTCCAACTTTCCGATACCGGAGTAAAGCCAATCGAACACACCCTTAATTTGCCCAACACTTTTGTAAGTGAAATCAAATGTAAGTTAGAGATTCCAGTGTTATAGCCTAGTATACAGCATGTGGTTTTTGCTACCAGTTTAAAGGAATGCCAATATTTGGGACTGCATGCATTTCATGTTTAGAGCAATAAGTTTTGACGTTTTCTATCGAATAAGTTACTATTTTATTCGTTAAAAGATGAAGCTTAGTTTTTATTCTAAATGGCCTATTTTATTATCGTGTAACATAAATTATTTACTGTACTCTTTTAAGGAATTAAATAAATTGGGGCAGTATTTTTTCAAAATTACTCCGCATTAATAATTAATAAGTAAGGCAATGCTTTGAAGTGAAGCAAAAAATGCGTCGGGTGATCACATCCATCTTCCGCTGTTAAATTAAACGGGTGCAAATGTAGCAGTATTTTATAGTGGTTATTGACTGTGCGTGAGGTTGAGATATGGATATATTGCCTGACTTCGTTGACTTGTCCAGTCAGGCAAGAAGAGAAACATAAATCAACATTAAATTTTTTGTGTCTTGAAAGAAGATGCTTGTGAATAAGAATTATTTACTATTTTTCTAACATAATTTAACGCCAGTTGAAAAGGTTTTCCTGCGCTTACTGTCTGAAATAAACTTAGCGGTTGCTTTAGTTAAGTCATCTGGACCGCCCAAGGGCACGGGGAAGGTAAATATTTATCAACAATTTGTAATAAAATTGCATTAAATAAAATTGGTCTTCAATTACTCTTAACCAGCCTGGTGTATCTGGTGTACACAATGAATTCATGGAATTACATTTATTACATTTATTGTACAAATTACGTTCAGGTTTAAAGAAATAAAGAAAGGGAATTAAACACATAAATGTTGTCTCACTTTCACTCGTTTGTATTTATTTTAGGGTTTGCCCTGAGCAGCATGCTCCCTTGGGAAAAAATTTGGGTGACCAAAATATATGATTTTCCAAACACTGTTTTAGACCAGATCCTTGAATCAATACCCTTTTCAGACCAAACCCAAAGGTCGATGGAAGGAAAGAGGAGGAGAACGGCTTCAAATTCCCTATGTTAATGAAACTACACTTCTCATTCGGTATGTAAAATAATAAAAAAGGTAGCTTCTTCCAAACAGCCATACCCATTTTCCCAATCAGAGCGCACAACCCTTGCTCAATTTCAGACCGAAATGGTCAAATCTATGATACCCATTGGGCCGCACATACCGAAATGGCTATTACAAGGGAGTACTCTCTTGGTCCAAGACCCTTGAGTCCAAGTGTTTCATCAAACATGTGACATTCGTTTGGCCACTGTGTTCAACACTGCAACATCATCCAACAATGTTGGGAGAGGGAGAGGGAGAGGGAGAGGAAGAGGAAGAGGAAGAGGAAGGAGAAGGAGAAGAAGAAGAAGAAGAAGAAGAAGAAGAAGAAGAAGAAGAAGAAGAAGAAGAAGAAGAAGAAGAAGAAGAAGAAGAAGAAGAAGAAGAAGAAGAAGAAGACGCCTCTTACCCTTTGAAACAAGAATTCCGCTTTGAACGATAGAAAAGAAAAATAAAATACGACTCTTTTATGGATGGACTTTATTTTTACGATATAACACTCTACGCGTGTCAGATACATTGAAATTTGTTTCTTATAATAAGCAGCTTCCGTCATCTATGTTTATAAGTCATCTAAAACGAAAATAATTCTACGTTGTTACAAATTAAACTCAATCTAAATTCATGGATTATTGATTCTCAAACAAATTAAAGAGCTTTCAAAAATAAATAAATAAATAAATAAAAGTGCAATGATTTAAATCTTAATTTTACACCCACTCTAAATTAACATAACAAGACGTGCAAGAATTCTAAGCGTTTACTCAACCCACTTCGTGTCATTTTGATCCAAAATGTAGAGCACTCGAGTTATTTACAATTCGCAGACAAGCAACTTCTCTTCCTTATCTACTTAAGTTTAAAAAATCACGGATGAATACAAAACCAAATAAATATTGCGACTCAGAGCGTAAAATAGTACTGAACTCCTTGAGGTAAATATTTTGTTAAAACATCCATCAAATCATAGTTGCCTAGAGTTCATTCTCAACGACAGAAACTTAAAACAAGCTAAGCTTATAAATTTTGCTATGATAAAGGGCGCCTAAAGTTTATTAAGTCCAAAAATCTCGCTGGGGCTAGGAAACACCCTTATAGATGTGATAGAGTGATCATCGGAAATTTGGATCTAGGAAAAGTACAAAAATCTCTATTTTTTCCAATCTAAATGGGACCAATTCCCTGCCATATATTTTCTCTGGTTTAATAACGAAGGAGGTACAATCGAATAGCTCTAAGGGTGGTAGCATGCCCCAAGGGGTATCAACCAGAAATATAGTTCAGACGATCTTCCTAGTCACATATATTAGGAGTCCCTCCCCTCCCCTCCCACAAATGATACTACAAATTATTGTATGCACAACATATAGCAAGAATATCAAGTTGTGAATTTTGCCTTCTTCAGTTTTTATCTCACCGAATCTCTGTAGTTTACTGCACATTGTTATTAATTAAAATGTCTTTTATCTCGTTGAACCTACCGTTGTAAAGTAAAGAAATAATTTAAATCAGTGAAAAATCAGTGCGGTTTTTATTTCACCTGAATTAACTATAAATGTTTTGCCTAAATATGTAAGTAATCTCACGGGTGTGTTCAACGTTTTTAACGTTCTATGAAAGCTACGAAATATTGTTATTAACACAACGGAGAACTACAGTATCTACTGTGTGAATAATATTTACCCTGGAAAGCTACCATGCAGTTCACTGTTTAAAAGATGTGCAAAGAATAATAATATCTGATTGAACAACTTCGTTGCGTTGTACTACCAAACTTTTAAATCTTTTTTAGGGCATTGTTTACATGTTATCTTATGCATCCTCGGGGAACTCTACTAGCTCTTCGAATTCGTTTTCGTCATAGATTGTGTCACCCAGACCGGCTTCCTCGTATTGTTGGTACTCAGCGATGAGGTCATTCATATTGGAGTCAGCCTGAAATGAAACGAAGTTTGCGATATTTAGAGACAAATAGCAAATCAGTGGTAATTGTTTATTACTGGGTTGTCAGGTAATACTGTCCTGTGCTAGAACTCTCTCTTACTCCGCCCTGCATAGGGTTCTGAGACCAGAGTACCACTAATCCAGATCGACTTGGAATTTGGAAATCAGCGTTGCAGTGGTATTTGTGGAAGGACGAAAACTTGAAAACCCGAAGGAAAACCCTTAAAACAAGGACAAAAACGTCAACAAAACTCATCTTCTTTACACCCATAAGGGGTTGATTCTGAAGGAACTGTGGTGCTGCGTCGGTGGGGAGTAGAAAAGTTTGGTTTCATCAACAGGGTTGATAAGAGGTTTGCATATAATTAAAATCATTTGCTACTGAGAAGCTATTAGCACCAGACCTTGCTTTGAATAAACATACTAAAAGCAATTTGGAAATGAAAAAATAATGGACTCAACCGGTCATGATTTTCGAAAAACCTAAGTTCAATATCGGTTTTTGAACCTTTCATCATATTATTGGCCATATAAAGTCTTTCGAATCAATCGGCAATTAACGTACTCAGTCGACAAAGTGCCCAGGATTTTAAGATTCATTTCCAGGTGCATCTATGAGGTAGTGCTTTATTTAAGTCTCTTACCTTTTATTTTGTTTGTTTATTTGCTTTTTATTTTATGTTATTTTTTTGTTGCTGTTGTTGTCATTGTTGCTACTTTATACGGGGACTTACAAAAGTCATTAATTTGACCAATAAGAAGAGCCGTTTTATCGTCATTCAGAGATAGCCAATAGAATCGTTCGTTTGATGGCGCAGACGCCGGCGCGCGCAAATGGCGGGAAAATAGTGCTTTGTGACGTAAAGACCTCGGAGAAAAATACAGTTTACGCTTTCCGCCCAAACACGCTGTTTGCATCTCCGGATTTTTGCTTTATTTTTGTGTTTTTTCCTAATTCCAAGGCATTCTTTTAGTGAGTTCTCCTTACGTGAGTTTGCTGTGAGTAGTTTACAATCGCGTATACTGGTAAAAAGAATTTTTAACTCAAGGAAACCTAGTTTATCTTGCATTAATTGCTGAAAGATGGGAAAAGGTTTGTAACATTTTCTTCATTGTAGTTTTTAACAGCTCTTATAGAGTTTTATTCTCCTCAACGAGACAAGTAGAAAACGCCAAACTAAGCAGTTTGTTTATGTATTCTTTCTGAACAGTTGACGTTTTCGACCGAACTGCGTGTCGAAAGAACCGGCTGTCAAAAGCGAAGCAAATTCATACCGCTTGCAAACATCGCCGGAATGAAGACGGGTTAGTCAGTTTATTGCTTTAAAACTTGACAATTTTATCTTGTTAAAAACGTATTTCAAAACAAGACAAGCGAAGGAACGAAAATAAGCTGAAGACTTTCATTAACCGTTCATCATACTTAAGATGTGCTCAACCGCCGTAAATTGATTTAAAATTTTCAGGATGTTAACATTTCCAAACTCCGGTAGGCGCGGCCGCCGTCTTGTCGCTCGACCGAGTGACAAGAATCACAAGATTTGAAAACATTGACCGTGAAAATTGGCGTGTCCTGCCTGCCGAATATGCTTGTAAAAACTGAGTATTTGCTCCAAAATTCTGCTCGGGTAACGAAATTCTGCCGGCTCGAACTCTGTTGGGTAAAAATGAATAAAGCTTAGACTACTTTGTGAACCAAAATTGCTGCCGATAAAGCTGCATTACCCGAGTTCACCATCGTGGAATTATATTTTCGGTCATATCGCTTGTTTTAGGGAAACTAATTAAATGGCTAAATCATGGACGTATTTTTTTTTCAATGCCGCTGAGGTACTCAGCTTGATCCTCCCTCGTTTTAGCTTATCCTATTGCGAGATGTAAAGCACAGTGCTAGGATATTTGGATTTTTTATGACATCTTTTGTCAAACTGTTTTGTAAATCCTTTGTGTTGTCATGTTGATCTATAGCTTTTACTGGCTCTATTGAGATTCTGCTCGAAAATGCATTCAGCATTCTGCCGCTAGAATGCTCAACGAATTAGTGTGCTCGAAATTCTACCGCCAAAATTTATTTAATGGCTTTAAGCAAGATAACTCAGATGCTAAGGTTTCCTCGTCAAAATTGACCAAAATAATGATGCGTACGGTACAATAACGTGTCACGGTGCATTGCTCCAACCGAATTATTGCGTGCGTGGAGTGCTGTTTACCGACTAGTTTACACACCAAAAATAAGCTCAAGCAAAATCACAACTCGTAGCCGAGAACTACATGAAAATAACATTCTAGTTAAACTGCAAAAAATCGCAGTTATTGTTAATGGTTTTTTATAACCTTCGTTGCTATCATGGTGTAACTATGAAAAGTTAAGAGCTGTCATTCGTTCGGGCAGAAGTGTACACCTTAAACGTAATTTTTACAGATAAAGTTCACTCTTGTCTTCACTTGTGGCATTCGTCCTACCACAGGGCCAAATTAAAATATATGACCTTCATGTGACAATAGATAAAAGTCACTTAAGAACAGGTCATGCTGTGAGTTCAATTAATACCAGCTTTAAGGTGAAAATGAGGTAATGCAGCAGCTTAAGATTCAAGTCATCTATGACTTTTGAAGTTACAAAGCCGGAAAGAAAGGGAAGATTTAAGCGCCAGAATCAAAGCTTAAGAAATACAAAGTGGCTCTATAAACTTTTGGGTTGCAGTGGACAAAATCCTGAAGTGCATCTTCTCCATCCAGAGAAGTTGTTGAGTAATTTTATTTACCTTTGTTGCTTTCTATTTTCTAATTTTCTCTGAGAGGAGATTTTAGAAAATTTGGTAAATTTTACCACGTGGCCACTAAAAGCTGAAAAAGATCGAAATTACCTCTGTGAACTCCATGACATCCATGCCTTCAGTCGTGTACCAGTGGAGAAAAGCCCGTCTCCTGAACATGGCGGAAAACTGGTCTGTGAACCTCTTGAATGCCTCTTGTATGGCAGTACTATTGTATAGAAACGTGGCGGCCGTTTTCTGTCCTTTAGGCGGAACATTACACACAGCTGTCTTCATATTATTCGGTATCCATTCTACGAACGCAGACGAATGCGCGTTTTGCATCTCGGAAATGGTTTCTTCGACATCTCTCATGGCAAGTTGACCTCTAAACATGGCGGCTGCTGTGAGGTACCTTCCCTGGCGCGGATCACAAGCCACCATCATGTTCTGGGGCCCGAACATATTGCTCGTGAGCTCGGAGATGGCGTACGATCTGTAGCTTTGCGAGCCTCGGCTGATAAGGGGAGCGTGGGCAGGGATGAAGAAATGAAGACGTGGAAATGGTACCATGTTTACTGCGAGTTTTCTAAGATCAGCGTTCAGCTGTGAATGAGAAAATCAAAATTCGAGGTAAGTACATTTAGAACCAGCGCAAAAAGCGTCTACATTTTTCTTTACAGTTATGCTTATTTTGACATCGCTTTCGCTTATTTCACAAGTGTTTTTATTTGTACAGATCAACATCTTGATCATAATTTAATTGTTAAATAGAAATGTCGACCTCGCAGTAATAATTGTTAGCGTTGAGTACGAATTTATTCCTACCTGTCCAGGAAAGCGCAGCGATGTCGTTACTCCTGCCATTGTAGTGGCTACTAATCGATTCAATTCATGATACGTAGGAGTCTTCAGTTTTAAAATGTTCGAACAGATATGATACAATGCTTCATTATCAATACAAATGGCGGCATCCGCAATGTCCACTAGATGATGAAAGCTTAGCGTAGCGTTATACGGCTCCGTCACCGTTTCAGACACTCGTGGCGAAGGCAGCACGCAGAAACTGCTCAGCAGTCGATCCGGATACTCTTCACGAAGTTTTGACATTAACAGCGAACCGAGTCCGGAACCAGTGCCCCCTCCCAGCGAATGAGCCACTTGAAAACCTTGCACGCAATCGCAGAATTCCGCAAGTTTTCGAATGCAGTCCATTCCAGATTCCAAGAGTTCCGAACCTTCGGTGTAAAAACCCTTGGCCCAGTTGTTGGCTGCACTGCTTTGACCTACAGTGGCAATATAGAAAGCGATGTGATGAATATTTGCGTTAGTCTACATCGGGTGGTAGACACCACACGGATAATTTTGTGTTTTTTTGAACCGACAAGGCGAAAGCATTGCGGTATTTATTTAAATGCACACCCTCGATGTAGACCACCACACCAATGGAAAGATGTTAAAATTAAAGCAAACTTGAATTTACACCTCGCTTACTGCAGGGACCAAAACTGACTAAAGTTCAAGCCATTTTGTTGATGTTTAAGTTCTCAGGGTGCTTGTTGGGGAAATTTCAGTTTTCAAACAGATGACCTCGTAGTCATGAACATAACCGTTGACTAAAACTCACCACATATGCAGTTGTCCGGGCTAAAAAGTCCTCCGTACTTTGAAGAACGAAGCGAGTCGATGGAGCCAGGCTCCAGGTCCAGACATGCTGCTCTAGGGATGTACCTGCCATCTATTTGCACAAACGAAGAGAAGAGGTTACGTTATGTCCTTACCATTCAGTTTCAAATAACCAAACCACGCGGAAAACCGCGCAAAGTTGAGGATGCCCATAGGTAGCTTTCGTTTGAAGCCTCCCGGGATACTCTTAGAAATTTCGGGTAGGGTGGAGTAGGTGTGGGAAAGTGGGATACAGCCAAGATCTCAAAACTTCAACTCTTTATCAAACTCAAGTATATGATTTTTTATCCTCTTTTCTAGATACATGTTAACTTCAAGTTCTATATCCTATTTCAGTCCTGTTGTTGATTGTAGTCAAAACTACGCGCATACCCAATTCATAGCATGGAACAAAAATATACCATATTAAAGTACTTAAACGACAGAATTTTACACGCTGCTCAGTTCAAAAGCATCCTGCTAATATATAAAGAGCTTTTATAACTGACGCAGTACTACCCCGGGAGTAACACCCTTTCCCTCCCCGGTCAAGGTAAAACCACATTTCGATTCATAATAACTGGTTTCTCCTTTATGTCCAGCTCAAACTGGTCAAGGATTGATGAACATTTTACCAAAGTGCAGCAAGTACAGCCCAAGTGCTCATCACAAATGCTATATATGAGATATATGAGCAGCCCAAGGCTGTTCAGGCTACCTACCCGTTGTTTCATCGAAGTAAACGTTGAGTCTGTCCACTTGATTTGGGGTTTTCCCGATACAGTGTCCATCTGGTGTTATACCGTGTTCATCAGAGATTAGTTCCCAAAACTGCAAATCAGTAGAAAAAGAAACTCAGAATGTATAATATCAACGACTGGAAACCTTCCGATGATCAAAGCTATCATCGCGAGGTCTACTGTCACAACACAGGATGGATTAAAGAAAATATTCTCTCGTCATCCACTCTAATCATTCTTTACTTTCGAACTAAATTTCAACGCTTTAGCTTAGGTCGTTTTGTTTCCTTTACTGTTAGAGTAAACTTGGTAATAACGGTTACCTTGTTAATTCTACTCTAAGTATATGGTTTATTATATCGCCTATTATATCTCTATATTCGAAGAGTGGTTAACCTACTGGTACAGCAGAGTCACTATTTGAACTGAGATATGTTGTGAACTTGAAGTTTGTTATTTATTGTTTTCGAAGAACGGTCAACTCCTACTAATAACATAAACAAGTTGACAAATTCGCTGATTGACGATGTGTTTTTATTTGTGCTTAAAGTTTGTTATTTTGTTCTTGTTTTGTCGCCGTTGACCCATTCATTACAAATTCGAGATTCCCCCCTTATCATCATTTCCCGCACAACGACAATCATCACGGTGTTATCGTAGTACTCAAAGGAACTGTCTGGGTTTGACAGCGGCACATTGTTGTTGATAGAAAATGTGAATTTTAATAGCCTTTTTCTCTCCCGGAGAGAAAATCACGAATCGTGTAACTGTAGAGAGATAACGCAGAGTGACTATTCATTTTGAAAGCCATTGAGCATTGCTTTCCCCGTGGTGCTTTTAACTTCACCAGTTTTTGTTTAAAAAAAAGTGACGAATTTTGCATGTTTACTATCTAGAAAAATAATTTTCCAATGACAAAAAGACATTGTGGCATTTTAAGAAGAGTCGTTTAGCAGGTGATTTTAAAGAATTCGCTGTTATACGGGTGACCACCTCTTTCATGGTCTTAAATTCACTAGTTCAAACTAAAAGCTCTTAGCGTTCTTTTTATTGTCGGTTTTTCGACATAAAATCCTCTCAAGTTATGGTACAACTTTTCCTTATTATACTTGGGGTAGAGATCACTCATTTCTCCAAAAAGATAAAAAGAAAACCTACATAAAGGACTTTTACTTAAGTCGTATAAGCCATGGACCTGTCTGTCACTGGACAGGTGGCTAACTTGCAACTGATAGCTGGTTTACGTTAGATTTCTGACCCGGAATTAAACGACAGCTCTTTTTAACGAGAAACACGCTCTTACGCCGTATGTGAACGTGGTCATTTAGGTTTCAGACTGAAATTATGATGGACTTTTGGTTGCTATGGAGATTAGCCTTCTTAGTTGACTCTAGAAAAGGTAGACTTTTTTGAGCGTCGTTATTTCGTCAGAGAAAACATGACTGAATGAAGCAAGTAATCCTTCGTCTCCTTACTCTCATGCTAAATAAATTTTTTAATGAATTCGTGTTGTTTTTCTTTTTCTTGCGGTTGCTCTATATTAAAAGAATAATTCAAGATCTATGAGCCTCAGTGCAATGTAATTTGTATTTCATTGATTAGCTACACGAGTCTAGTGATATGCATCCCAAATTAATTTCATTTTTTTTTTTAGACTTTATGCCACAGTAAATGACTTGGAAAATGTTGTGGTAAATAAGTTGAAATTTTCCATGGTTCCAAATCTCAGTCTCTCTCTATGTTTTGTTAAGCCACACTAACAAAGTATCAATTCCAATTTCGCTGATGCCAATTCTGCTTCAGGCACCATAGTGACTTACATAAGGAACCCGGCGAAAAATAACTGAATTTAAACATTGCTTTAACTACAGGACAAACAGAACCAACTCGAGCAGAAACGTCAAAACGCGTTTAACATGAATAAATAAATAAAGGGTTGTTCTTGAACTAGAGCAAAACTGAGTTAATGCACTGTCAAACTGAGTTTGCATTTGCAATATCCGAGTCTTACATGATTATGGTCGGGAAAATCCGGTTATGATTTACGTTTGACATGTGAAATCTTCATGAGCTACGCTTATTTTGGGATAGGTTGATTTTTTTTGAGACGGAACTATTTTTTTCCATTGGCCGGAATATTAAAATTATACTCCAAAACACCCCTTGTTATTTTTTACTCTAACTTTGATTTGTATGGTAATTAGCACTGCAGTTTCGCGTTTTTTCTTCAAGGGGCTGCGCCAGGAAACGAGGAACCGATTAAAGTACTCCACGACGCCTTTTACTGAAGTAGCTAATGCAGTAATCTTTAGCTTGTGAAATGTTTACATTTCGCGGAAATCGGCGGAAGGCAATATGGTGTGGTTTAAAATAAAAAAATAGCTACACCTCAACTGGCTCTTTTAACAATTGTGTTCAGTTTTTCTATAAGCAGCATTGCTCGTAAGTAGCGTCTCCCTTAAGCGATCATGTTTTTAGAAAATCGTTGGAATCAACTTACTACTGTATTTAAAATCTCTTCTAAACAACTATGTCCGGTTTGGACTATTACCAACTTTTTGGCCACAAAGGTTGTCGCTGGCGAGAATTCGTATTAATCTCGTTTTGGAAGAGAACCAATCGGCGAGCAAATGTTTCGCATCGTTTCGTAACTTAGAAATGAGACGCATGTAGCAATTACAAGTCTTGGACCAAGCGTCACTAGGGGAGATCCGTTGATGTTTTTTTATAACAACAAATGCATCAGTACCTTGGAACTGATCTGGTTCCCGCACTGTCCAACTTGAATATGAACTATGTCCCTCATCCTGGATATCCCTGGATTTGTTAATCAGCTTTTTCCTGTGAGTAATTTAAAGCAATACTTTCAAAACGCGTGAAATTTGCACATAATCTTTAACCAACAAGTGGTTTACCAACTGTTGGGCTTCCCTTGCAGAGACACATCTCATTAAATATTATTACTTAACTTAGCGAGCTTTGTCGCCTGTTAGTGCCACTTAGCAGTGATATTATATGGACAACTAACCGCCTACGTATCTCTATCTCAACCAATAGATTACTGACTTCGTTTGGCGGAACATTTAATCCTTATGCTAGCCAGAGACGTTTTTAAAACGTATTTGAAGTGAACAAGACTCTAGACAATTGTGGTAATCTTTCGATTGATATCCGTCGATTAGAAACTTAGAAATCGTCTAAGAATCTTTTGAATAAGTTAATAACTTACCTTGCCAACTTGTTCCCAACTGATTGGCACAAATGGACATTGTAGATGCCGTTAGTTCTTTCACACGATCCCTCAATAGTACACAAAAACCGAAGCCATTAAGACATATTTGAAATGAGCTACATTCTACCAATTGTTCGTTTGAATGAATAATTGAGAACTTCGATGATTTTGCTCGATTACGGAGGTGGTCCATTCATGGTGGTTTTAGCTCAGGAAAGTAACAATTTTTCAGGCTAAGAGCTTCTACTGGAGTTGTCGTGTTTCTATTGGTCACAGCTCACGTGATGTGTTTTCAACAAACAGCCGGATGGGCCAGTGATGGAAGTTGGCTCAACAAGAAACACAGACATGTTATTTTTCACCTGTAGAGAAACATTAGCTTTGTTTTGAATCTTTTCATAGGTTCAGGTTTGAAGAACTGTTGGTTAATAAACTCTCTCACACTTATCTAAGTCATTCCCTAATGAAGAGTAAATTACTTTTCGCTTATTTCTAAAGAAAGTTTGAAACACCTTGGTTGAAAACAGGTGATTTAGCTACGAGAGGCGAATGTTGCGTTATTTAGGGAGGCGAAAACACTTTTCAAATTTGCGCGGCTCAAAACTAAAAATATATATGTATAAACAATGTCCTCCACCTGACGTGAAAATACATACGCAGATTTTTGTCCCCTTAAATTTAGCGGTTCCGAGAAGCGAACAATTTTTCGAGATCTTCATGGAACAGATAATTTCTAGGGACAATCGTTCATGCATTCAAGAAAGCTTTCTAAATCTGTTTATTATTAACTGTTTCCAGGGCTGTCTCAGTTAAGTTCTTCCTGGCAAGGTTTCACGGGTCTCATCACAAGTATAGAACCCTGGAAAGAAGTTTTAATCTTTTTCCTTATAAATTAACTGAGGCATAGCGTGCCTGTAAAGACCATGGGGATAAAATCCAGAGGTCGCAGGTTCAAGTGGTTGGCTAGAGTTGCTCCGCCGTAGCCTGTTGAACTCCTCGGTCATGCTTGTAAAATATCCAGATGGTCTGCTTTCCGCAAGTTGAGAGTTTTTACCGCGGTTTTGAATTTCACCAATAATATCATGGGTGACAAATTACTCCTTAATTTTGGCGCGAAATTTCAGCGACAATTTATAATTTCACATGTGAAACTATATAATTGCTATGGCAACGTTTCCTATATCTCAATGCCAAGATGGCGTACAGCAAGAAGTTACGGCATTAAAAGACGCTGCAGAAAACCTAAATCGGCGAAAGAACACAAGTAACTGGGTGAGGGTTTTGAGAACTGGTGAGATGAAAATGGCCTTGAGTAAAACCCCGAAAAGGTTCGTCCTGAGCACTTGGATAAAGTACTCGAGCGGTTTTTTGCTCGCGTGTGTAAACAAGACGGAACCGACCAAGATTGTGAGCGTAATTTGTCACCCATGACATTAAAAGGTTATCAAATGGTATACTCGTAAAATTAGGAAATAAGTTCGCTCGTCACCATTTGATTACATATACTTATTTCTGATTATTTGTGAGAAGTTCTTGTCAGTCCCAAGTCCACTTCCACTATAAAACATTTACACTTTTAAAAAAAGCTCAGTTTCAACTTTTCAAAATAACCAACGCCTACCTGATTTCTCCTTACAATATCTCTACATGTATGTTCAAAGAAGCAGATCACGAGAATCAAGAACGAAACGATCATTTATCACAAAATAATATATATCAATTTATTATATAGACATAAGCATTTTACTGCAAAATACAGCACTTGTAAAATTCATAAGAAACTACATCCCGGATCCGATTGGCGCATTTTCCACATCCTCTCTAGTGAGGATATGGATATATATGAGTGTTGTAACTTTGACATTTTTTTTTTTTTTTTTCAATTTTAATAGAAATGTACACGGTGGCTTGAAGATATGAATTCTATTTTCTCGTGTAAAAAACAATATTTTACTCACTTGCTGCGCTCATTCATAAAATATTGTTTTTACCACTCGAAAATACAATTCATATCTTTTCGCCACCATGTAATATCCTCTACATTTAAGGACGGTGCCTACTAATACAGAAGTATTTTTGCAAGGTTTATGACTATGCGGGAAAATTAGGTCTTAGCGAGGGCTATTGGAGTCTATAAAGAAAACTGGAATCACCACGCATATTATTCTTTTAGCCGTGACGGATGTTCTTTCGACGTCTACTAGTAAACATTGAGTGTTGTCCAGAAACAACGGCTGTTTTCCTGCAGTAAGCTCTGTTCCCCGATCTGTACACATGAATCTAATTCGCTATATCATCGTCCGTAGCTATGGGACCATGCACTTCACACGATTGACTCAACCAGGTTTCCCTCTAGGGACATACTTACGAGAGAGTGATTCTAAATTTGATTGAGAACGGATTTAAGCATAATTTCAGGAAAGTCACAATCGCGCTTTGCTCGCTTTGTCTAGGTATTTTTTTGACCAAGAGAGATTCAACTAATTCAACCCCGTTTTTATCTATGAAAGTGATTGTCTTAGGGAGATTCTCATGGGGATTAACACCTTGACAGAAATTCAACTTGATAAACTTTTTGTTTTCTATCGCGTAACACCTATTCGGCCACCCAAGAAAGGGAGTTTGCCCAACAGTGATCAAATTTTACGCTTTAATACCAAAACAAAAGCTGAGATTCAAATCAACTCGAGTCAACAATGAGGTTTCCAGCAGGTGGTTGACGCTCTCACTGTCTTCCATTTAACCCCCTAAGTCGAAATGAGAGAAGACCCTGAGGAGCAAGTTTGGTGGCGCGGTTTACATAATAGATCCACCAGCTGCACATCTGAGCCCCATAAGAGTAAAGACTTTGAGTCGGAGTAGTGAAGTGATGAAGTGTGCTTGGGAATTGGAAGTTTTGACCCTGGACGTAATTTTATGAAAGGCGATGAGCGCTTGTCTGACTAAACAGGCACTTTGCACGTGCCGAACTTGCCAGCCTGGACTGACCCGGTTGTTTAAAGAGCGGTAATTTTACCCAATACGACGTACTTCAACTTATACTTTATCCGCCGTATAGCGACTCATCCGCTGGATAAGTTATACGCTATTTGAACAGCAGGGGTCAAACGGTCAGTTTGAACTGATGGATTACGCCACTTTCAAAATATTAAACTTGGAGAATTGTTTGCGCCAGTTGGTTTGCGAGCTGAGCGCTCGGATCGGCCAGTTCTGATAAATGAAAAGGGGCTAAGTATCAGTTTATAGACTCGAGTTTGTCAAATTTGATTCACCAGCCATGATTCGCTCTTGACAGAAAATATGAAGCAAATTCCCAAATAATTTTTTGAAGATATTTATATTTTAGAAGGTTAGTTTTAACCCTGTGGTAGAATACATTCACATAGTCGGCTCTTCCCACCATGCCATAGCTATAGTTCACCGTGTATATTTCGTCCGTCATGTTTTGCCCACGTGAACTCATTTTCTGGGTAAATTTCCTTCACCTTTGTTTGATCATTAACCGATAGAAAAAAAAAATCTTGTTGATATGACTTTTTCAGTATCTTTTTTTACTTACGAATAAGTTAGGTCATTTCATTTCTACTGTGGCTATTTACTGACAATACATGTAGACTAGTGGAATACTGTTTTGATTCAGTGTAGACCATCAGTAGTCCCACCATATTTCCTAATTTTTCAGTCCCAGGCAGTAAGGCAGAGAAAACTTAAGATCGCGTAAAGAGAAGCAACAAGCAGTTCCCCCCGAACATCCATCTGAAACGATTGCACAAGGTGCTGATCACAAAGCAATGTGATATGAAAAGAACCTGGAAGGCAAAAAAACATGTGTTTCCTGACGGAAACATACAAAAAAGTGATCCGTTTCCGCTGTAACCGCAGCGACGGAAACATAAATAAACGACATGTATCCGCTACCAAAAACACGTGTTAGCCGTTGTGTTTCCGCGACGTTATCACGCGTTTCCGTAACGTTCTAGTTTGCGGATTCTTGGCATTTCGTCCTGTGCGAGGGTGTCATTTTTTTCTTGCTGAAAGTGGCCTCTAATGCTTTATACAAATTGCGACCTAAAGACAAAAACAACTTTTGAGAAAGTAATATTTAACCGAGCTAGCTTAGAGTTTAATTATTCGCTAAAACATTCGAGTTTCGAAGGTTGTTTCATTTCTTATGCCCTGCTCACACCAAAGACTAGCAAATATTTAAAAGTCGTTTAGCTAAACACAGTTCAGAATTGCTTTCTTTATTAAAGCTGCTGACTGATGTTTTTCAACTTCAAATTTATCACAGTGAATTAAGGTTGAGCTTATTTGAGCCTTATATAAAATCCAGTCTAAGTATAATTCAGCCACTGATTTTGCCTATGATAATTCCAGCGTTTCACTGGAGGTGAAACACACACTCCATAAAAACTGAGCCCTCATAAAAACGATTCCCATCGGTATAAATTATTATTTCTTTTTTAGTAGATGATGGACGTGATATCTTTCTAATTAAGACTGTTACCAACAGTAACTGACGAGTTTGAACTCAGTGTCGTTTTAGATTGATTTTGTTGCAAAAGAAGTCGTGACTAGGGGGAAAACTGTACCATTTAATTACATGGGTATCCGTCATTGTATGCAAAACACTTCTACAGTGATAATTCGTCTAGATAAACAAACGTTTGGCCTTTCTTTGTGAAACGTTTCTTACTCACGAAACCGGAAGGGTACACTTGAAGAAAGTTGCAATCTTTTCATCAAAGTACGAATGTTGTGAGCGCCAAGCGACATTTAAGGCTGTCTTAATAAAATATTGTCTTGGCATCAGCTTTTCTTATTCATGATAAGCATTATTCATCGGTAATAACATTTGGTTCGTGTAGCTGGCCGTCTTTGCATTATCAGCTGCCATTGATGTTTTGTTCAACAAAGTAAACATTTCTATTTCAATTTCCTTTAGCACAACGAGTCGTTTTGTAATGAGGGCTTGAAATCTCTCGAAAATTAACTTAGATTGACGTTTAACTGTCACGAGTTCTCTCTTATTCACCATCTATAATTAAAGGTTCAGCGTCGAACGTAATGCCATTTGCTACAGAGAACTTCGCTTCTTACTACTGTGTTAGCTTGACACAATCACAATCGTCAATTTTCACCGTCAGGTCTTGGCTTTTCTCAGATTATTGCGCGGGGTCAGACGTGACGGAAAA
The DNA here is from genome assembly GCF_977016875.1 of Pavona decussata. Lineage (NCBI taxonomy): Eukaryota > Metazoa > Cnidaria > Anthozoa > Scleractinia > Agariciidae > Pavona > Pavona decussata. The sequence continues at coordinate 244,816 of NW_028145535.1, read as the reverse complement.
ATCCCTGTTATTTTGCTCAGTTTGAAGAAACAAAAAGTAAGTACTGGCTTATGTATTTATATAATGAAGGCGAAGATGCTTGAATGTGCTAAGGTTCTCTTCTGTGATTCAGAACCCTCTTGAAAGGGTTCGCACAGTTTTCAGAACTACAAAAAAGGATCTTGGCGTTTGTGGTTCACTTGCGCATAGTAGGGAGCTGAAAGCGCTATTAGTATACTGTAGATAAATAGCTAGGGTGTGAGTCGCTTTTATATTCAACACGGGCTGTTTAGAATTTACCGTGTCGTGTTCGGGTCGGAAAGAAATGTGAATTTATAATTAGTCGAAATAATGATATGGATTTTATCCCACACTGAGGTAAGTGTACTGTCGCAAATCTAAATATATTTTAAACTGATTCTAAGTATAGCGTAAGCCTCGGGCTTATACTCGTTCAAAAAGCTTCCCGTTATGAGCCTATTTTGAGGAGCCGGGACGTTATTTTCTAAGAGATAATTATTGGCAGCTAGGACCTTATGTTTTGAAAAATAGTTAAAGTTGGCCGAAATGGACATCTTGAAAGACCAAGCTAGCATGGAATTCCTAACACCTACATCGCAGAGGGACTATTACCTGAAGGATTTTTGCAATGAACTCAAATTGCCGCATCGTCTCCTCGTCTCCTCCTCCAACCAGGGGTTATTTTTCCGGGGACTTATGTTTCGAATTTTGCGGTGTTTTAAGTTAAGGGATGATTGTGCTAAGAAAAATCCCAATTAAGTTTTCTTACATTAAATTATGCTAAGAAAGCTTTTATTCTGTAGTTTTTTTTTTTCTAGATGCTAAGAAAGAAATGTTTCTTTAGTTTTCATTTCGTTTGCCGTTGATATTAACGCCTTACTAATAATAGGCATATGTTGATTTTTGGTTCAAAGCTAATACAGCTCCATATAATCAGTTTATGCAAGGTGCATGGCAGGATGTCTTTACCTATGCGAGTCATAATATTTTGGCTAGACATCGTTTCTTCTTATCGCTTGATACCTTCATTTTTAGAAATTTCTACGTTGTTGCCTTAAGGCTCAAAATGGCGAATTTTTTCACGTACGCTTGTGTCACGAATGGCCATAGTCACGTCGTCATGACAGCTGTGTAATTGTAAGGGCAAAGTATGTTTCAGAGTAACGTTTACACAGATAAGAACTTTTCGCGTTTGTTTCTTCCAAACTAGGTTTTAGATAAAAAGGCACGTTTTGCGGAACCACTCAGCCTCTATGAGTGTTTGTCACAAGGGCCGGCCTGTAATTACAATAAGTAATCAAAATAACTTCGATCTCCCTCGATATTGGCACGGCCAGTTGTCACGAAACTTGAAATGTATCCTGAAAAAGCATTAAGATAATAAGTTCCCGTTTGGCATACTTTTGAGTGAGACTTTTCATTAACAAACACGCGAGTGAAGTCTGTGAAAAGCGTGTGCTCGCGCAGGCTGAAATTAACATTGAAACGGATAGTGTTTAGACACCGTTTGTTTTTCTTTTGCGCCCCTTAAAGAAATTTCTCTCAAATAAAAGCTACGATAAAATTTTGATCAAATTTCGTCAAGTTACTTATCTATCTATGAAATAAAAATAGGGGGTCACTATGCTCGCCTTTGATTTTGTTATTGGTATAACAACAAGTAGTTTCCATAATTTCTCATACTAGTTTTTGTAAATGTAATTGTGGCTAGAAATATTAAAAAAAAGGGTTGCCACGCTGGTTTTGCAAATATTTTACAATTCCGTCAGCGGTGGAAAATTGAGCTTCTACCCTACCTTTCCGAGAAGGGACTGGGGCGAGTTTTAAGTAAAACACCTTCTCAGAACATAAATTAGGAATTTTGTTGTTAGATATATAAGCGGGATTGAATGATATTTAGTAGTGAGTTATATGCGAACGTAATAATTTCAACTTTGACATCCTGCGCAGTAGATTTGCGCTCTGCAAAACAGCCGTAGTTTTTAGTTGATTATTCCAACTCTACTTTGCCCCAAACAAACGCTCGGGGCACATATTTCAGATTTTGTACTTTCTTATTTAAATTACAATAAATCAACTGTAGGCCCTATGCGATGAAAACTATCGCCGTGGACGGGTATAAGTTTTACTCCGCAACGAAATGATTTTACTTAGTTGAGAATGTGAATCGAACAGTCTTTGTATGACACTGGAATAACATTTTCGTACCAAAGTGATGAACATTTCGATTTTGGACAACCTCCGAAGTCAACTCAGTACTGTAAAAACGTTTGGAAAACCGTACCCGTTTCATGTAAGCACTTCCTCTGCTTTAGGCAGTCCATTGTACTAAGCAATAAACCTGGAGTATTACTCCTCCACCTTACTGCCAGTATCTTCCTTCATCATTTATTCTCATTACTTTTAAGAGGAAGGTGTTGATGTATTTTCGGACTTATTTGCAAAGAGGGGCATTAATCAAGTAAGAGCGCTTGCTAAGTCTAAAAAATAAAACCGTTATTTGTAGTTCGTTTAACACTTTTTTAAGCTCTGTATTCAACATGCACATCTTCCTTACTCTTCTCACGTATTTTCAATTTCACTGGTTGGGAGAATTTGTTTAAACCTCTGGACATTTTAACTTTGGTGGTCATTTTCGTTATTCTAGTTCTCATGGCCTGTGTGTTTGATTAAGTAATGATATTATAAGGAGAAATTAAATCACAGTCTCTAATGGGCTTTGGGTTGAAATGATAGACTTTGTTCTTTGCTTCTGGTTTTCGCACCGATCAGTGTCTGAAGCCTTTACTTTTCCGCTGGTTCAATGTAATCTTAGACAGGCTTCTGTCGTTTAAAATTAAACAATATTATTTCAAAATGGGACAGGTAGGATACGTAATTTGACAACGCACAAGATTTCAAGTCCTTGTTAGAATTGCCAACTGGTGCGTGTATATAGTTTTTGATTCGCAAATGTGAAGAACGGAAAGATTTTCAACTCAGGCCCTTTACGCCTTTTGGAGCAAAGTTGGCTTTTGACAAAGGTTATTTTTGCGCAAGCCCATCAGTTTTAACAGAGTTGAGAGAAGAAATTTTCTCTGTTTTCTTTAATACTCTGCCGATTTCATAAATAAATAGTATAAAAAAGCAATTTAATAGGTAAGACGTGACCAGCGGATAATGGATAATTATACTTTTATTTGCCACATCCTACCTAATATTATGTGAGTCACGTTTTGTATTTATTTCCTTGCAAATGATGAGATATTCATCATGAAATAAGGCATGTTCGATGATATTTTATAATCATTATATTCGTACTTTAAAATTTGTAATCCTGATGTTTACTTTGCTGCGGGCTCATTAAAATTGGACAGTTTTGATTGGTTTAAAAACCATTTAATTTTGAGGACCATGTTGCTGCCGGATACTTCACTTATCTGAGTAATCAAATTATTTTTGCCAGGCATTTTCAATATTATAAGAGACAAAATACGTTAACAGATTTTACAATCTTCAACCAGCAATCAACAGCATGAAAAAGCTGTACTTAAACGTCGGGAAGGTATGTGCTGCCGCTTGCTAGCCATTGTAGGATTAATACTTGACCACTTTAAAATCAAATTCGTCATTATGTATGCCTATTTTACCTATTTACCGTTTACCTCACGAACCAAGATTTCTGTCAGTCACGCAAAAAAAAAAAAAAGTATTAATATATACTGCGTTTCCCACTCCGCTGCACCTGAAAGCTTAGTGCGCGAGAGGTAAGTTCATTCAGTTGAGTTTCAGTAGCGTAGTGTCATATCTCGGATTACGGAACTTGGATCACGGCTTTGCTTTGGGAACGCAGCTTTTGAAAGGGAAGGGGTACTGTGCCCTATTCGTCTCTGTCTTTTTTCAAACGTTTTGGCTAACTTCGACCGACTGATAGACAAAAAAAAAGGCATTAAAAGAATGGCTTTGCATCTCTTATGCGCACAACATCGCCATTCAATTTAATTCATTCTTTACCATGGCCATTTTAATTTTGACCTCTTCCAGGTTGCGAAAATCTTTCGACTTTCTTTTTGAAAGGGCACCTTGTAATTAGTAAAAGAGCAAAGTACGGGAACCTTGTTTTATTAAGTACCGTTAAATTTAAGAATAAACTGTTACAGACGTTGAAATGGAGACGACATTATTGAACATCTCTATATGAACGTACGCCTGTCAAGTTTCGCGAATATACGAAACTAAATCATTGCTGTTTTAAAAGACAAGGCTCTAAACACCTGTTTGGTTTGTTTACTGTTTTAATGTGGTCTTCAGAGCAGTGCCAATGGATTTTCGCTAGCTGCCCTACATCCAAATTTAAAATTAGCGTGATAAAGGACTGTATCTGGCGATCTATTGGTGTTTATCATTCCCTGTTTCGATTCTTGTTCAGTGTCATCTAGTAGGCATTAAAATTAAGAACTGCATGTCTTGATGAGAGGTTTTTTCTTAGCATGAGATTCAAGGTAACCGATTTCGAAATAGCCCTTAGCGGATGAATGAGAATTTGAAGCGCAACTTCAAGGGAAGTCCATTAGAATGGAAAATGATCAAATCAAATAAGAACGCGTCCAGCCACAAATTTAAGTAGAAAAAATATGACTGTATGTTCTATGTACTTCATAACGGTAAAGTGCTCTCGTTTCTCCAATAGTAACAAACTGTAGAATACTCTGTAAATAAATAATATTTCTAGGTATTTAAAAATAGGTAGCTTACGTTGTATATTCTGACTTTTAAGTGTTATACAAGATGAGCTTAGATTTCTTTCTTTGTAACTAAAATAAAGAAGTAGGGTATTGATGTAAGTGATGTGGGTATATAACCTATGCGAGTAATATATGTAAGTGGTGTTCATTGTGTTGTTGTAAGTAGTGCATGTAGGGTGGTTAAATGCTTGTAATTGTAGAAATAAATGAAATAATAATACTAATAATGATAATAATAATAATAATAATAATAATAATAAATAAATAAATAAATAAATAAATAAAAACACAAGCGTTAAACAAATCTGAAAACATGAGGAGTTAAGGAAAGGACTAAGGTCAATAACGAACACTGACAAAGAGCTGTCAGAAATGGATTATCTACCAGAACGCAAATATAGTTAAGAAGTTCTATTAATACGTATAAACTGTTTGAATGTAATGAAAATTATTGATTGTAACATAACTAGCCCAGACCCGTGTCCGCAAGTTATGTAAATAATTTATGAAAAAAAAAAATGAAATCTTCAATAATAAACTTCAAGGCAAGTCCAAAACGTATTTTGCTTCAAAAGCTTTGTTTTCCATTCATTTTTACTGTTATTCAGAATATTGTTGATTTTGTTATACACAGTTTTACCTTTGTAATTTTCTAGTTTTATTTTAGTAAAGACAGAGGGCCATAACGTTATTAGTGTTTTTCACTATTTAGTGCTACCCTCTTTAAATAAAGGATTTACTTACTTACTGACTGACTTACTTGTTCCGATTTTGCTTTTAGGGAGTGATGCACATGGTTTACAACAGAGAATTAAGCTTAAGACTGTTCTTTGCAGCCGTTGCCATATTCTCCTTTACAGGGAATCTGTTCTTTGTTATCCTAATTGTACGCAATAGAAAATCGATGAAAAGTGCCTACCATGCAATACTTCTGAGTTTGGCTTGCACTGATATGATGACAGGTAACAGCTATTTTTGTGGGTGTGTTCGATTGGCCGTATAAATAAGTATGAGTATATATAATGATTACTAAACATCCTAGTAAGTGATTTTTGCAGTTACCGGAATACAAAATCGACCTTGAACGTGATGTGAAAACAAACATTTCACTGCAGACACCTTTTCACAAATTTACCTAAAACGAGAAATATAGAGGAAACGTGACACGTGCGCATATGACTGGTAGCGTGCATGCATAAATTTACTGTTCAAACAAAGCTAATACAGTTCAAATTTGGCTTTGATTGAACTGTAACTTTATGCACGCACGCGCTACCAGTCATATGCGCACGTGTCTCTGATTGCGTATTCCAACGGTTTTCTTCCACACTGAAGAAGAGTTATATGCCCGAAACGTCTATGTTTTTTTAACCATTAATGACATTCTTTGACATTTATTTTAATTTCAATCCTACCAGAAATATGGGGGCTTTTCCTTCTGTTCTTATTGGGGAACATCGTCAATTGAACGCGACCTCGATTGCATGGGAGAGTTGATCTAATAAATACCCCTTGGTCGGTAGAGATTTAACTGGTAAGATAGTCCAAAAGATCGGTAGGTTGATGGTCTAGGACTGGTCATAGTTTGCGTCGTGTTGTCTGTTTAGACAACGAACTTTTGACACCTTTCACAAGTGTGTGATTTCGATTGTTTCATCTGAAAAATATTTTTTATCCTTTTTACGTGGTAGAAAATCAGTGTTGTGATGACGCGACGACGTTGATCAAATTGCTAGGAAGCTGTTACCCATTCTTAATGTTTTTTTTTTGTAAGTGTGTGTTTGTGTGTGCCAGGCAATTTGGCAACTTTCATGTTTTAAAGTTACTGTTAAGTCATATCTGTGTAAGTTTCTGACTGAATTCTTTCTTTCAGGTATTTTTGTTCTTCTAACACCTGTTTATATCATTGGGAACCAACCAGAATTTGATGAGCAAAACATTGGCTCCGCCATCTTTTGCTACACAATAGCAAACCAATTTCTTGTCTTCACCTTTGGGATTGTCTCCTTGTATACCGTTACTCTACTTGCAGTAGAGCGTTGGTCTGCTGTGTTTCGTCCCTTGCAATATAGAACACAATTTAGACCTCACAGGGTGCGAAAATATCTGATTATTGTTTGGCTGAGCTCTTTTGCTGTCAACAGTACTCACATTATGGAAACAAAGTACCTCTTTCACAGCGAGCAGGATCATCGTTGTGTTTTCAAAGGAATAGCTGGGAACGATGCTAGAGCTGTGATTGGCGTTTTGGAGATGTGCATAAAATTTGTTGTACCTGCAGTTATATTGTTCGTGACTTTTACCCACCTTTATCATTTCATGAAAGATCCATCTGGACTTCTGACGACGTCTCGTCGAAGTCACCTGGTTATTACTCGGGTGACAAACATGGCGGCCATAACATCGCTTGTGATGGTACTCTGTTGGTTTCCTAACCAGCTGTTTTATTTACTTTTCAAACTCAACATTGTAAAGCTGAACACCCCATGGCACCGAACTACTGTCATTTTATGTATGCTTAACTCCTGTTTAAATCCCTGCATTTTTCTGTTAAGTAATAAGTTGTATAGAAAGAAAGCAAAAGAACTGCTTCCAAGTTTCTTCAAGTTAGTGAAAAAAGGGGAGATCTCATTGGCAGAATCAAGGCCGGTGCCTCCTCAGGCAGTTCTCTGTGTTAAATTTACTAAGGCTCACTCTCTAAAAGAGGACACAGTGGAGATATTTGAGCATGCACTTACCATTTCAAAAGCCATGCCGATTCATGAGCTGATGACCTTTTAAAGAAGGTCTTTTATTAACACTACTTTAAGCACATATTACTCTTTCATATGATTTATTAACATTAAAAGTATATGTTATTCATTCAAGCGATGTTCTCACATATAGTACTAGATTCCCTAATGAAGTGGGATACATTAAGGGGGCTAAATCAAGGCTGAAAATGTGACTTAAGTCTTTTGATAGTTTCGAAGTTAAATCGTGGAACTGCTCACATCTTGAGTTGCGCATGCTTATTAAAAAAAAAAAGACTCTTCAAAAACTAAATTCACAAATTTCTTCTTGGAGTGCTCGATGATGAGAATGACTGTGTTGACGCCTTTTTATTCATTCTAAAATGAAATAGTCATAATGAACGTGATTTATATCCTTTTTCGCCCCCTGATTAATTGTTACCCTTGTCATTACAAACATTTTCCTACTTTTGCTACTTATGGGATACTTTTTACTCATTTATTCATCTTAAAACTATTAACCCTTTGTAATTGCAAAACGTAATATTATTTACCCTACCCTCAACGATACGCCTCTGCTACGTGCGAGTAGTGTATGTTTGTGTAAATTTCAAGGCAATTAATGAACAATGTTAAGAAAAAACAGGATACTCCTGAGGCTCCAAAAAACTCCTGTTATTTAAACCGTTGCATTTGAAATGGTGGTACATCAACCTTATCAATCAATCAATCAATCAATCAATCAATCAATCAATCAATCAATCAATCGAACAATCAATCAATCGATCAGTCAATGGATCGATCGATCAAGCAATCAATTTAGATGTTTAAAAGTATGCTTTAATTGAAATGATGTAACTAGGAGTACAACGTGGCGTGAGGAAACTCGAACATTGTTTAACAAGATCCTGTGGGATTGCTAGACACTTCCACTCAAGAAGCAGTTGAATGGCAAGGAATTAATTTTAAGATTAATGCAAATTAAAATTTGTCTTAAACAATTGACAGACAAATTAAATAAAAGGCCAAACAAAAACTGCTTTCAACGCCTCTCACCTTGCAGGCGGGCTAAACTAGTCAAAAAGTGCATAAAATCCGTTTCCCCCCTCTTTCTTTCTGTTTCCTCCTCCTCCTACCTCAACACTCAAGGTGATCCCTTAATGTCCTTTAAAACAATTTGGGCCCTGTAGGGCATTTGTAAATATAAATAATCTAAAAAAAGAGCAAGGCTGATTTCACGGTCAGGGAAGTATATTTTCCAATATTCGAGTCTCAAAGATACCATGAAGAAGAAAGGCCGTGCCTTTCGAAATATTGAAAAATATACTTCCCTTGCTTTACAATTTTTTGCTGATTAGATCCTTTACTACAGGATCCGGTACTTTTATTTTGTCACGGTGGTCTTTGCAAACACAGTTTATCACTGGTTTTTACTGATTTGTAAAAATCAATGATTTGATAGTCGATCACTCAGAACTCAACGGTAGAATTATTGATCATTAAATTTTACTATTACTTTTGACTTTTAACTTTCAATACCTATGCTACTGACTTTTAATTTCTTGCCCTAAGTGTTTGATGTATAACAGATTATGTTTCATTTGCGACAGAACGCAAAGAAGTTTTACTGTTCAGAAAGCAAAATTTCTTGGAGTGTAAATATGTAAATTTCTGTAGTAATTGCAAATTTGTACATTTTATAATTAATTTTTAACAGCTAACGAGTTTTTATCAGTACTCTCATTTTTTCCCATTTACTTTAATAATTCGCAAACGTAAAGCCCAGCGATCGATTAGCTTTAATCTTTTTATTCCATATATTGTAAGAATTAGTAGTGAAATTTCCGTATATGTTAGTTCCCAAGAGTTTCTAAACTTTCAAAACAGGGCCCGGTTGTTCGATAGCCGATTAACGCTAATCTTCGATTAAACGTTAACCAGGTTTTCATTAGGCCCGTTAAAAATCTTTTTAAAGCTGTTTTCAGCGCTAAGTAAAAACGGAGAGACAAAAATTGTTTGGGAGATTATTTGTTGCTTAGCATTTATAACGATCACAGTTCATGTTAACCCAGGATTAGCATAAAATCGGGCGCTAAATAACTGGGCTCTGGAGTATAGTCATTAGATTTTTAAGGTGATTCGTAATAAAACCTTGTCAACTGATGCTGTACTCAGCTTGTTCAATTAATTAGGCGTTTCGTCTCGTATTTGTCCCTCTATATCTTTTGGTGATAGTGCCGCCATTGACATATCTCCGGTGCTTGCTCCCTGGAGAGTCTGATCATATACCTGTGAGCCGTCGCGCTTAAATGCTAAATGGCCCCCAATCGTCGAATCTTCTGCCTGTTGCTCTGTTTTAGAAATTCTTATCTCGTGACTACTCCTGGTGCGTCTCTCCCTTGCTGTGATATCGGTCTCTTCAGGGCCAACTTGCACTTTTTTCCAGAAGCAGATAATCCGCTTGAATTTTCTTCGGTAGTTGCGGTTGGTAGCTCCGTAAATCCAAGGATTAATGCAAGAATTGAACATGGCCAGCACAACTGTGGCGTGATGAAGGGGCGTGTCCAGCTTCGTCATGTTAAACTTCGACAGCAGGTAAACAAACTGGTTTGGGATCCAGCACAGAGCTAGGAACAAACCAGTTATAGCGCACATGCGCAAAAGACTCTTAAAACTATTTGTGTGGCTACCCCTGGAGAGGCGATCACGTGACCTACGCATCACTCGCCATAAATGAAAAAAAGTTATCATGGAAATAAACAAAGGGACAAAAAAGGTAAACGCGACGTAAACAACTGTGAGAATTTGCGTGGTGGATTTGCTTTTAATCAGCGTTATCCAAACACACGATGGTTTTCCGTCCTTTATGACCAGTTTTTTCTCGATCAGTGCTTGCCAGTTAAGTGCACAGCAAAACATGGAAACGATTGAAATGTACATGACGACTCTCCGCCGCCTGAATGAAGCTTTGTACTTGACAGGTCTCGTGATTGCGTACCATCTGTCGACTGCTAGCAGCATCACTATGGCAACGGAGATCTTACCAAAGGTGAAGACGAAGAAATGTGAGCTTACTATGTGACAGAAGATTTCTCCTGACAAGTTTTCTGGGACGGGGAAGTTTTCGTCACCAATGACAAAGGCAGGCGTAATGGCTAATATGATCCCTGTAAAATTCATTAAAAAGACGAAAGACAAAAATGATTTTATACTAAAATTTAACACTTCATCAACGTTAAGTTTTGTTTAACTGAAAATCTCTTTCCTACTGAAGAAATAAGGGGAAGGTCAATATAGCAGCTATTGCAAAAAAAAAAAAAAAAATGAAGAAACGCTTTTAAAGAAAGGATTTTATTTTCAGATAAATTTTGTATTAATTCAATGTACTGTGTTTATGCTGCTGCAATTGACTTACCTGTGAACAAATCGGTGAAGGCCAGGGCAAGAATCATCAAGTTGTAAGAGTTCTTCAACATGGCACGGCTTCGAAGAATAACCGCACAGACCAGTGCATTCCCCAAGAGCGCCAGAGAGGCAATAACTCCAAATATCGTCCTCAAACTTGTTTGTGAGTGGTCGATACGGCTTTTATTCACTGCCAGGTCCGAGAAGTTTGTGGTGAGCGTCATGTTTTCAAGCTTTCTTAACAGATGTTTTCTAACACAAAAAGACAAAGGTTTTTATTTACTAACGAAACCAAGGTTGGTTAATTGGAGACAAAAGCCGCAAATGAGCGCCTTTATAATCTGCCTAGTCAACTTTTGTGCCGCTTTTATCACTTCTAATTAAACAATTCTATTCTGTTACTTGTTTGCGCGCTTCCTATTTCGTTATTTGAAATTGGACACGTTTAATTAGTTCTTCCAGAAAAACTCATCCAAAATGTGAATATTTTGTCTATTATTTTAGCAGCCATTAGCTTAGCTTACCTTCGCATTCATATGTTTCTTTTCTCCCTCTTTCTTTAAGAAAATATTTATCTGGTTGACTAAGCTTACCGATTCAAAATTTAGTCATCTGCCGTTTAAATTCGAATGACAGGATTCATTGATTTAATTTCCATTCTTAAAGCACATACAGAAAAATACAGCTTATAATTAAACTTTTAAATTAAAATTGCGAATTTTTCAAGGTTTGAATACATTTTTCTTAACGTTGGTCATCTGTTTAGTCGTAAAATGTTTTGATGAAGAGCAAACGACCTAGAAAAGCTTGTGAAAACAAACGTTTGGTGTACTTCACAGGCTGCACTGAAATATATCGCGATACTTGAAAAACTAGCACGGATGAAAAAATAATAAATGCTTTCCGCTGACTAGGTGATGTCATGGCAATTTCATTTCTTTCCATCTTTAAAATCAACACAAGTGGAGCACGTGCAGCGGATAAATTTTAGTGGATTCATTGTTAGAACCGCCGTATGAAAATATGGAAGCTTGAGTGCACAATGGCTTATCTTTACTCTCCATTCACTTAGTCGTCGTAGTTTCTCTCTCGGGCCCTCTCTTTTTCTTACTAGACGTAATGACAAAGAATAATACGGTCTCGTTCTAAGCAAAAGTAACTCTACCTTAAACTTACCTTGATGTAAATTCAGATTGTTTGTTGGATTTTTCAGTTGTCTACTTCCTTCGTTTACCAAGCAAATCTCGGCCGATGTCTTCCCTGCTAGATAGTTCAGTTGTCCAATAAATTTAGATTGCTGTCCTCGAGGGTCTTCTCGCCCTTCTGGAATCACTGATCGACCCCAACTGACTTAAAACTACCGGCGCATGCTTTTGTTATGCAAAAATAGGATTTTTTGCCTGAATTAAGAATTATTAACGAATGTCAGTAAAATAATTAGGTGAGATCTTAAAATACTTGAAACTCATGAAGATTTTTTTTCTTCACCAAACAGTATTGAATAGATAAAAGATTGATTGAAGATTGATATTGACAGTGGCTTTACTAGTTTTCAAGCGTATACTTTAATTATGTCTTATTCGGAGGTAAAGTTTCCTTGACAACAATTTTTTTAAAAGCCATTTAATTTTAAATTATACTGGAAGAGATGTTTCTTTGAAGAAAAACTTGTGTTTAAATTTCACAGAACAGAACAGTGCTTTTCTTTACTTATTTTCATGTTTAGGCAGGCGTTTTCAGTAGTGATCATATTTTGAAGCTTCTAATCTCAATAATTTCTTTTCGCACTAAGCCAAGTCATAATATTTATCAAAAGCACCGGCACATGAGCGAGAACATGCTATGTGTCTTCGCATATTATCAAGGCCGTATACCGCACATCTAAATAATTTATCGGAATAAGTAATTTTCGATAAAAACTTAAGTTCATCCTCTTGCTACGTCGTGTAAACGTCATAAATAAGTTATTAATAAAGGGTTGCATCTGCAAATGGTTAGACTTTCTAGTCTTCTCGGATAAGGACGATAAACCGTAGGCCCCGTCTCACAACTCTTGTTTGTAATAACTCTGTAGGACGTTAAAGAACCCACTCACTGTTCGCAAAGAGTAGGGGACGTAGTTCCCGGTGTTGTGGTCTGGTCTTTGTGTGTATGCTCTCATGGTTGAGTGGTTAATGCTCGGAGATATTAGTTGCATAAGCTACTCTTAAAAATCCGAGAGTAAATAAAGGTGATGTGATGTGAAAAGACTTTGTACTCAGTCTTCTTTACAATATTTATTATATCTTCAAAGGGTTTCAAACGGCATTAGGAAGTCACATATGAAGTCATCGTATACGATGTTAATGACTATTAATCAATGTTTTTCCGTTGAAATATCCCACAACAACATTCCCATTAAAGTGCTAAATTTGTCTTAATTTCGTTATAATATTTTAAGACCTGTACTAACAAAGAAATGAAATGATTAATTCCGACTGAGGCCTTTGCTTGCTTTTAATATTTTCGGACTTTTTAAAATCCGGTTTGCGGCTTTTTGAATAGGAAAACACAGTCACTGGTACTTGCAGTCAATTTTTGGTATACAAGGCAAGTTAGTATGGCGACCATTCAGCATCGCTTCCAAGTGGAAGTATTTAATATAAGAGGTTTATCAAGGTATTTTGGAACATTGTTAATTTAACTACAGTCGGACGGCGGGTGACTGAGGCCGAGTAGGATTAAGGATTAATTTTCAAGCGTGTTTTCAAAGTTTTCCCAAATTGAAATTAATCCTTAATTCTATGAGTACTCATTGTGATTATGCGTTTATGACACAGGGGGCAAAATTTTCTTAAAACCATCGAGATACTTCGTAAACCAGTTAGTCCCGGAGTAAAAACACCTACCCGTAGGCATAAAAACAAAACAAAAAATTTACCTGCTCCTCAAAAAAAATAGTTGATTGTTGTATACGTGAAATTAAGAGAAAATGCAAGTAAAAAAATTCATGAGCAAACTAATAATGGTTAAACCAAATGTATGCATCAATTAATTGATTCAGCTGCACGGTAAAGTGTATTCTATCGCCTTAAAACCACACAAACGCAGATCGATAAGAATAGAAAACGGTGGGTCCAAAGAAAGAAATTGTAGAGTTATTTCTTCCACTGTATTTGACCTGCTCCTTCCTCCAATCAAAAGAACACTGTTAGGTTCGGTTATCGTTCGCTGGAAGAAGCCGTAGGGAGGTCATGTTGGTCAACATGAATGATTTTAGTTTTTCAACCAAACAAATCCGATCCAAGCCTTAGCTTTTGACACAAGCAATCTTTTGCTGTTTCTTGAAAGACAAGGAAATTCACCTTGAGGAATTTCCCTTGTGGCTGTAGCACTCGCATTTCTATGTATTTTGGAACAAGTAACCCAGCTTAAAAAGTCAAACTCAAAAAAAAACCTGAAATAAGTCGTTGCTGTTGGGAACAAAATTTTAAAAGAAACCAACTATATATAGAATTGGCGTGCTCAAACAACCTAGAGCGAGTGTTTTCGCCGCTCGACCAATCAGGGGTGAGTAATTTTGCCCTCGGTGAATGGAAAATTAAGAAAAAATTGCCCTCTCTCTCGACCAATTTCATTAACTTTGTCTTGTCACTTCCATCGGAGGGAATAATTGGGCAGGAGTTGAAGTAAACCTATGGTTTATGTTTATGTTATTTTTTATTTCATTTCTAACATAGTAGATAATCGGTTCTTCTTTCACGCAAAATTCCCTACCTGAAAAGATTAGAGTTTAGTTCTTCATTTTTCCTTTACTAAATACAATGGTATGTTTTTTTTTCTAATTTCACTTACATCATGTGCTAACGTTGACCAGTTGACAACGATATATATTACAAGTAAATAGGTCTTGAGGTACAAAAACAAAAAAATACGCGAGGAAACCCAAAGAAACTATTAAAGGAGGTTATGTTGTTGGGATTAGTTATCATTCACTAAGTGTTAGAAGATGGAGCATGGATAAAGCGAGCGTCATAAGTATCCAGCTTGATAAGGAGAGCGCTTGATCAGTTGACAGAATAATTAAATATTAGAATGTACTATTTCCTTACCAATTAAATGCTGCTCTAGCAGTTAATAAGTAACAGTCTCACTATCTATCATCAAACAATTAAGCTTGAGGCTGTAAAAAAATGGCTGAAAATGAATTTTAAAAAAACATCTTTTCTCTTTGATTGAGAAGGCACGCTTTCAAGAGAAGAAAGCCCCTACGGCCATAGACCATCACGTAATGATTACTGCAGTAATTTTTTCGTTCTGAGTCCTAAACACAGTAATGGACATCTGAAACTGCATCGTTCAAAGTTCTTAAGCTGGCGTTACCGCATTGGCTCTTCCCCCATTTACCCTTGAAAATTTGCGGTTAACAACGTTTTGCAGTGTCATTTCACTGATCACATTCGTTTCAGAATGCTCTACCCTATTCCTTTTCCAAAAGAACAGAATCTTCTTAAACTCGTTTCGATACTTCTTGTTGGTGGCACCATAAATCCACGGGTTCATACACGAATTGAACATACTCAAAACGACTGTCACGTGATGGACGGGCGTGTCTAGCTGAGTGACGTCAAACTTGGACAAAAGGAAGAAGAACTGATTTGGCAACCAGCAAATCCCCAGGAAAAATGCGGTAAAGGCACACATGCGCAATGGATACATCAGTGGTCTAGCCCGATACTTTGTCGCGGAGTTTAATGCTGATTTCTTCAACATCAACCACAAATGCAGGAACGTTCCCCATGCAATCGTAAGAGGAATAAAGAACGTGACAGTCACGTGTACGATCACGTAAATTTGTGCAGCCAGTTTGCCTTTGGTTAAAGAGATCCACTTGCAATACGTGACCTGCGAACGGAAAGATAACAGTAAAAAAATTTGGCTTGTCTTCGAGTTCAACAGTTCCTTAAACGCAAGCACTCGACAATTTAAAGAAGAAGCTCTTAATCTAAAACTAAAAAGTACACACTGAGTGGAGTTACTCACCGTTTTTTTTTTTTTTTTTGAGCTTCCGAAGTGGATCCGATTCATTCGAAATTCGTATCCGAAATAGCCCTAAGTCCAAATTAAGCGCCCCCACTTTGATTAGCACTTAGTTACCTGACCGCCTTTCCATGACGTAATTCCGTCTAAGGAAACATTGCAAAAATAGCAAACGTAAACGCGTGGATAAAGAAAAGGAAGATAGTGAAAATGACAAAATAATACTTGGCACATTTTGGTTGTACCTGTGAACGTTGTGAGGTCATGCCAACCTCAAGAGAATGTCCTTGTTGTCGAAGTCGGACAACACGGATGCAATGGTACGATTTGTATTCGCTACGTGGTAGTTTATTAATTGTACGTCGATTCAAGAATTAAACCTGCTTTTCGATCATTTCTCTATTACATTTGTGTGTTTGATCTGTCTGTAATCTTATTTACTGCTTGGTGGTGTATTACGCAAATATTTTAGATATCACTGAAAATTAAGTGTTTTTAGATGGTCCGTCTTTCGGCGAGCTGTGTTAATTCGGAGCTGCAACTTCCATTGTTGCAATACGTCTCCGTACCCTCTCCAATGCAGAATCGATAAGAGTAACAATGCGTTATTTTACGTATTCTGTTGCTTTTGATATATTAGGTAAAATTATTATGATATTTCAGACACAGTTCGAAGTTTCCTTGGTAGCCCAAATCCCTCTTGCTGGCAAACTAGTCGAACCACTTCTTTGCTAAGCTCTCCTTTTTTTAATTTATTTATTTATTTATTTATTTATTTATTTTTTTGTTTTTTTTATACAGCCAAGTTATGAAATGTTACATTTCTTTTTTTTTAACTCTTTCGGATCTATTTTTTTAACTCTTTCGGATCTACTATTACAGTCTGGATCGAACACGACGGTATTTTCAGTTCAAAACGGAAAAAAATACCTCGGGTAGAATAAATGCATCAATGTTAACAACTGCGTTTGAGATTCATGCCATTTTCTTGCAGGGGCGGAATGACGTCACGAAAACGCTGTAGGCTACTAGGTGCTATTCAAATTTGGATTTTTGCAGAGGAATTTTTGTGTGTATTGGACGCACTTCACAGGCAGAAACAACGGTTAGTAAATCAACTCAGTGTGTACTTTTTATTGGTAGTTTTTCTTTCTAAATGCATGATTTCTAGAGTGGCCTCCCTTAGAAGATGTTTGTTTTCTTGTGCTCATGCTTATACTAATGTCGTGCTTATGTTTGGTAAACAATAGCCTTATTTGACTCAAAAACATCATAGATCTTTGTCCACGAACGTCATTGATTGACTCGATTTTTCTCAGCCTTTTTAGTACGACTTCTGTGTCTGATGTCCTTGTATAATATTTAAACCGACGTAGAAAATGTAGTGGTGAACTATAAGAGCGGATCGCCAGTAAGTAACAAGCCAGTCAAAGCTTGCTTTCTTTTATTCAGGAACTATTTAATTAACAATCAGAAGGAAAGCTGGAGGTTTCTACATCGGCTAATAGTTGGCGAGATGTGAAGATAAAAACCGAGAACAAGCTGTCTACTTGTTTCACCATAACCAAGTTACTGATCTACTGACAGAATTAAAAAGCGGTAAGATGGTTCATTTCTAGCTAGTTGCTTTGCGAGTTCAGCAATTTTCCTGGAGTGCCCTCCCAGGGCAGTCCATGAAAAATGTGAGCCAATCAAAAAGGGAATTTGCTTAATAGGCGGTCACTGGGTCCTGCAAAAATAATGATAGTGTTTAAAGTAGTATTATTACACATTGAAAACATGCTTCTTCTTTTCGATGAGAAGTCCAAAGACTACTGCAAAGCTGACATAACGTAATATATTTTAACGTAATTTATTATATATATTTTATATGTTGCAATACATAGGAGCGGCGGAAATGACGTCATTTCCGCCGCTCCTATGTATTGCAACATCCTCCAGAATATAATATTGTAATTTCATTTATATAATTTAGTAACATCTAAACCTGAAGACGGCTGGTTTGGCCAGCTGAAATATTGTTTTAAAATATATTACGTTGTGTCAGCTTTGCAGTAGTCTTTGGACTTCTCACCGTCTATTTTTCAAGTTTGGCTGATTAGATCTCCTGTGAGATCCAACGTACAAGCAAGCAGGATCTTCGTTCACGGCTTTTGCAGTTTTTAAAGTTTTCTATTCTTTTCATACTTACGTTTTGTTTTACTACTGGACGTTTCTCGAATAGCGCCCTCGAATTCATTGCGCAGCAGAGCACCCCGATTAACACGAGGCAGCGAATTACTTTTATCCTCTTGAAGGATGTTTGGTACTTTAAAGGACGACAAATAGCAAACCATCGATCCACCGCTAAGCACATCACCAAGGCGACAGATATCTTGCCCAAAGTGAACAGAAAGTAGTGCGAACTCACAAGGCGACAGTAAAACTCCCCTTGGAGTCCGCTGGGGATCGGGAAGTTGTTATCACCAATGATAAAAGAGGGCGTGATAATCAAAGAAATACCTGTGAACAAAGTACAAAGTTTTTTTGTAAAATTCCCTCGCTCCAAGAAACTAAGGGGGAAGTGGCACAAGTGAAGGATTATGGGATCATTTCGAAGACAAATGAAAACGAGTTGTATAGGAAATTGTATTTTAAGGTTAAAACTATTAAAAAAGAAAGAAAGAAAAAAGCTATGCTACCCTGACAAAATGCCAAAAATGCACTTATTGGGAGTTGGCGCAAAGTCCATTGGTCTACCTAAGCGATCCTACAATCCCTTACTTTTACCAGTCACAGTTTCTAGGGTGGGGAATTATGGAGAAAAAAGCTTTGTTCAAAACATTTTTTGTAATTTCAATCACGTTGAAGAGATACTCAAAGTTTTATTTTTTTTTTTTCAAGTAACGAAGATTCTTTTAAAGGACAAGACATCTATTTCTAAACCACCTTCAGTCGTCAAATGACAATAGATTGCTGGTAAATTATTGCCATTTGACAACTGGAACGTCTTAGGAATAAACCGAAACATGTACAGGTCTAGTTGATTGCAGGTTTTGTTATTCTTCAGCAATTTAGATACTAAATTATAAAGCTTTGTTTTTAATGTAGCTTATTGTGGGAAATCCGAGCAATTTCTCGATATTCAAAAGGAGACGTCTCAAAATTCAGGTTTAATTTGCGATATTTGAGAGTTCGCTTAATACATGTATTTCCTTCTTAAGGTAAATAAATCACCAACTTCCTAAGTTCATAAAATAAATTTTCTGCATTGGGATGGATTTAGATCTACTCGTTAAAACGTAACAGAATACTCAACTGTTAAAAATACTGCGCATCTTCCCTGAAAATTTTGTGGGCACAAATGACAACTAACCAGTGCTGTCACTTCGTGCTTTCTACGTTTGCAGTCACTGTGATTTCAATAGAATATTTACAAAGGATTAACATACCGGTAAGGGCATCCACGATTGCAAGAGCGAAGATCATCAAATTGTACGAGTTTCTCAAGTTGTTTCTGCGTTTTAGGATGATTGTACACACCAAGCCATTGCCAAGCAGAGAAAAGAAGGCGATAATTGCAAATATGACCCTCAATGTTAGATGTGAATCGTTGACGCTGCTGTTGTTTTGTGAAGGGGTAACGGCAGTGCTGTTGATTGCTTTTGAATGGTGGGACATTATGTTCGCCGATTTAATGCTTAAACAGTAAAAGAGCACAGAGTGAGTTTCTACGAAGTAAACCTTATAGATAATTCAATGAATGTATCGATTATGTTCCTTTTTTGACAACCGAAATGCAAATCCATGTGATCTAGTTTCTGACTTTTGATTTATACGGAAAATCCAATTAGCTGATATGATTTCTCATAACCTGACCGGAAAAAAAGACAAATTGATGTGTCGGTTTTAATTGCAAATTGGAGTAATAATATGTTTTCGGTCAAACCTTTCACTTTGCCAAAAGAGCGCGATCCTTCAACAACAAAGATAATGAAAGCACTGAATAGCATGGTTTATTGACTGGTAACTTGTATTTCGATGGTCAAACTTCAGGATTTCATGTTCAAATTTAATTATAAAATGGGGATCAACCTTGAAAGTATAATAAGCAGCCTCACAGGAAAGGATTGCTCAGCAGCTTCGTAACTTTCATTTGAAGGATCGCATTATACGACTTCATGCAGTGAGTCGATTACTTAAATGACTTACAGTTTGACCTTGGCAGTAAAAAGGGGTAAAAGGACAATATCGACGAAACACAGTCTGACAGTCGAAGCTATTTTTTTTTCACCAACAAACGATATCTGATGACAGCTGCATCGTGAAGAACAATCAGAGATAACGACCTGTACAAAACTTAGTTCCTCTGTTATTATCAGAAATTTTAACTGATTACACCGTAACATGTTGCATAATTTAAGTTAAATTGCAAATGACATATTGTTCCTAAGCTTGTTTTCTTCCATCCCTTTCAAAACTCGGATACCCGATTGATTTCAGGCACTCGGGTGCATGCTTCCGGCGGGCGATAAGTGCTTTTGATTCCAACTCTTTTTGAAAGGGTAGCCCAGTGACATAAGCGTTTCCTAATTCTGAAACCCACTCCAGCTGGCAAAATGTTGAAAAGTTCACAAATATTGAGGCTGGCTATTTGCGCGGTAAGCGTGGAAATGATTCAGCTTTGATTCAGCTTTGGCTATTTTTCGAATGATAAACTGTGTTTATTGTCTGAGGAAAGGACTATTTTTCATTATATTAAAATTAAACAACTCCCTATAATTTTAGAAAAAGTAATGATCAACCACGTGCAAATGTGCTAAGAGTACGCATTGGGGATATGGGCGATGGAGGGAAGGGGGGGGGGGGGGTGGAGAATAAAATATCGCTAAATCAGCAAGATTAAGCGATTTTTCGTTGTTTTTTAACTGTCTTTTTAAAGAGTTACTCCTCTTGCGCTTGTTGGAAATGAGTTGATAATAGCCAAGTATGCTCTGCGCGCCTCGTTGGTTATTTGTCATCTTTCAGCAAAACGCGGGCTCAGTGAATGTTGTTAATTAGTACAATTACTAGGTGATTAAAGTCTATTGATCTCATTGGTCAAGGATTGCATCAAATGCTGCGAAATTCACCTGGTGCGATGTGACTATAGAGGAAGTACTAATTTATAAAATGGCCGTTTCGCGAGTTGTTGATATTTCTCAGGAAAAAATAAATACGATGAAAGAAAATGCAATTCCGAAAGGTACTTAAGATGTAGGTAAGTCCAGGGTGATACTTTTCGAAGACAAGATACGGAAGTTTTGCCAACTGTAACAAAAAAGACCTTAATAATAATAATAATCTTTATTGTGGAAATCAATTTCACTGATAAGTGATTTACAAAAGAGTCCTCGAAAATTAAAAAGAACAAAAAAAAAAAATAAATAAAATAAAGACTACTATATGAATATATAAAAATTAGACTAAAGACTATTTACATTTCTTAACACTCTTTTAAAACTAGCTGATGATGGGCTTTGTCTGATTGAAAGGTCTAATTTATTCCAATCGTTTGAGGCAAAATTTGTCGAGGTCCAATGCCCCCAGTTCCTCCTAGATGCACTCTTACAGATATTATTTCTGCATCTAGTATTATAATCGTGTTTATCCTTATTGAATTCAATATTAAAACGATGAGAAAATAAGTTATCCAAACATTTATAAATAAAAGTTGCCCTATGCTCGGCCCTACGTCTTGCGAATTGCGGTGGAAATAATGTTGTTTGTCGATGTCGATACGAACATAAAATGAAAACAAGAATTAAATTCGCCTAAGATTTTCGTTATTTAACAGAATGCTTTCGACAACAAAACGAATTTAAGACAGAATTTGAAAGTATGGACGCAAACGAGATGAATAAATGTCTCTCTTAGTTTTAAATTTACGTTTCAGTGAGGAAAAAACACGGCAGTTTTTATAAGAAAACTAGACAAAGTTTGTTGATGGTTCAAACGGCTGGCCATTTGAACTCACCGGCAAACAACAACAACAACAACAACAACAACAACAACAACAACAACAACAAATTCACCTGGGACAACCGTGAACTTGTTTAGTGAAGACAATAAAGAACTTAATTCCTACCGGAAGCAGCTTACCTCCGAGGGCAATTTATAATAGTCCATTGAAGCCATTGACAAGAAAGTGGGCGCCATTTGAAGTGTTAACACTCGTGATCCTCAAGTTTTACACCAAACAGCCTGGTTCATCTTTACAATCTATTTTGGAAAACGGGTACGTGAAACGCAACATTCATTGACTAAAGATGTTAATGTTTGTATAATTGAAGTGACAGAGAGGTTAAGAATACCGTCTGTCTACTTGAGACAGGTGCAGTTTATCGATTGGGTATGGGGGATTTTGATTGGGCATGTGCGCTCCTCAGTTCATTGACGCCTGACAATTAGAAACAAACAAATAAATTGAACACCTGAGTAATTGTACTAAAACAATTATTCGCCTCAGGATCAGTCAATGTTGTTCAGTGATTAATATAATTTCAGCGGCTCGTCATATGACGTTAGGGACCTTAAGATAATGGACGCGGCGGCCTTGAAGAACGCGGTCACGTCCGAGAGGGCATGGGTGGTGACCGCCACCTTTACGTGGGAAAAACAAACCTAAGATTTGCGTTGTGCGAGCAGTGGCCAAAACGTGTAACAACAAACAGATTCAGTCAGAGATCCAGGGGGTTTCGCTGCTATGACTTCGTTTAAGAAGACCCGAGAGCTTTTAGCAGGATGCTATTTGGCTGACATCATTTCTGACGAAGAATTCGTGCTCCTCTATGACTGCAGCTTTTACAAATACCTGATGCTTTTGTATGTAACCAGGGCTCCATTTTTAGATGGTAAATAAAAACACGAGTTGAAGAAAAAATAATGAGTATAAAATCCACACAGTGTGTGTGTGTGTTTTTTTTTACAAATAATTCGAAATAATGCAAAATCATTTCCTAGAGCGGTCCTAACCTGCTGCTGATTAGTTTCAAAAGATTAAAATGAAGTTGAAAATCAGAAATAAAGCAATACTCTGGTGCTAGGAAATTTACCTGCTGTTCGGATTCCTTTCTGAAGGCCCAATGCTCAACTTTCCCTCAATAAACACGCTAAAACCTGAATTATGAAAACAATTTAAAATTGATTTCAATCAAACAATTTAGGAATCTATTTTCTTATAAAAAGGTTTACAAATGTTGTGCAAATCATGTTTTTTCAATGGGAAAAAGTCGCAAAACTAACACACCTTTCTGAGAGGCCGCCAAAATGAACTTTGTCGCCGCCGCAACTGAGGTGGAGTCCGTCAAGTGGCGTGACATTTATGCAAATTAAATTCAAGACCTTGCGAATTTACTTCCGGTTGCCGTCGTCCAGGGTATTTTAAGGTCCCTGTTATATTCACTGAGCTAGGCGGTGAATATATATATCTTATTCGATGGTTTTACATATAATACGCGTGGATATTTTGCGAGTTGCGTAGTATTTTTCCGAGCCCCGGAGGGGCGAGGAAAAATACGAGCAATGAGCAAAATGTCTGCGAGTATTATATGTAAAACCATCGAATAAGAGATTTATTATTCCACTACAAAAAGATTTTGTCATTTTGGCTTCTCTGTTTTGGTAACAGTTTTGAAATACACCCGGCATTATCTGTCCATCGGTATATGGCGCGTACGAATGATGTAAACAACTCAGAAAGCCAGTTAAATGTTTTTAATTTGATTGGATAAAATGAAAAGATAAATGACAAGTGATTGGCATGCTTAAAACTTGTTTTCGAGCTTCCATCGTTTCAAAAACTATTCTTCGTCCAGTCCGGCCATTGTTGCTCCTTTTTTCTGCCTTTTCCGTCCGTATTCGCTCTGTTGTAAACCAGTCAAACCGGGACATTACAGTGTATTACGGTCTCATATTTTGCGTGTTCTCTTGACCTTATTTGGTGAAATGACATAATAGTGGAATAATAAAAAGCAAAACAAAATGGCTGCCAGCAGCCGGTTTGTAAATGTTTCCGACGAGGAAATGTCAGAAATAAAAGGTAATGCAGTCCCCCAAAAAATGCTAAATGAAGCAAAGTATGGTGTTAATTAAACTGTTCAAAGGTATGTTAGCCTCTTCCGTTGGGCTTATTATTTTACTTTGAAACAGCAACAGTATCTATAACAACGGCTACAAAAAGCTTACTGTCGTAACACTTAATTTACCTTTTACAGAAAATTAATGGTTCGCACAACAAAGCTAATTCTAAACAGAGTTAGAAAGTATAGAAATCAAAGAAATTATATTTTTCGACAAGGAAACAAGGCGGAAGCCATTGCAAGATAACAAGTTTGTTGTCAATCAGGGCGGCCTTAAATCGTTATCTACCGATCACTTCCGCGCAACAAGAAATTCTCAATTTGCGACAGAATTCAGTTCAATGAAGCAAATAAAGTTCTAAATTCTTACCTAAAGCACCTTGCCAGTACTGTTTAAATTACTGGGACAATTCACAAGAATCCCTTGACCGCTGAAATATTCCAAAAATTGTTTGAGGTCGAGGAATTGGGGAGTACAGAAACGAAAAATCCTCGGGTTTTGCTGCAAACAACGTGGTTTTACGTTTCTCTCTATTTCGGTAAAAGAGGCAGAGAGAATCAAAGTTTAATGAAGAAATCTATGCTTCACCTGGCGGTTAGCGCCCCAGGGGAAGAATACTTTGAGCTCATGATCAACAAAGAAGAACCAGGCGCGGTGCTTTCCAATAAAAATCTCTCGGGCGGTCTTGGTGGCAGTGAAGATCACGCAGATGGGAAAATATTTTCAAGCCCCGGTTCCAAAAGATGCTCAGTTCAGACCATCAAAGCGTACATTTTTCATCTGAATCCCGAGGTAGATGCGTTATTCCAACGGCCCAAGGATATATGTGTAAGGTTCAGTCCAGAGAAGGACAGTGTCTGGTTTGAGAGGAAAGTTTTGGGCCACAACACAGTGAAAATCGTGCTGAAAAACATGACACTGAGAGCCGCGATCAAGCCACATTGCAGGAACCACTCTCTGAGGGCGACAACTGTCACTGTTCTTTCCACGGTTAACGTGGAGACACAACAAAGTAAAGCAGCGACTGGTTACAAAACATATGCAAGCATCAAAAGTTACTGCGGAAAGCCTACCCTGCATCAGTTGGAGCACATGTCTTCGGCGCTTACTTCATTCAATGGGAAGGAAAATACGGCGCCAACAACAACGGGTCCTCTCCAGCTTCAGAATCAACCGAAGGTAGGCTTGCCCCAAGCACTCCAGCTGAAATCGCCGCTCCACCAAGACCAACCAGCATCCCCACCATTCAAAACGACGAAAACGTCTATAATTATTTCCAACGGAGTTAACCAGAACTCTTGCGATTCTACCTACGGGTGCCTGATCCACGGGTATTCTTTCACGTTCAACATAAACACCCACAAGTGATGCGATAAATTTGTTTTACATCCAACTAACTTTAAGCTTCTTCCAAAGAACTGCTTCACTGCAAATTCAAGTGCAGCTAAGTGACTTTTGTTTTGAAGCTTGAAAGTTGACGCGAAATGTGCGAAGTTCGTTTGAACTTTGTATCATTTGATGGATCAACTGCACGTGCGCGGGACCCCAGCATCGCTCATGCAACATTTAAACCGGAAATAAAATATGTTGATTGCCGATTTCTCTGTAGTCCAGCTCTGAAATTATAGTAAATACTAGAACAATTATTCGCCTCAGGCTCAGTAAATATTGACGAATATTTACCTCGCCTCGGCGGCTCGGTAAATATTCGCCAATACTGACTTCG
Organism: Pavona decussata; assembly: GCF_977016875.1. Classification (NCBI taxonomy): domain Eukaryota; kingdom Metazoa; phylum Cnidaria; class Anthozoa; order Scleractinia; family Agariciidae; genus Pavona; species Pavona decussata. The sequence continues at coordinate 219,110 of NW_028145535.1, read as the reverse complement.
CCTTCGGCGAACAAATATTGTCCACGCATGTTAAGATTTTGTAGTTTGTAATTATTAAAAATAGTTTAATGGAATGAAGGTGTCTGAGATTGGCTGGAGTTGATAAACTCGAAGAACAACCAGGCCCGATAAGTATATTTTTAAACTTTTTTTTTTTTTTTTTTTTTTCACCGATTACACAATGATTACAGACATGGCACTTGGCAAATATTTTCATAGCATTATAATATTTTAAAATTTAGTATTCAAAGCTAACAAAAATTGACTTCTGTTATGAAACATTTATCACCAAAGACACTTATCGGGCCCGGTAAGTTACCAGGACTTTCGAGAAACGGGCCTCAATTCATTTCGTGTGGGTCAAAATACATAACTCCCCATACTAATTTAACTTATCATTGAAAAGAAAACAATAGATTTGCCAGAGTGTCTATTTATTTATGGTAATTTCTATGCATCCATATACACAATGAGGCATTGTACCAATAAAGAAAGCCAGAGATCGAGAAGAGTAACTATTTCTAAGGAAGCTTTATATTATATTCCCAGTTCAATTGCATCAACTAAGCACAAGAAAAATAAAAACTGCAACAGCAAACAAAATTGGATTAATTTGTTCAACATGAGCCCTTGGCTAGGTTAACTGACCAACCCACTCCTACCTTTTGAAGTGAAATCTAATCTGACTTTATTCCGATCTGGTACGTCGAAACATCGCTCAATAAACGTTACAAAAGAGTAGAGCAGTATTTTGAGCTCAGTTTTTTGGCCCATGCTCGTTATTTCCCTTAAAGGTTTACTTTCTGATCTCGCCCCATTTTGCTTCGATTTATAGTAAGAAAATTTGATTCTTAATTGGCTAAAATAGTCACTGTATCGCGTTGTCATATTGACTACTGACAAGTTTTTCTTGTGTACTTTTATTATATATTATTTTGATTATCTTAGCATTGATCAGTAACGATCTTGACGGGGAACGAGCAAAAATACTTTAAATAATTAGATATAAAGGCAGAGAGTAAGATATGTAAGTATTTTTCACTGAAAGTCTTTTTAAAGAACTTTCGTTAAAAGTGAATATTATAATTAAAGTGTGACTTCATTTTCATCAAAACAGAGCTTATGCAGAACAGTTCAGAATTCGCCTGTTTCTGCAAATTTGTTTGAAGATCGTTGTTTACTTTATATCTATACTCCTTCCTATGAAATATCGCAGTTTGTTTCATCCATTTACGACGTCAGTTATATTTAAAATCTGTTTTATTCTAAGCCATAGTTTTTTCTCTGAGGTTTACGCACGGCATTTTTCATACGCAAATTTAACAAGAGGGTGACATCACGATGTAGTGCGTATTGACTAAAAGCAACCCCCCCCCCCCCCCCAAAAAAAAAAAAAAAATAATAATAATAATAAAATAAAATAAAATAAAATATAAGAAAAGGTAGGTTAGTAAGTATAGCGAAAAACTGTGCCCGGCTCAGGACCGAAGGCAGAGTTTTTCCCTGTACGGACTTCCCGTACATAACATATTTGGTAACTTAAAGCTAGTAAGGGAAGCGTCTTTTAGAATCACTTACCGTGGGAAAGGAAGCGTCTGTTTTGTAAATGTGACAACGAAGTAAGAGTGGGCTAGTGAGAAATAAGTAGGTGAATAAGTTAATGAATAAAGCAGAGAAAAAGATACGGACAATTGCAAGCAGGAAGTAACCACTAGCCCTGTGAAAGCACGTTGGGTTCTTTTAATTATTTTATCCTTTTTTCTATTGTTGCAAACTCTCGCTATTCTTTTGCTCTTCTGTATTAGATTAAAACAAATCCTAAAAACAACGTTACAATAGCAATTTTCAGATTATTTGACACCTCGTAGCTTTTACGCGGATTTCCATTGGCTCGTCAAAGCACGTGAGGTAACGAGCCAAACAAACCTCTGCTTAGGAGGCTAGACACCTCACAAAGATCATTAAAAAAAAAAAAAAAAACTTCCTGCGACCAAAAAAAAATATAGCAGTAGAAGTAACAATAATTCTCTCCTGTTTTCACAAGGAACGCTTATAAATGAAATAGTTTCAATGCTTATTCACTTAATTTTTGGTGTCTTGGCGTGGACATAGCATAAGTATTGTAAATAACTGAATGACAGCTACGAACAGCTGGACGTTAATTGAAATTAACAATGCTATTAAATATTTTCCGTTTATATCTCACATTAAACACAGAAAGGACATGTTTTCACATGTAAATGCAATCAAGTTTTTCTCGCTTTCCAACCGGTCGAGGCCACAAAAACAAAACAAAAATTTTGGAGATTTGTGTAAATATCAGCGAAGACAACTTGAAAGAATCAACATTTTGATGGCAAATGACGGACATTGAAAAGTTATGCTTTTAGCGTAAGTTGGATCTTGTGATTACTACAGGAAATGAAAAGCACCTAGATTGAAAGTTATCAGTTATAAGTAAATGAAAAGGACTTTAATGCTATGCAAGGCGTCTACGTTTATTTGCTTTGTCTATATGTGGTATTTTAATTGGCAAGGGGAAGTTTACAAAGCGAAAAGCAGCCACCAGTCAAAATTTTATTACTTGTAAAATTGAGGTTTTCCTTGGATAAATATGGTAAATATGGAACCGTATATGCCTTTTAGCCAATGCGGCGATGGCATTTATTGGCAAACAACTGAAAATAAGACAGCGTCTTTAAACGCAAAGTAGTTATTGTGAGAATAACATGTTCAGCAGGTCGAAACTTTCGAAACTGCTTTATAAAATAGATGTTTTTGAAAGTGAAATTAGTCGAACCACATAACAATGTCGACTAGCCTGAGGGTCGTATTTGGTGCGATAGCTTCATTTGCCATCATCAACAATGGGCTTTTGCTGGCTGTTATTTTCAAGAACAGGTCTCTGTTGAGGATGCCATACCACACACTGGTTTTGAGTTTGGCCATCACTGACTTAACTACAGGTAGGTGAACCATTTCTCTTTATCCAACTCTCATTGAAAAGCTAATGACGAGATCTCGAACAGACTTTATGGTTTTGTCGGCCAACGAAAGTCTTGTTTCTGTGTTAAATGATATTGATTCGTGTTTCTACTAATCAATATTAAAAATTAAACTCTGATACTCGATTCGTTAGATTTTATATATCTTTCAGTGTAAAAGTAGTCTCAATTGCACAAGAAAGCGCCCTGTAACGAGAATGTTTAGAAACAATATTTGAAAACTACAGTCCAAATTAACTGAAAAAGTGCGATAATTTCAACGAAAGGCTTGTTAATTTTTACTTATGTCAATGGTTTTCCAAAAGATTGATCAAGTGGTATTTATACAGTAGGCATTAATCTTATATCGCTGCACGTCAAGGCGTCTCTACCGCAATTCAATCGTTTAACTGTTAATAACCAAACTGTTGGTGCATGGAATATTCAAATTAAATGCCTTATTTTCAGGCTGATAAGAATGTCACTTTTTCCGTGAAAAATAGCAGAGATTTTCGAATTGATACTTGCCATTTCCCAATATCTTTTGCCACCTGAAATAATGTAAAGCTACACCAGAATCTGAGACGCGAAAAGCTACAGAACAAGACTTGCGGACACAGGCAAACGTTGAGTTCTTCCTGTAATATTGATGCGTCTCCTAAAATAGGTTCTCTCAATTTTTTTTTGCATCCCAGAGCCACTTTTTAAGCAAAATCCCAGCAACTAATCATTGATTATTTATAAGTGGGAAAAGTGAATGTTCTTGCATTAACAAACGTCGTTACGAAACAGAAAAAAATAAGCATGAAAGAAAGCGAAAACCTTATCGGGCGAAACAACAAGTAAACGCCAACTTTGCCATTTGCGTCTATTTACCACAAATCGACGAGTGCCAAGCAATTGTTTAATTTTTGTTTTAACAGGTGTTTGTTCTCGCGCTTTTTCAATTAGTTTGTTAAACAAATTGGAAAGCTGCTACCGCTATTTATGAAAAGCGAGCATTTATACTAACACGTAAAAACAATATTTTTAGCACAGAGGCAGGAAAACAGGCTTTTATTCCACACAGTTTATCAAACTGCTTTAGCTGTTAGTAAACACGTTAATTATGGGCAGTTCAAATGAAAACCATACCAAATTTGATTTTTAATTAAAACCTATTCCTTTTAAGTTTAGCGCGCAGGATCTTACTTTCGCAAGTTAATTAATATTTTGTTATGAAACGTTTCAAACTTTGCATCGGTACATGGACTTTTACTTGGCATTTAGAAAACTTTTAAATTAATTACCTTTAAAAATATGTCGCTTGCTTCCGATATTCTATAATGATCAAGTATTAAAAAACTGCAGTGCTTAAAAATACTAAAATTGACAAAAATAAATAAATAAATAAATAAATAAAATGAATGGAGATAAAAATTGACAAATTGACTTGCAAGGGTTAGCAATCGAAGGGGCTTACTATCCGGAATTCTCTTAGCGTAGCTAAGGAACCATCATGTTTATTGAGATCATTAATAATTTAATAATAATTTGCTACTTATGTTACGCACATTTGCGGTGCGTAAAGTATTAAAATGCTCGTTTAAATTACAATACAAACAAAGTTCATGAATCTCGAGAATTCAGTGGGGCTATAAAGAAGCGGCAGCTCGTTTGTCATGTGACCCCTTGGTCACCTGACAAGATGCTTTAAATATACACTGCTGGAAGCTCTTAGCGTCCGTCACGTAAGATCTCTTGTTGCCTCTGCATGATGAAACTAGCCTCTTTCAATCTTCGTCCGAAGTCCCCCTGCCCTTAAATAGTACGGTGGTAGCGTTCGATTGTATAACACTACCATACACTAGAAATTTGTAAAGAACACCTGACATGTGACTGTAAACAAGTACGGAGTTCCAACTTAACACAAATCTTACAACATAATAAAAACTCTCTCAGTCCAACCCAAAGATGAGGCCAACAAGGTTAAGCGCGCACGAGTTGCGCGTGATTCTTGCAAGCAGAATTACAGTGCCAAAACCACCAGACCAAAGGGAAACAGGCTGTCGATGTTCAGCTGATCTAAAAAAGGCCGCCACGTCATCATTGCGTTGGTGATGCTCTTAAGACAATAGGAAAAAAATCTTTAGCTTCTTATCAATCTGTTTTTAAGTGCACGCTGTGATTAAAATCATCGTAATAGTAATTCTTTATTTTTAAAAAAAAGGAAAACATAATCCTCCCCATTACGCAAATATAAGACGTGTTTGCTTGCACCACTTTCTTAACCCATAAGAAGTAAAACCAAAACCAGCACGTGTTTGCTTCGAACGAATTTTGCACTGCTTTCGTCTCTTGTAATTTGTCACAGTATTTACTTTGAATTTGGTTTGACGATACACAACTGAGAACCGCTCAAGAGTTAAGACTATGACAATTATAACTCACAAGAAAAACGTCATTTAGCCTTTAAAATGTAATCATGGTGGTATCGTTCAGTCAACTGAATTCAAAGTCTATTTTATGCCCTCGACAGCATTCCTAAGGTCAAATGTCAGATTATCAATAGAATCTTCGTAATTTTGCTTTTATTTAGAATCTTAATATATAATCGGTTTGACATTTGATTCTTTCTTTCAATTTAAAGGAATTGGCATTTTTCTTACTCCGGTGTACGTGTTCGAGCCTGAGTTTATCCCAGTTCCGCCAGGATGGTTTGGCCAGCTCTTCTGCCGAGTGATCTTCTCTATGTATCTCGTGTTCACCTTCGGCATTGTATCCGTGTACACTGTCGCATGTATGGCAATCGACAGGTGGCTGGCTGTGGCTCGTCCAACCAAGTACAAGACAATAATGACAAAGTCTCGCGTTAACATCTGTGTATTGTGCATCTGGGTAATCTCCGTTCTTTTGAACTCACCGCATCTGTTCGAAATGAAAGCAGAGACCGGCCCAGATAACAAACCCCAGTGTATGTGGCTTGTCCTCACCGAGGGAACAACCAGGATGGTTGTGGCGATATTTGAATTCTTAGGCAAGTTTTTTCTACCGCTTCTCACGGCTTCGCTGACTATGGTAAGCCTCCATAGGCGTGTTAAGACCTCGCCAGCTCTCTTTCAGTCAAACAGAGGTAAGGCTGGACTGCGTTTACTGCGCATGTGCATGCTAACAACTCTGATTCTGGGATTGTGTTGGTTTCCAAACCAGTTGTATTATTTGTTGTTTAAATACGACATAACTCAACTGGGCACTCCTATGCATCATTTCACTGTCGTGCTGTGTATGTTCAACTCTTGCATCAACCCTATCATATACTGCATCAGCAACAAAACTTACCGAAGGCACTTTATGCTTCTGCTGTGTCCGCGGTACAGAGAAAGGGTCACTGAGACGGAACTTACTGGTGGCGATCCAGTCAGCACGGCCAATGGCAGAGTCAGCAAAGTTCATCCAGAGCCTCTTCTTACTCTCACGAATACCTCACATGTATAAGCAAACAAGGACATTTCGTAGTGTTTAACCTGTTATATGTAAGTGGGTTTCTGTGAGCAGGCCGCAAGCGCAAGTAAATAGAACTATACTTGCAGCGCAAAAATTTTGGTTTAGCCCTCTCTTGCAAAACAACGGTTAAAGTGTTTTCGAAAATGGCGTATTTTTTTGTCGGGAAGTGCTCAAGAAATAAATAAATAAATAAATAAATAAACAAATAAAACGCAATATATGGAGCTTTTCTCTTAACGTTTCATCCGTCATGTTGATGTTGGTGTATCAGAACAATAGGTTTTTATTTAGTTTCTTTTGTTAGGTGCACCATGTCTTTTGTCATTTGAATCTCTGGGGACTGCGTGGAAACACACTATGGGTACTGTAGATAAATAAATAAATGAAATAAGGAGATCTTGTTGATAATATATCCCTTCCGAGCACCAGCCACAAAACAAACACGAAATGTACTTTGCAACGTAAAAGAGGGGAGGGGAAAAAATGAAATCAAACAACAGCAACAGCAACAACAACAACAACAACAACAACAACAACAAAAAAAAAAAGAAAAAAAAAAAAAAAACAAACAAAAAACACAGTCGCTCTCATCGAAGGGAAAAGTTGGGGCGTTTGAAGCAAATCAAGGGGTTTTGCCTGCTCGTTTGTTTAGATTATCTTTTATTTCATAATTTTACTTCCAACTTAAATAGACAAACAGTTCGTCTTTCGGGCAAGCTACCCTTATTATAACGACTCAAAGTACTCCTTTCTATTTTCTTTGGTAATTTTAGCGGCATAGTATTTTTTTTTTTACATTTTACTTCATTTTGGAGCCACTTCAAAAAGCTTTGGTACATCATGCATTGCTTTAATTATTTATTTGCCATTGCTAACATTTACAACAATAAATGTTACAAAAAGGAAATGATATCGGAAAAAAACTACAGCTCAACGCAATTCACGGAAATAAGAAAAAAAGTATAGGGTGTTTTCACATGACGTCCATGTTGGTGTCCCAAAACAAAGAAATGGCGGCCATGTTGATGTCCAAAACTAAACCTCTGAGAATTGAACTCTACCTTTATGCAAATACTTTCTTTTGTATCAGTAAACCAATATGGCCAGTAGTCACGTGAATGAAAACACTCTATATACGTCTTAAGGAAAGAATAATTGACGAGGAAGCCTAACAAATTGAAACTATAGGTGCTTATAAATTTAGGCTTTCTCGTCATTCGCTGTGTGTTAGAAGTTGAAGCAAGGTTACAACAGGCGACAATATTCAGCTCGTTGAACGACAAGTTGTTTGAGTGATCGCTTAGAAGTACTATTTCCTTAATTAACTGTTATAGCAGCTAACAAAGCCCTAGGCTATCTATCCAAGGTCCGAGACTGTAAATATTGCCTGAACACGAATAAAAAAGTAACCTTTTCTCTCTATGATTGAGAAGGCATGCTTTTAAGAGAAGAAACACCCTACGGCCATATACCGTCACGAAATGATTACTGCAGTGGAAATTGCATTAGGATAACAACATGGTTTCTTCATTCTGAGTACTAGTCCTTACATGCATTATCGTATAATACATGTTCAATGTTCTTTAGACTGGCGTTACCATATAGTTTCTTTCCCCATTTATCCTTAAAAAATTGCCGTTTGCGTTTTCAAGTGTTATTCTACTGTTCACATCCGTTTTAGAATGCTCTACCCTATTCCTTTTCCAAAAGCACAAAATCTTCTTAAACTCGTTTCGATACTTCTTGTTGGTGGCACCATAAATCCACGGGTTCAAACACGAATTGAACATGCTCAAAACGACTGTCACGTGATGCTCGGGCGTGTCTAGCTGAGTGACGTCAAACTTGGACAAAAGGAAGAAGAACTGATTTGGCAACCAGCAAATCCCCAGGAAAAATGCGGTCAAGGCACACATGCGCAATAGGTGCATTAGTGGTCTAGCCCGATGCCTCGTCGCGGGGTTAAATGATAAAATTAACCAGAGATGCAGGAACGTTCCCCATGCAATCGTAAGAGGTATAAGGAACGTGACAGTCACGTGTATGATGACGTAACCTTGAGCAGCCAGTTTGCCTTTGGTTAGAGAGATCCACTTGCAAGAAGTGACCTGAAAACGAAAGCTAACAGTTAGGTCTTGTATGCTACAATCCTGGCCAGTATTTTCTGGGACATACCGTGTACTAAAATAGCGTTGACAGCGTATATTCGTGTTTTGGATATCTGTAACCAGTCACTGTAACTTTGATGGTGCTGTCATTGCCAATTTTTGGAAACCCACCATCACCGACTTCTCCCCCAAACAATGTTGATAGCCACTGGAATCAAACGCACTGCACATAAACACAGCAAGACGGCAACATTGCATGGGGCAGGGAGGGGGGGAGGGGGAGGAGGGGGAAAGCGACAACTATCAGACCGATAGTCCCGAGATAGAAACACTGAGTTGTTTTTATTGTTCACCACCAAATCTTTCTTCCGCACAAAAGCCAGTCTGAGATTGGTTTTTCGATGTTTATAGCTCACGAATTGGAACTTTAAGGGGAAAGATCGAAATAAAGAAGACGAATAAAAAACGTACAGGATAAAAATACATTGAAAGTAACCTGTTTGTTGATGAATTGGAGAAATAAATGAGGTTTCTTGCGGAAAAGTACTATCCAGGAATTTTGTGGGCATGGATACTGTATGTTGTTATGGTACACCACTAAGTTTTCTCTGAGTCGGATTGGTTTAAATTGATCACGTATCGTGATTATCATGTCAAGATCCGCGGAGAGAGCCTATCAGCGCATAATGACCATCGAGCAAAAATAGGATGGATATTACTCGTCTGCCATAAAATATGCTATTTATTCTTCCAATTCATTAACAAACAGGTTGCTTTCATGGCATTTTTAGCCTGTACGTTGTTCATTCTCTTTTGTTTCTAAAGCAATTCTTGTCTTAGGCGATGTGAATTACATCCTCAAGGCAGAAGCCTGTAGATATGCCCAAAGATTTCTTCAGAGTAATAATCTTTTACCATCAATCGATAAGCCAACTAGAGTACACTCGATTGCAAAAACGTTGACAACTAAAAAGCATAAACCGTGAACGATGAGACCCGATGGCTTTATGGGTATAAGTGTACTAAATTTATTTGCATAATATTCTATTCTCGTGAGACGGTTGATAACCAAAATTAGTTGCACGTGGTGAATGATGGAAATTGTCCAAGCTTCTCTTAAAGTGTCCAAGTTGGCCAACAAGGGCCAATTTTTAAACACTACCCACCAATCCGTTGGGTCTCATCGTTCATGGTTTATGCTTTTCAGGGGTCAACGTTTTTGCAATCGAGTGTATACAATAATTCAGCCTTGCTTATAGACAACATGTTTACAAACAAATTAGGCAATTTTTCCTTAAGGAGAAACATAATTTTTGATACTATCGCTACTTGCGTACCAGTGTAATTAGCTTAAAAATTGGTAACCATATAATAAAGATAGGTTTACAGCTTGTATGCCACGTGATTAATTTAAACCAACGAAAGAAACTGTAACTATAAGAGCCAGTAATCAAGAAGCCAGCCAAAGCTTACTTGCTTATATTCAGGGACTATCTATTTAACAACTAGAACGAAAGCTGGCAGATAGTAGGCCAGAGGTGAAGCCCCGAGCCAGCTATCAAAATCGATGCGTCCTCAGTCTACTTGTTTCACCAAAATCAAGTTACTGTTCTACTGACAGAGCTGAAATGCGGTAAGGTGAATTAATAACTGATTATTAAGTGTGTGTTGTGTGTGTGTGTGTTAGTTAGCTACATGAACTAATTTGGGACACTAATACTTACGTTGTTTTTTACTACTGGACGTTTCTCGAACAGCGCCCTTGAATTCATTGCGCAGCAGAGTACCACGATTAACACGAGGCAGAGAATTACTTTTTTCCTCTTGAAGGATGTTTGGTACTTTAAAGGACGATAAATAGCAAACCATCGATCGACCGCTAAGCACATCACCAAGGCGACGGATATCTTGCCCAAGGTAAACAGAAAGTAGTGCGAACTCACAAGACGACAGAAAAACTCCCCTTGGAGTCCGCTAGGGACTGGAAAGTTGTTGTCACCAATGATAAAGGACGGCGTGATTATTAAAAAAATACCTGTAAACAAAGTACATCGTGTTTCTGGAAAATTCTTTGCGGGGCCAGTTTTTTTAAAAGAGTCTAACTTAGGCCGCGGCTTAAGACAGCCAGTGGGCCTCGAAATCTGTTGCTAAGTGGTTTATTTTAAGTAGATAAATAGTTTTCTAGTCTGGGATGCAAGTCTTCTTGTTACCGTCAGCGGCAGCAGACAATATTTAGATATAACTGTTGGCAAAATTGAAAATGGCTTAGAACATGGTTCATTGTTAAACACCGTCTAAACTGTCTTTTAATAACTGATCCTTTTTGTCTTTAAAAATGATTCTTGACAATCAATTTACAACTCATGTATGCAACAATTAGTCAGTAACGTATTGAGAAATGATTATCAGCACAAGGAAATAATAATAATAATAATAATAATAATAATAATAATAATAATAATAATAAAATAATAAATAATAAATTGCATGAGGGTATATATATATTTTTGAGGGTATATATTTTTCATGAGGGTATATATATTTTTATTACATCAGTAGAAATTGTTCTTTTATCTTCTGAACCAAACCCATATGAATTAGCTTTTATATATGAGATGTTGATATTTTACAATTTTATGACAGCAAACTGTAAAATCACTCAGGTTTTAATACAATCAAACTGTATCTAGTAGATTTTATTCTTGTAAATAATAAAGTTATCATTCCATTAAAATTAAAAAAATAAAAATACTACTACTACTACTACTACTACTACTACTACTACTACTACTAATAATAATAATAATAATAATAATAATAATAATAACGATAGTGGTAGTAGACCATTTTCACTGTCATTACAAACACTCACTGCCTTTGCTGAATTAAGATATGGGAGGCGAGACTTTGCAAAGAAAGAAGGTCGTAAGACGGAGAAAGGAAAGGTACAACGCGTTGCCGAAGGAGGGGTGGGTGGGTAAAAAACATTCTAAAATCCCAGAACGGCGTAACTTGGCGAGAAGGACCAAAGAGCAGGAACAGAATGCTTAAATAGGCAGATGAAGTCCCACGAGACACGGTTGGCATTGACTCTAAAACACCGAAGCATTACAAACATGCTAGCGTTGCGCGCAGGCTAGTTTCGTGGTTATTTAGACAGTGAGAATAGTGACAGGGATAGTGATGATGATAATGTTAATAATAATGATAATAATAAAATTTAGCATACCGGTAAGGGTATCCACGATGGCAAGAGCGAAGATCATCAAATTGTACGAGTTTCTCAAGTTGTTTCTGCTCTTTAAGATGACTGTACATACCACGCTATTGCCAAGCAGAGAAAGGAAAGCGATTATTCCAAATATGACCCTCAGTGTCAGATGTGAATCGCTGACGCCGATGTTGTTTTGTGTAGGGGTAACGGCAGTGCTGTTTATTGCTTTTGAAGGGTGGGACATTATGTCCGCCAATTTAATGCCTCAACTGTAAAAGAACACAGAGTGAGTTTCTAAGAAGTGACCTCGTAGGTAATTCAGCATTAAGGTACTCAATATTATATGTTCCTTTTTTTGTCAACCCAAATGCAAATCCAAGTGATCTAGTTTCTGAATTCTGATTTAGATGGCAAATTAAATTAGCTGAGAGGATTTCTCATAACCTGACCGAAAAAAAAAGTCAAATTGATCTGTCGGTTTTAATTGCAGCTTTCATTTCGCCAAGAGAGTGCGATCTTAAACAGCGGAAAACAACGAAAGGACTGTAGCTTGGTTTATTACCTAGTAACCTTAATTTCCATGGTCGCACTTCAGGATTTCATGTTCAAATTTCATGTAAAAATGGGAACAATCCTTGAAAGTGTAAACACCCACATCACAGAAACTGGTATTGCATGCTCAGCAGCTTAACTGATAACTTTCATTTGAATCATCAAACTACAGCCTACTTTTGTAGGCGTATGTTCAAATCCCACGCCTGACTCCAAAAATGGGACGTGGATCTTTCCCTTGAGCGGCGAGACTAAACAAACAACTGTACAGAACCCTTCCCGCAAACCCACAACATACTAAAAAACTAAGTAACACTACAAATTAATAAGTTTAGAATACATAAACGGGAAGTTACACAATAAACGGGAACTTAAAAACAAACTATTTCTTCTAAACCTGATTAATTGCTTCAAAACTAAATTACTTTTGCAATCTTACGTAAGCTATTGTAAGCTATCATGATACAAAATGTTCGCTGCTGCACAACGTTCAGTTTCTTCAAACCAAAGCAGTCTACTAACCAACTTTCTGCGTTTCACCAAACGACTTTTTTCTTTCTTGCCACGTGCTTTTCAGTCTTTGTTAAACTTCTCTTATGTTCCTCGCCCTCGACTTCTCTTCTTCTGTTTCACTGAACGTTTCCTTTACCAATCGCGTCCACTCTTTTGCACGGTCGCCATCGACAAATGGGTTTTGTCGAAGAACAAATGCGGCTGTCCCGCCCACCAGAAAGACTTTAAGCGGTGAATTTAATTTTCTTCCTCTTCTCTTTCTTACAACTGTACCAACAACAACAACCAACAACCTAACCTCAATTTATATACTCTTATACAATTACGACATTGAATAATTTACAAAGAAGATTCTAGAATAACGCTTACTGCAAAATGTACAATAAATGCTGATTACACTACAAGATATGAAGTACACGGTAATGGATATAATAATGGTTAATTAGGCTACATTGAAATTTACAATACTACACAAATTCCTAAGACAATAAGTACTAATGCATACTAGTGTCATTTTCGTTACTGATAAGAAACTACGATAACGTGAATTAAGACTGTAAAAATAATTAACAATATTCCTAACGAATTACAGATAACGAAAAGAAACGATTAAATATCTGCATGCAAAAGGAACACACACATATAAAAAGACAATGGAAACATGAACAATGAGAATTTTGTGACAACGATTTCATCGTGGGAATCAAAAGTTAGATTTTGACCTTAACAGAAAAAGAAACGAATTCATGATCAGAAAGGGCAATATCATAAAACCAAAGTCTGACACTGGAAAGCCTCTTCCTACTTTTTCGACAGTAAATAAGTTGTGGTATCAAAATTGGTTCCACGAAGAAACAAATAACCAAAATAAATAACCAAACAAACCAGAAATAAAAAAAATAATAAGAAGAAGAAATAAGCGAGTAAGTAAGAAAGTAAGACATTTTAATTTTATGCTAGTAAATTGAACAACTGTAATTGACCAGATTAATTCAGTTGATAAGGACTGAACCAGTGCTTGTAGAGCTTTGAATCTGCAACCTCTGCATAAAAAAAACTGGTCAGCGGCTAAGAAAAAAGCATGGTGGACAGCGTTCTCGTACCCAGGGTCCTCAGGCTCTTTGGCCAGCGGTTTGTCGCCAGGAGAGACTCTGGAGTACTGGAATTTTATTACCGTAGCATTTCTGTGGTAAAACAATGGAAGCCGTTGCGGGGAAGCCGATCAAAAAATTTAGCTTTTTTTCGAATTCTCCAGAGTCTCTCCTGGCGACCAACCGCTGGCCAAAGAACCTGAGGACTCTGGGTACGAGATTGGGTGAACAGTGAACTCGTTGCAATGTGATGGACCTATCTCGTTACATGACTGCTTTAATGAAATTCTTCCAGCGTCTTTATTACCATAAAATTAGAAAGAAATGTTTTATCTTGCTTCGTGGAGTAACTTCAAAGCGATAGTTACCTCAGTCATTATTGATTTGTTGCCAACATTCGTTGATAACATGTTCGATGGAATATGGCCATGTTAGTCAAATGTAATAACTTGTACCTTTCACTTGTGGAACAGAAACTTATTTTTGCAATGAACTTCACATAAGGCAAGAGAACAAATAATGATTGTTGTTATTGTTGTTGTTATTTTCGCAAACTATGGATGAAACTTTCCACTTATACAGCTGCAACTCCTGCAAAATTTACGATCACGCCTCTGGGTTTCGAGCACACCCCTGAGTGCCAAAAGTTTGAATCATAAAATTTTAAGAAAGTTAAATTCTCCGCTTGTTTTTGAAAATTTTTCCCTACTTGCTAAGAGAAATTGATTGGGCGTTATCAGCGAAATCAAAGTTTTTTTTTTTAGATGAAAATTAAATGTGAGGATCTTAGAGATAGTCGCACTTAATCGTTAGCCGGACGTCTAGGCGTGAATACAGAACTGGTTTTGTAAAAAACTGATGGACAGCTACGAACGTCTAGAAGTTATATAAGTAACAGTGCTTTAAAAGATTTTGCGTTAACATCCATCATTGAAGACACAAAACAAAGTAGAAAAGTTGGATTTTTGTTTCAATGTCAACTCAGATAACTAAGGATTTGAAAAAAAAAAAATCGAAAAAATCAACATTTTGATGATAAATGACGGAAACTGAAAAGCAATGTCTTTAGATTAAGTTGACAACTGGTAATTACTGCAGGAAATGAAAAACACGTCATTTAGTTATCAATTGTAAGTAATTTAAGAACAACTTTAATGCCATGCATGACATATGCGTATATTTGCTGTGTCCATCTTTGTCTTTTATTAATTGACAGAGAAAGTCAAAGTTTAATTTAATTTAATTTCTTGTACAATTGAGGTTTTCGTTGGGTAAATATTGAACGCTTTATGCTTTTTAGCCAATACGGTGATGGCATATATTGGAAAATAACTGGAAATAAGACAGCGTCTTTAAACTAAAGTAGTTATTGGGCATTACATTTTCAGCAGGCTGTCAATGCTTACAAATGTTTGGTATATCAAGTTGATAACTGCAGGTAAATTGGCCACCGTAAATAAGTTTCTTTTTTTTTTTTTGTTTCTTTTATCTTACACGGAGATATTAGCCTTTTTCTGGTTACCTTATAATTCGTGTTGAAATAAAGTTCATGTATGTTTGTATGTATGTGTTCCCTTCGAAAGAGCGAATACTCTTGACGTCACAGCCCTTCGCTCTGACGAAGGGCTACGGTGGCCAATCAAATCTGTTGATAATCCAAATCAAATCTGTTGATAATCCAAACATTCGTTTCTACGTCCCTCCGACACCGCCCCGCAGTTTCTTCGGTTACTAACCCCTTCATCAATTTGTCAATGCCTACAGATTAACACCTCAATCGCTTTCGAAGCTGAGTTCGAGAAATTCCCAGTAGCTTCTTAAAATAGATGTTTTTGAAAGTGAAATAAGTCGAACCACTTAGCAATGTTAACCAGCCTGAGGGTCGTATTTGGTGCGATAGCTTCATTTGCCATCATCAACAATGGGCTTTTGCTGGCTGTTATTTTCAAGAACAGGTCGCTGTTAAGGATGCCATACAACACACTGGTTTTGAGTTTGGCTATCACTGACTTAACTACAGGTAGGTGCAGTATTTCTCTTTATCCAACTCTCAATAAAAGCTAATGCGGAGATCTCGGACAGCTTTCATAGTTTTGCCGTCGAATGGAAATGCCGTTTCTCTGTTAAATAATATTGATTCCTGTTTCCACTACTAAGCGAAAATAGAATCCTGATTTACATACAGTTCGTTAGATTTTATATATCTTTTGTTTTATCTTATCTCATTGTAAAAATAGTTTCAAGTGTAGGAAAGCGTCTTGTAACGAGGATGATTAGAAAAAAGGAAAACAAATATAGTCCTAAACAAAACGCGTGCTTATTTCCACGAACTCCTTTGTAATTTTTGCTAATTTCAAGGGTTTCGAAAACATTGATCCAGTGTCATTTATACAGTAAGCATTAATCTTATATCGCTGTCAAAGCGTCTTTGCGGGAATCGATTTACCTATTAATCACCTGTACTGTTGGTGTACGGAATATTCAAATTAAGTGTCTTGTTTTCAGTCTGACAAAAAAGTCACTTTCTCCACGTACAATAGCAAAGTGTTTTCAATTGATATTTTGGGAGATATGATTCCGTTCCATAATTTTTTCTCTCACCACCTGAAATAATGTATAGCTAACCCAGAATCTAAGGCGCGACAAGGCTACAGAACAAGACATGCGGACACAGACAAACGATGAGTGCTTCCTATAATATTGATGCGTCTCCTAAAATAGGTTGTCTCAAAGTAATATTTTTTTTGCAGCCCAGAACCGCTATTTGAGTAAAATGCCAGCGACCATCTTGTCATTGACTATTGTTATTATTATTATAACTGGGACAAGTCAATGTTCTTGCATTGTAAACGGTTGTTACGAAACAGAAATAGAAAAGCGTGTGAAACAAAATGAAAACCTCGTCGGGCAAAGCAACAAGTGAATGATAAATTTCGCCCTTTATGTCGGTTTACTACACATCGACGAGTTCCAATCAATTGCTCCCATCGATTTACCAGTTCTATCCTTAATTTGTGACCCTCTTTGGGAAAACGGACACTAACGCTTTTCCGTTAAACGGTCAATAAAAACGGCTGTAAACTGATACTAAACGGTTAACTCAAGCGTTTAAACGGTTTCCAAAACCGTTTAAACGGATAGCAAAAAATTTAAACGGTTGACCAAAGTCCAAAAACGGATAGCTTAAAGCGTTAAACGGTCAAGCAAAAAAATAAACGGTTAGCTTGAAGCGTTAAACGGTTGACCAAAGTCCAAAAACGGATAGCTCAAACCGTTAAACGGTTGACCAAAGTCCAAAAACGGATAGCTCACACCGTTAAACGGTTGATCGAAGTCTAAAAACGGACAGCTTAAACCGTTCAACGATTGACTCGGAGGGATCGCTTGAGGAAAAGCTATCAGTCTTACAATGTTTAACGAATAACTTTGAGCGTCAACATGGAGTATAATTGGTAGATAATAACTGGGATACATTCTGAGAACGAAAAAAGTACTGTCGTATCTGATGAACTTTAGCCCGGACTTTAGTTGGGTTACTTTAAAATTTATTTATGCGCTTGCTTTCTCGCTTGTGTATTCTATTTCTGGGTAAACTATGAAACTACATCACGCGTAAACAGTATTTTTGAAATTTGAACGAAGTTTTGAATATCGTCAGTGAGATTTCAGAGTTCAATTTCTCTTTATTTATTTCATCATTAAGTGTACATTAAATTTATAAATACATTGAATATATAAATACAGAGAAATGCAACTTCTTTTACTAAATACACTGGACCGCGGGTAGCAAAAGCTAATCCCGTAAAATAAATTAAATTTCCCCAGTTTATTGACAGCAAAAAGCTATGAATTTTTATTTGCGTTTCAACTTTAAGTATTTAAAAAATAGCAATTGTTTTCAAACTTTTCCAGCTAAGCATCTTTTTCGGAAAAATTTTCAGAGCAGTCTTTAAGACTCCGTTAAAATACAGGACATCGAAAAGAGAAATTCGAATTTTCATTTCATTTTCTAAACTACTGGCCGTGCGTGACTTAGACTGACTGTGACAGGTGTTTGCTCTCGGGCTTTTTCAATTAGTTTGGTAGAAGAAAATTGGAAAGGTGCTAACGCTGTCTTTGAGAAGCGACCACACGCCTGCGCTAATACAACACGTACAAACAATATTTTAAGCAAAGAAGTGGCGAAATAGGCTTTTATCCCACGAAGTTTAATTGATCAAACTGTTTAAGCTGTTTCGCCAACTATGGGCAGTTCAAATGGAAACCATTTCAAATTTGAATATAAATTAGTAAACCTATTCCCCTTAGGTCAGCGCTCAGAATCTTAATTTCGCAAGTTAGTTAATATTTTGTTCTGAAAAGTTCGAACTTTGCATGGATACACGGAATTTTTACTTAGCATCGAGTCTTCTGAAAAATTATGTTGCTTTGTTCTAATATTCTATTATGAAGAAGTGTCGAAAACTGCAGTGCTTAAAGATACTAAAATTGAAACAACAACAGACTGTGGCGACTCAATTTAGTCTTAAAATCATTCAAGGAAGTCGCTTGGCGTAATTCTAAGGGTGAACGGTTCCACAACTGAGCTCCACTGTATGAGAAACTTCTGTTTAAATAAGCAGTGTGGGATTGTGGAAGAGTTAGCCTTTTTTCAGTATTCCTTTAATTAAAGGAATACACATTATCGCTAAAAACAAAACATGACATTACATACTCTGGTGTCATCCCATTTAAGGTTTTGTACATCATAATAGATTTCTTGTCTAATCTTTGATGACAGAATTTTCGCCACCCTAGTGCTGGAACAAAACATTCAATTTACTATCTAGCCTCGGTATTAGACTTTCGGAGGGGTTCTTCCCCCTCCCCCATCCCCTTAGGAAGGCCTGATACTCAGGTTAATTACTATCATAACCAGCACACATTGAAAAGTAGGCTGCGCGATTTTGAAGCTTTTGAAGCTCATCAGAAAGGCCTTTGTTGCAGTTTTCTCACACCTCATTACAAAAGTTTTGATCTCTGGTTGCCCGTGTGTGACGAAAATAGCGTCTTTCACTACTGCTCTAGAATAAGACGGTGGTATTGTTCGATTGAATAAGACTACCATACACCAGCTATTTGTAAGAACAACTGGCACGCGGCCTTAAAACAGTAAGGAGTTCCATGTTAACACAAATCCTACCACACTGAAATCTCTCTCAGTGCACCCCAAAGATAAGGCCAACAAGGTTAAGGGTACAAGGATACACGACTTGTATGTGATCAGTGTTGCAAGCAACATTACAGGGACAAAACCACCAGGCCCCTGGGAAACAGGCTGTCGGAACATCGAATCCACCTCCATTTTATGCCCTAGCCCGACCAAAGGCCATATGTTGGATCCTCAATACAATCTACATAATTTTGCTTTTATTCGAAATCTCAGTATATGTTTGGTCTGACATTTTATTCTTCCTTTCAATTCAAAGGAATTGGTATCATTCTTACTCCCGTGTACGTTGTTGGATCTGAGTCAATTCCAGTTCCACCAGGTGGGTTTGGCCAGCTCTTCTGTCGGGTGATATTCTCTCAGTATCTGGTATTTACTCTAGGCATTGTATCCGTGTACACTGTCGCATGTATGGCAATCGACAGGTGGCTGGCCGTGGCTCGTGCAACAAAGTACAAGACAATAATGACAAAGTCTCGTGTTAACATCTGTGTATTGTGCATCTGGGTAATCTCCATTCTTTTGAACACACCGCATCTGTTCGAAATGAAAGCAGCGACCGGCCCAGATAACAAACCCCAGTGTATGTGGATTGTCCTCACCGAAGGAACAACCAGGATGGTTGTGGCGATATTTGAATTCTTGGGCAAGTTTTTTCTACCGCTTCTCACGGCTTCACTGACTATGGTAAGCCTCCATAGGCGTGTTAAGACCTCGCCAGCTCTCTTTCAATCAAACAGAGGTAAGGCTGGACTACGTTTACTGCGCATGTGCATGCTAACAACTCTGATTCTGGGAGTGTGTTGGTTTCCAAACCAGTTGTATTATTTGTTGTTTAAATACGACATAACTCAACTGGGCACTCCTATGCATCATTTCACTGTCGTGCTGTGTATGTTCAACTCTTGCATCAACCCTATCATATACTGCATCAGCAACAAAACTTACCGAAGGCACTTTGTGCTTCTGCTTTGTCCGCGGTACAGAGTAAGCCTCACGGCGATGGAACTTACTGGCAGCGATCCAGTCAGCACGGCCAATGGCAGAGTCAGCAGAGTTTACCCAGAGCCTGTTGTTAGTATTTCGAAAGCGTCACATATATAAGTTGTCAACTGGAAAGATAAAACATTGTTATATTGATAATTGTCTCTTACTAAACAAATCGTACAAAGGAATAGGCCATTTCTGAGTTGCTTTATAAGGCTTAGTATTAAACTTGTTATATGTCAGTGGGTTTCTGTTGGCAGGCATATGAACGTAAATAAAACTAAACTTGTTATGAAAAGATTTGGGTTTTGCCTTCGTTTTCAAAATAATGGTGAAAGTGTTTCGAAAATGAGGTATTATTTATTATGTAAGAACATCAAAGTTAACATCTGGGGTTAGCCCTATCGAGAACATTTCCAGATTCATGCAATAGCCAATTTTAATTTAATATAAATTCAGGTTAATGTAGTAACCATGGAAAGGAGATTAGAGAAGTTATGTGAGCTTAAACAGATCTGTCACACTCTCTGATTGCAAGGCAAACGCTCTCCTTTGCTACGTCCAAAGGTCAAACTCACCCCCATGTGCCAGGCATGTTATGTTCTGGACCAAAAAAATTGCAGCTTTTCTACTGTGTCAATCAAGACCACGCGTGTTCATCTACGTGTCCTGTTTGTGGTCACATTTTTTTGATCTTTCAAAGCGTTGGTCACAAAATTATCACCCACCTACCCCCTTGTTTTCTTAGCACGATTCTTCCAGGCTGTTTACAGATTCTGTTCAAGTATAAGTAAAAAACCTTATTTCTAAACTCCTTCACGCGATTACTGTATTGTTAATGTTAATCATTGGTATAATTATACCGTACTTTCTTCTCTTTGGACTTCCAGTCCTACGAATTGTCGTTTATATTTTGCATTATATCTGTACTTTGCTTATCCCCGATGCAGAGGAAAGTTTTTATTTTTCTATTTTTAATATTCCTTTATTTAAAATAAAAATTAGCGAAAAGAGACAACGTTCCGAAGACATCCTGGCTTTATTTTCATTTATTAAATAAATTTATAGCTACATATATTAAACCAATTAAACGTAAAGTTAACATGTAAATACATATATATGGCACAACTACTACGTACCACGAGGTGACATAGTGGTCACATGTTGTAATTATTCAGTTATTGCCATTGTCCTAGTGTTGTATTCCTACATTGAAACGTAACGAGAAAAGTGACGGAGGCATCTTTTCCGACACTCATTTAGTTTCAACCTTGTATTGTCTCATGACCTTGGACGTGTACCTTTGATTTACATTTATAAATATAGCTCCTCAGAAATAAAAAAAAACATAGTTAAAATTAAACTAGCCGAACGATCTCGGTTGTATCATAACCAGGGTCAGTATTTCTCTCAGTCCTGAATTAAAGTTAAACCATTGAACGATGTTATTGATGAACTGTTGCGTGAACTGACAATGTGTGGCTTATCGAGTCTAGTTTGCTACATGCAGTATAAACACTCATCGTCAGCCTTTATTTCATATCTGAAAAGTTCTTTCCTGGTCACCATTATTCTATCCAATAATTTAAAGTTAGACTTGGAGTGAAGAACTGTACCGTGAGATACCTTCTTGCAATTAGCTTAACGTTCCCGTTAGCCAGGAAAGTTAACAAATGCGAAATAAGAACGGAGAAATTAAACTTTCTCAAACTTTTCTGATTCGAACTGTGCGCGAAACCAGTGACGAGATCGTGAATTTTACCGCTGTTAGTCCTGGAGAATACAGATCACTTAAACCCTCCGTAAATTCACTAGTTATAAACCATGACCCTTCATGTTAATAGTTTGATGAATTGCAATCATCAGCTTTAATTACTGTAATAAATCTGAGGGCACAAAGTTTACGTTCTTAGCACTTATCGCAACATGCCATTTAGCCCTAGTTCAGTGGAAGAAATTGCAAAACTGGCTCGTACTCACAGGGTCCTTTTCAGATGAAAATTGAATATGACAACCTAAGAGAGAGTCCCTCTTATTTTTGAACGAATTGTCCTCTATAATCATTTGAATCATTGCCTTAATTTGCTCACTTTATGAGGGTAAGGCAATCATAAATCCTGTCTGGAAATAACCTTTTCACTAGCAATATATATATTTTCTATATTTTTTGACTGCCAATTCCTGCTGGGGGCTCGGAAAGTTTTTCCCAGAATATTCATCGTGTACATATCATTTTTTTCTTAGCATTGGCTGGTTCGCTAAGTAGGCAATTATTGTTCCAAAGCTTTATTTTTCTCTTCAAACCATGGCAAATTTACCGCTCACGAAAGTATTCTTCCACTGACCGTTCTTAATAAAGAAACTAATAAAAGTAAACTTACCGGAGAAATGCCGAGGTCCGTATGGTGATAAATGTCACATAACTTGAATTTTCTTTTATGTGGAATACCTATTCAAATAAAGTTAATAGTCAAAAGACTGTGCTGAAAAAGTGGAGAAATGATTTTATCGAAACATCGGCGTAGATAAATCACTAGAATCGGCTGCCGTTACGAAACTGACACAGGTTATATCTGATAGCCAAGCCTATTTTCGTGCAATCAAGGCTTCGGAATGCTAATTTCATTTATCACTCTCGAAAAAAGCAAATGAATTCCAATTTCCTTTGCGGTGTTCATCATTGCTATTTTTCTGCTATTCTGTATTTTTTCAAAAGGTTTGTCATTGTATAAACGAGAAAGAAAAAAAAGAAAAAAAGAAAAAAATCTCCTCTTACAGATTTATGTTTGGTTCTCGGAGTATTTGGTCGATAAAGCACGAACTTGGGACCAAAATATCATCATTGTATTTCGACGAATTTCCAAATAACATGAAAACTAACTCTCGGAAAATATCTTTCTGGTCCCTGCAAAAGTTTCTTTTGAAGTTCTTTTTTTGCTCTTTGTTTTGTTTTGTTTTGTTGTTTTGTTGTTGTTGTCCATTTTTGTTTTTCGGAAAAACAAAGCGGCTCGTGACGCATCAAACATTGTTCAAAAGTGTTTACGCTTTAAGTCAATTTTCAATCCAAATTTAGCCTTTACAAGAGAACTCTTCCAAACCTAGCAATAAGGCACATCTGTCCGTAGAAGTGCCGAACATCTGTTTTTCGATTTAGGGAATCGTGACAAAGATTTCGCGATTTTTTTTTAAGCCGTGTGGCTATTTTCCCAGATTAGTTACTGCGGAATTTTTCCATATCGACGAAGCCTCCTGGTTGTTCCCGAGTAAGGGTCAATACTAGTTTTGACTATGCTCCCAAATAACATTCAGTTTCAACTCAGACTAGCGGTTCATAGCATGTTTGGATTTGCAAGCAAACTTGATAAAGGAAAGCTATCCGCTGTTGTCATTTGTCATTAACTAATTAACATAAATAATAATTTATCGGCCACTATTAATGACAAAAAAAAACCATTCTTAATATACAAAGTAATAATTGTCACTTATCAGAGAAATGGGCTCCGTAGTCCGTACGGTGATAAATGTTACATAACTTGAATATTCTTCCGAAAATGTTGACGCATCTAATGATGGTTTGTGAGGAATATCTATTGAAATAAAGTTGACAATCAAAAGATTGTGTCAGTGAGAAAGTAAAGAAATGACTTAATAGAAACATCGGCGTAGGTAAATTACTAGAATCGGTTGTCGTTAGGAAACTGATTCGGGTTATATCTGATACCCAAGCAAGTTTTCCTGCAATCAATCAAGGCGTGGCAATGCTAATTTAATTTATCACTCTCGAGAAATTTCCGAAAAGATATAATATTGGTAAGCAAGGGAATGAATTCCAATTTCCTTACTGTATTGGCCATTTTTTATTTTCGCGTCACTCTAACCGTATTTTTCCAAAGGGTTTGTCATTGCATAAAAAAAGGAAACAATCCCCTCTTAACTATCCGGATATTTAGTTCTCGGAGTATTTTCTCTGATCACTCACGCATTTCGCAAACGCGTGTTGTTGTTTAAATTCTCACGGAACCTCAAACTTTGCCCGCAATTTCTGAAATTTCTTCAAGCTAAAATCACCTCCTAAATTTTAAATGCCAGTTCCCTGTCATTTTTATTGAATAATCTATTATTTATTTATTTATTTATTTTTTTGCCATATATGATGAGGCTCATACTGATCTATTTTTTTTCGCTGGTGGATGTGGCCGATAAAGCACAAACTTATGAACAAAAAGTCCATAATTGAATTTCAACGAATATCCAACACCAACATGGAAACTACCTCTCGGAAAATATTTTCTAGTCCTGGTCAAAGTGTCATTTGAAGTTCGGTTTTTCGCTCTTTGTTTATTTTTTTTTGTTATTATTGTTTTTTTTTCTTTCTCGGAAAAACCAAACGGCTTTTTACTATTTCGTACAGAGGGAAATACGCGAAAGAGGTTTTCAGTAAAAAAAAAAAAAATCGTAGCTGACCTTCTTCCGCCACTTTTAACCACATATTTACCCCTTGCCCCCCCCCCCCCCCCCCCCTTCCCCCACCCACTCACTGCTCGCAAAGAGAAGGGGACGTAGTTCCCGGTGTTGTGGTCTGGTCTTTGTGCGTATATTCCGGGTCCGCAGTAATTGGCCTTCGCTGTTGCGGTATCCCTGTTCATGTCTATTAGACAAAGCTAATAAATGTAAATGTAAACAAAACTAGATTAGTTTTTCCATGTTGTTAAAGCTTGGCCTGGCCTGTCGCTAAACTAAACGCTTCTTTTTCTCCAGAATTAAAATCCGAATTTCTGAGGCGCGCAATGTCTTAACGAACAGCAATTCCACCGAAAAGAACTTTTGGGTGCTTCTGACAATTTGCTAACTCGCACTAATCACTGGTTTTTCAAATTACCACGCGCAGTGAAACTCTACTTCATCCGCCTCTTTTCAAGAAGAAGGGTGTTGAGAATGATGATTATTCTAGAAAGTGACGCAGGCATACTCGGAAAAAAGAAATCCGAGTGCTCTTATCAGGAGTCGAACCTAAGACCTTCCGATTACTAGTTCGGATGCTCTACCACTGAGCTACAGGAGACTCGAGTCTCCTGTAGCTCAGTGGTAGAGCATCCGAACTAGTAATCGGAAGGTCTTAGGTTCGACTCCTGATAAGAGCACTCGGATTTCTTTTTTCCGAGTATGCCTGCGTCACTTTCTAGAATAATCATCATTCTCATTTATTCACCAGGCTGGAAATATACCATCACATTTCTTTCAAGAAGGGTGTTGTTGGTAACCGTTGTAAGAAAATTGATACTCGGAGTTGACTTCATCCATTAACTGTAAACCTTGTGAATTTGAGTGAGTGTTTTGACCCTCAAATCTTTGCATTTCTCAGTATAACTACAAATCAAAATTAACTTCAACTCGCTGAGCATTAAAGCTTTATTGTCGCTTTCATCATCTTCCGTTCACTTGATTTAACAAAACTAAGCTGTTTGATCTATAAATCAGACAATAAGATTATTCCGGGTGGGAAGCCTCATCCTTTTCTGTTTCGACAAAAGCTTCCTCTGGTTACAAAGGAGCTGCATCTTCATCGTTTTCTGAAAATGTTAAAATATACATGAGAGGAAGGAACTAATTATTATTGGTAATTTCGTCAAGGTCATCCTAAATATCCATTTACAGGACGGCAATGTCCAAGGAGCAATTTTTTTCCTCGTTCGTCAATATAAACAAGAAATTTAGCACTTGCCATTTTATTTATTTAAGGAAGGCATAGGAAAAAAGCGCGGGAACTGACGAAATCTCGTTCAGACTAGTGTCATGGACCGATGTCCGATTTCTACCCGTTGATTTAATGCCTTTCAGTTGGGCACCAAAAAATCGTTATGGTTAGACTAGTGCCCGTGACGAGGGCACCTAGTCTGAAAGGGGCTTAAGAACTATTTATTATTGTTTTGTGACAAAAAAGAAGCAAACAACAACACAAAATGCGTTTATACAGTTTGCGTTTTTAGCTCTTGTTTGTTTTTTTTTCTTCCGAACACAATACACATTCCAAAATTATATCCTAGCGTTCATGGTTTAATAATAAATCAGCCATGCTTCCATGCAAAGACCTCACAGAAACGGAACACCGTGGTTAAAGACTTGAGACTCTAAAGCATGAAGTTGAGGTTTGAGAAAAAATGTTGATGCTTGGATAAATTTTGTCCCTGTTGTGGTTTACGCTTTTTGTGGTTGTTTTTGATGTTCTTGTTCTCGTAAACAAAGATAAAGTATGTGGATGTTCAAACAAATTCTTTCCACTAGTTAGAGAATTAGTGGGAGAATTTACACATTGATACCACCACTCCTGTGTTCCACCAGGAGCCAAGACACCTTTTGATGCCATCTTTTGCAAAAAAGCGAAACTATATGCCGCTTTGCTTCTAAAAAGTAAAATTCTTCTTGACTAACGTTGCTCTCCAATTATTGTAATCCTTAAATTCTGACTACAAAACTGAACACAGTGTACACAATGTCGCTTCTTGGAGACTAATGGTCAAGTACAGCACTGAAATGTAATAATAAAATTGTGTTTTGTAACGTTGTAGTGATTTTCGGATTTCTAGTTTTTGTTTTACCTTAAGGTTCAGGTTCGTCGTTTTCAATCGAGTCACTCAATGGGGGCTCTTTTCCGCCACCACTAGTTTTCTCACCTTCACCGTCACCATCATCCCCTGCATCCCGAGCAAAGCGTACAAAGGGTTCTTCGCCTTCTTGAAACACAAAAAAGGATGATTTTTTTATATCAGTATTGTTGAAACGTTTTTCATTTTAGTGTCGAAAGCTAGTTTGAGCGTTGGCTTCACATTGTTTTACTTCGCAGTGTGATTGGTTTAAAAAATATCGCCGCTTTTTCAACACTTGAACTAAAAACCACAACAAATCGTTAATCGATTGCTTGTGTTTAACCACCATGAAAAAAAAAAGACTTCTGGTTGATTCATGATTATTACTTTGTCTGCGTCGGTCACAAATGTTTAGCGTAATTACTTCTGATTGGTACTACGACAATCAACGGAAAAGCGCTCTATTACAATAAGGAACGAGCCATCACTTTATAAATGCTATTCGCCTATCGTGAACTCCGTTTAGGGAAAAACTGTGCCCTTGGTCTTGACTAGTCGCGGCCTTGGGCCTTACTCAAGGCAGTGGGCAAAGTTTTCCAATACTGACCTATCAAGGGCGGTGAAAAACATTTTTTTCAATTTTTCCCAAGAAAACAAGTCCTAGGTCTTGCAGCAAATCACGGAACGAATCCGTCCGGGTTCGCAGGCAAGATCGAAAAATTCGGCCCGACGCCGGAGACAATTAGATTGCATGATTTTAAAGCTTTCATTTGAATGATCATACTTTAGGAGGATTTCATTTACAGACGCAAGTTAGAGCTACCCGATGTAGCATAATAAAAAGTATCACAGGACAATATTACAGAGGAGCTTTCATTTGCATGGTCACACTTCAGGATTCCATCCACAGACGTAATTGTCTTTACCTTGTTTAGGGCAGGAAAGGGGTCAGTTCTGAGAGTGCTAGTTGACGTTCAGAACTAAACTGGTTGCTCAAAAACCGAATATAAGAAACCCCGTTCATAGGCTGAGCTACTGCTACAAGTTGGTAAAATATACAATTTGAAGTAATATATCAAACACGAGGAAGAGTGTTTCATCAGATATCCAAACACTGAGAAGTAGGTTGAAAAAACGAGGCGCAGCCGAGGTTTTTTTTTTTTTTTTTAACTACTTCGAGGTGTTTGGATATCTGATGAAACACACTTTCGCGTGTTTGATATGGCCTCTCATATAATCAATAATTCTTGGAGAAATGCAAGGCTATAGTTGGCAAAATGTTATGGTAATTAGGATCACATATCCAAACCACGGTCACGGTAGTGATTTTCTTTGTTTTCTCTTGATGAATTATTAATGAATTTGAGAATACATTTTCGACAATGATTGATTCAATTCAATTCAATTTTATTTTTTCACACGTACAACGAGATTCAATGCAATACATAAAAAATAATAAACATCATATTACAAAGGAGGGTTGAGTATCTGAAAATTCGTTTTGAGGTACCCCTCTTTTTATGGGGGGGGGGGGTGGGGGTGTTGGAGATGTGGATTTGCCCCCTCTCTACGAGGAGAGAAAAGAAGGAAATGTGGCTCTACACTTTTTTAATACTAATTGCGCTAACTGAAACGCCTACTGTTAATTATGTTGTCTCCTTTGAAGTCCCTATATTCTTAAGTCCATGCAACCCTCACCCCCTCCCCCCTGAAAAAATTCCACCTTCAAGCCTCAATAGGAAAAAAACATAATTTATCCCTGCGGCATCGCCATTTGATCAAGCAGCTATGCCTTAATAATAAAGGAAATAATAACCAAAGATGAAAGTATGCTGATGTTCAAACAAATTCTCTCCACTAGTAAGAGAATTAGTAGGAGAATTTACACGTTGATAACACCATGCACTCCTGTGCTCCATCTCTAACATGACACCTTTTGATGCCATCTTTTGCAAATGAGCGAAATAAGTTGCCGCTTTGCCGTTTAAAAAGTAAAATTCTTCTTGACTAACGTTGTTCTCCAATTATTATAATCATTAATATCTGACTACAAAACTGAACACAGCGCGCACAATGTCGCTTCTTGGAGACTAACGGTCAAGTACAGCACCGAAGTGTAACAATATAATTGTGTTTTGTAACGTTGTAGTGATTTTCGGATTTCTAGTTTTTCTTTTACCTTCAGGTTCAGGTTCGTCGTTTTCAATCGAGTCACTCAATGGGGGCTCTTCTCCGTTACCACCACCGTCACCCTCGCCGTCACCATCATCCCCTGCATCCCGAACAAAGCGTGCAAAGGGTTCTTCGCCTTCTTGAAACACAAAAAAGGATGATTTTTTTATATGAGTATTGTTGACACGTTTTTCATTTTAGTGTCGAAAGCTAGTTTGAGCGTTGGCTTTACATTGTTTCACTTCGCAGTGCGATTGGTTAAAAAATATTGCCACTTTTTCAAATACTAGAAGTAAAAACCAAACAAATCGTTACTCGATTGCTTGTGTTTAACCACCATGAAAACCATCGAGTTCTGGTTGGTTCATGATTATTGTTTTGTTTGTGTCGGTCACAAATATTTAGAGTAATTACTTAAATAAAATCAACTTTGTTTAACGAGGGTGACACTTAACAGTTTGACGACTGACAAACCCGTGTCCCTCGGATTCCAGATCGAATTGGAATTTGGAAATGTTGGTTTTTGTAGAGGGAGGAAAACCGGAGATCCCGAAGAAAAATCCTCGGAGCAAGGACGAGAACCAACAACAACTCAACCCACATTTGACGTCGAGTCCGGGAATCGAACCCGGGCCATATTGGTGGGAGGCAAGTGCTCTCACCACTGTGAAATCCCTGTTTCCACTCCCACCCCCCTCCCCACTTCTACTACGGCTCTATATTTTCGAATCCGGGCCATATTGGTGGAAGGCGAGTGCTCTCACCACTGTGTCATCGCTGCTCCCCCTCCCCACGCCCAACTTCTGCTGTATATTCTTCTTTTCAGAACAATTGTGCTATCAAGTGCCCACTGTTATTAACGTTGCCACCTTTCAAGTCCCTTTATTCTTATGTCCACGCAATCCTCACACCCTCTCCCCTGCAAAAATTCCACCGGCCCACTTCAAATAAAAAGATCTGCCCTTAATGCGTCAAACAAATGACCGACCTTCCTCAGGGACGGGTTCCTCTTTGATCATTTCGTCCTCTAACATTTCTGACATCTGTCCTATTGAGATAAACAACGTCTTAAAATTAGGATATGCAATACCATTTGCGACACCTGTCCCAAAATGTGCTGCCACTCAAATAGAAAATAAATACACTAAAGAATCCAGCGTTTTATAACATATGGGTCGTTTTTGAGTAGGTAATTGAAACAGCCAGTCTTCTTATTTGTATGATTTGTTGGCTAATTTCAAATTATGTGAAATAAATTCATTTGGAGATTTTTCTTCCTTCACTTTAACTGACATACATCACTTTAGATACTAGAGAATTTAACAGAAAAAGTCCCAAGAAACTTTAACTTCATTTGGTCTAAAATGGACAATATCAAGTCTTGACAATATGGATAGCAGAAAGAATAACTTCATTACCTTGTATTCAATAAAGTCAAATAATAAGAAAAATTTAAGATGCTACGAGAAAAACAAAATATTCACAAAGGTTGTTCCGAAAACAAAAAAGAAGGTAGGTGTAGCCTTAAATAAACATCTTAACCGAGAAAAAAGATATTTTAGTTAAAGGGGTTTGTTTCTCAAGAAAATATGGTGCTGCGTCGGTGGGGAGTAGAAACGAATATTTGGTTTTATTAAGTGGGCTGATAACTAAAGGTAGTTTGGCCACCGTAAAGAGAATCGATAGCTGACGTTTCGAGCGTTGGTCCTTCGACAGAGCGAATCCAAAAGAAGTCTAATTTTAAGCTAGCCAGTTCGTTTGCTTAAGGTAAAAGCTCTAGACTAACAAGTTAAACTAACTTATTTGAATAAATCACCTTGGACAAATAACTACCGTCTCCGAAATTTCAATTACTGTAGCTGGTTTCTCCCAAAATGTCTTCTGTTGGATTAAGCCTGTTCACACATTTCGTTAATTGCGCAAACAGTGTATCCCTCAAATGGAAAGCATTAGCTATGTTTGGATACTGGTCTTACATACATTATTTTAATATTCTTACTAACAGTGAGTTATTTTAAAATGAAGAACAAAAATATAACAAAAACGATTGAGACAAGCCACGTGCATTATCGGTCGATTTACGGATGGCGAATACAATCTCCGGGCTCAACCAAAAAAGATGAGTACTAAAGGAACAGCACCTCCTTGTTTACAGCTTCTACGACGTTTTATAATTTTTTTAATCGCCAGTTAGGTTTCATGTTGTTTTTGATTTGTTTAGAGGCCTCGCCGTCATCACATTGCGCTATTTTTTTTTTGTTTTTAATTCTCTCTGGGTTGGTTTTCAACAACACCTACTACCCGGAGCCAATATATGAAAAACCATTAAGTATTTGATCATCAACTTTGACAAAAATATCCTAAACTCGTATGAAATGTGTCTTGCGTGCTAGATCGCATATTTATCTGGCAGTGTTATCAAACTGAGATCTCCTTTAAAATACTTGCAGTAAAACGGGAGAGCAATTTAAAGGCTTTGGTGCGTAATGGGAGGTATCTTATTGCGTATTTGAAAAACGCGGAAATCGTTTACTTTTTCAAGTTAGTAGCAGGTTTTAAACGTTTATGCTTACCTCCCTTCTCATCATCGGCTACAACAAAAACGTTGACGGCCAGAAGAGTAAACGCAAGAAAAGTAAGAAGTTTCATATTCCAACGAACCAACTTGGGGGAGATATACAACTCAAAATGAAAAACATCTAGCTAGGGTACTCTGTTAAACCCGGTAAACAACCAATCACAAGACAAATCGTCATTAACTGAATTGACATCTGAATGGGAAACACTGTACACATCGATGCGTGAACGTAATGGGTTTTGGTTGGTCATTTGATGAACTCAATTATACTTGAATTGGTTTGTTTTTTCAATCCCACGACAGCAATTTGTTAATAACGAGAAACAAATACAGATGTTTAACCGTTTGGCCCCTTATATCAAAAAGCAAATTTTCCTATCTTGTCTCAATACTTTTCTTATAAAGTGCTGAGGAAAAGTTACTAAAATATCAAGGAAATTTACCTTGGGCGATCACATCCTTAATTCTCATGACCTCAGGGGTTGAATAAACATTAATATCACAAGGGGATCTTCGATGCTGATCACACAGAGTTAACGTTTTCTAGTACCTTACCAAGTTTGAGACTCCATATTGAGACAGTAGACCTAAACCTTTAAAAAGCTCTATTTTCACTAACTCTTATAACCAGCAACTGCATTGTTTTTAGGACTGGGAACATTGTTCTGTTGTTTTTTTCTTTTGCTCTCTCAACCAAACATGTAAGACGTTGCAAACGGCGCATGTCGCCCCCATTCAGATACCTCCTCAAAAGCGCTCCCCCCCCCCCCCCCCCATACCCCACTAATGTTATTAAAATGCGTTTGTATTAATGGAGTTAGTAAAATTGTAAGAAAGAAGGCTGCGCTAACTATAGAGTACATGCATGATTTTATGGCTTCATTCTACAGTGGGGCATCAGTCGTGTAATATATAACTGCTGATCAAATGTAGCGCACAGAATTTTTCCAAGTCGACCAATTCTGTTTTGAAGAGAATTTTGACATTACACATACCTTTCAAACGGAAGATTATTGGTTAACTGCTATGCCTAAAGGAGGGCAAAATAAAGCTTTTTGTTAATTCAACAGCAACCGTAAATGTTCTTCGACTAAGAACTTCCGCTCATGTAGAGAATCTGGGTTGACATACACCAGTATCTTTTACAGGGCTGTTAAACGATGTGGCAACTAAAACAGAAAACTATATTTTCAATACTTTGCTCCTGCCATGTTGTTTGATAACTGGAATAAATTTTATCGGTGAATATGTTACTTTTGTCTACGTAAAGGCCTGATGCTGACACCAGCGTAAAAATTCCAATCCCGAGTGGCATATCAGGGGATCTGTTCTGCCGGATAGTGGTGTCATACTATATTGTGTTCACACTGGGTGTTGTTTCCATTTACACGATAACCTGTCTAGCTCTTGAGAGGTGGTTCGAAGTGAAAAAGTCCGCTCAGTACAGGGCTGTATTCAAGAGTTATAGAATCTATTTTCTGGTGACCACGATATGGCTGGTTTCATTTCTTTTCAACGCTCCCCACCTATTTGAAATGGAACTGGCTCATCCAACAACAACTGTGTTTGGGTTGTCCTCACAGAAGGAAATACCAGAAAAGCAGTTGCAATGATTGAATTTCTTGGTAAATTCTTAATTTCGCTGATGATCACGTGTCTGTCATTCTTGAGCTTGAGGTTCAAAGTCCGAGATTCCCCAGCTCTGTTTAAAACCAACAGAGGGAATGGAGGTGTCCGCCTGTTACGCATGTGCGCACTGATTGTTTTAGTTCTGGCGATTTGCTGGTTCCGTAATCAGATTTACTGCCTACGTTTCAAGTTTGATCTCACAAAGATGGAAACGCCAGTGCATCAATTCACGGTGGTGTCTTGCATGGGGAATTCCACCTTGACCCCATTCATTTACTACGCAACTAAGTCGACATACATGAAGCATTTCCTCACATTATTGTGCCGAGAGAAAAAGGATTATAGCACGAATGAAATCTCATCAGAGGCTAAAAGGGCCAACAAGATCACATGCAGTACCTCGGTACCTTTGTCTTCACCGAAAATCCCCAAAGTGAAGACTTTGACTCGGAATGAATATGATGAGTACTATGCACGAAGCGTCGAAGTGCTTCAAGGGTAAAGGTAAGGGATCATCTTAAGGCGCGTATATCATACAAGAGATTCATATAAAGTAGATATAGGATTGTTCCCGGCACACATTCACGATGTATATTTATCAAAAATGTTTGAGTCTTCATCACATTCAAGCAAGCCCAAAGAGCGCGGCGTCTGCTTAGTAGCCTATCATATATGCAGCTATGAAGAAATTATGTAAACAAAGGTCACCCCCTCAGTAAAAGAATGACAAGTGATATAACAACAAAGGGTATCACAAAAACGCCTAAAAATACGAACACTATTTTAATAGTGTTCAAAGGCCCAACAGGACCAAAAGAGCCAAGATTATTAAAATAATGTTGGTCCTTTGTTAATCTTGGTCCTTTTTTATTCCTAATCTTTATTAATGACTTTCACAACTCTTCAGCGAAATTTTCGTTTTACCTTTTTGCAGATGACATAAATTTGCTGTATGCCGACAAAAATCTTAAATCTCTTGAACAAACGGTCAATAACGAATTAGTTAAAGTCTCGGATTGGCTCAATGCAAACATTAAATGCAACAAAATCAAACTTTGTTACCTTTCGTCTTTACCAACGTAAGATGGACCATTCGGTCAATATTCACATGTTTGATAATAGTAGTCACTTTCTTACTTTCCTTGAGTGTAAGAATCATGTAAAATATCTAGGTGTCTTACTGGACAGTCATTTGAGCTGAAAATACCACATTTGACAATGTAGCACTACAAATAAGTAGAATTATTGGAGTTATTTTCCGTCGTAGGCACCTCGTCCCTTTTACCACTCTATTAAGTATTTACCGCTCTTTGATACTACCCTATCTGTCCTATGGTTTGGCTGCTTGGGGCCAAGCTGCCAAATTCCATCTACCCAAAATATCCGTGCTACTAAAACGTGTCCTTCGGTTGATGTATTTCTCTGAACCCAGAGCGCAAG
Organism: Pavona decussata; assembly: GCF_977016875.1. Classification (NCBI taxonomy): domain Eukaryota; kingdom Metazoa; phylum Cnidaria; class Anthozoa; order Scleractinia; family Agariciidae; genus Pavona; species Pavona decussata. Next base: position 184,566 of record NW_028145535.1, on the reverse strand, counting down.
CGGTGCCTTTATTTACCTCCTCAAAAATCCTCCCTTTAAATATGTTATACGTTGAAACAGTTTCCTCAATAATGTTCGACGTTCCATGTTTAACTGTTCCCACGTAACATTAGTAATCTTTTTGATTAGAGCTAATGAAAAGCATAATCATAAGACCAGGTTCTCTTCTTCCGATAATTTTTATATTAACCCATCGAGACTGAATCAAAACCAAGGTTGTTTTACTAGGTTCGGTGCTAAGCTTGGGAATTCCCTTTGCGATGTACTTCGTCAACTCCCCAAGAGAACATATCAATGTCATGTCATTTTCGTTATTAGAGGCCGAAGACGATTATGATGAATCGCCCATACAACTGAAAAAAATAGCGAACTCTCGGAGGGACACAGTTTAATTTATAAAGTATACTGAAAATCCTATTTTTTTTAGTTTTAGTTTCGCAGCCAAATTTATGTTATTTATTTACGTAATTTATCACTGACTGCTGTCCCCCTTATCTCCGCCCGCCTCGACTAGCACCTGCTATTTGCGGGCGGTAATGGACCTTGTGTAAATGACAGAGTGTCGATTATAATAAAAATGTGCATAAAAGAGTGTAGCTATTAAAACTTTAATGTATTAAATTTAATTGAAATTCTTGAAACTATTTTCTACGTCTTTTTTTAACTGTGATTTCAGTTATGTTGGGTAGAAGTGATTTCCAAATAACTTCTTTTGACGAGATGATGTAATAAAGTAAAATTTCTTCTTCTTTTTTTCTTCTTTCCATCAATTATTACTTAGCTTATGAAGAGCGTACGCGCGTATATATAAAGTGGCACTTCCATAGAATCGATGCATGGAGAAAAAGTTAATTAAAAACTCCGATTTTTTTACAATTCGTCTTTGATTGGAACACTAAGCCGATTATTTTTGTTATAGTTAGCGAGAATCAATAAGAACTAAAAAAAAAAGTTATTTCAGTCGTGCTTTAGTTAACCAAACGTGGAGGGCAAATTTTGAACGATAAATAATGTACATATGAAGCTGTTTCTAGAAAAAGCTTGTTGCTTTTAATTAAAAATCTGAAATCAATCCAACACTTTGGAGAAAGAAAATAGTTGAGTCAGAAATAAGACTTAAAAGAAAATTCCCTCATCAGCTTTTATCGTTGGGTAGAGATAGTAATCGGGACAGATTAGTAGATAAAGGATGTGATGTGCATTGACTTTAACTTTTAAGGTTGCCGATGTCGAAAGATTTAGGGGTAAAAGAACAGAGCAGAGTTATTGATCTAGGCCTATGAACCGATATTTTCCCTTGGAAAGGTCACCCATTGTTATTAAGATACCAAACAGAGGCCTCTTGGCCGTAAAAAAACAAAAAAAAACCAAAACAAAACAAAGAACAGGGTTTGTTTTGTTGTAATATGCGTGTTTGACACATCTACATATACTAACTTTTTGCAAATATATGTTTTTCCCCACAACCATTTTAGAAGATATCCATTTTACAAGAAAGTAGCTGTATCAAGTACCCAATTCTAAACTGGTTCTAAAATTGCCAATTTCTTGCCTTAAAATCTTGTCTGAATAAAAAATTAATTTCAACATCTTTTCTTTGATTGAGCTACATCAAAACGCAACTTGATCTGAATCTTTTGAAGGTGGAAGGTCTGGTGTTTTTGGTGACTGCTGTAACAAGAGTCTTGTTACAGCGGTTACCAACATGACATCAAATTATCAAAGCATTACTGATTTTGCAAATTACCACGCGCAGTGAAACTCAACTTCATCCGCCTCTTTTCAAGAAGGATGGTCTCGTGTTGTTGGTAACCGCTGTAAGAAAATAATACTCTGAACTTGAGTGCGTGTTTTGACCCTGAGTCCCTGAAATCTTTGCATTTCACAGTATATTTACAAATCAAAATGAACTTCAACCCGCTGAGCATTAAAGCTTTATTGTCGCTTTCGTCATCGTCCGTTCACTTGATTTAACAAAAATAAGCTGTTTGATTAATAAATCAGACAATAAGATTATTCCGGGTGGAAAGCCTCATCCTTTTCTGCTTCGTCAAAAGCTTCCTCTGGTTCCAAAGGAGCTGCATCTTCATCGTTCTCTGAAAATGTTAAAATATATATGAGAGGAAGGAACTAATTATTGTTGGTGATTAATGGTCGAAGTCATCCTGAAAATCCATTTACAGGACTACAATGTCCAAGGAGCAATTTTTTTTCGCGTTCGTCAAAATGAACAGGAAATTTAGCTTTTGCCATTTTTATTTATTTAAGGAAGGCACAGGGAAAAAGCGCGGGAACTGACAAAATCCCGTACAGACCAGTGCCATGGACCGGTGTCCGATTTCTCTCCATTGATTTAACGCTTTTGCTCGGGCACCAAAAAAGCGTTATGGTTAGACTAGTGCCCGTGCCAAAGAACTAGACCAGGGCACCTAGTCTGAGAGGGGCTTAAGAACTATTTCTTATTGTTCCGTGACCAATCAGAAGGAAAGTCAAACCGCCAAAAAAAAAAAAAAAAAATACTTTTATACAGTTTGCAGTTGTTCCCTCTCGTATCAGATTGTTTTTTCTTCCGAACAAAAATATTTCTAGCGTTCATTAGTAAATCAGCCATGCTTCCATGCAAAGACCTCACAGAAACGGAACACTGTGGTTAAAGACGGGAGACTCTAAAGTGTGAAGTTGAGGTTTGAGAAATGGTGTTGACGCTTGGATCAATTTTGTCCCTGTTGTGTTTTACGCTCAGTTTTTTTTTGTTGTTGTTGTTGTTGATGATGATGTTCTCAGTGTCGTTCTCGTTCTTGTTCAGTCTCCTTTTGTCGTAAATTTAAGGAAGCACTAGCTTTGATATCGGTGTTTCAAAATGATAACTTGGGGTCAATGCGAGGCACGTTCTGTGAAAACTGGAATCATGGGATTCGGTTTACAGTTGTCTGATACACCATATTTAATTTGAGACGTCAAAGGATCTTCAAGCCTCAATAGGAAAAAACATAATTTAGCTGTGCGGCATCAACATTTGATCAAGCAGCTATGCCTTGGTAATAAAAAAAATAATAACCAAATTCTCTCTACAAGTAAGAGAATTAGAAGGAGAATTTACACATTGATACCACCTCTCCTGTGCTCCACTTCTCACAATAAACCTTTTGACGCCATATTTTGGAAATGAGCGACATTATTTGCGGCTTTGTTTTTGAAAAGTAAAATTCTTCTTGACTAACGTTGTTCTCCAATTAGACCCAATTAATGTGATTATTAAATTCTGACTACAAAAATTGAACACAGTGTACACAATTAATGTCGCTTCATGGATACTAATGGTCAAGAACAGCACTGAAGTGTAATAATTAAATTGTGTTTTGTAATGTTGTAATGATTTTCGGATTTCTGGTTGTTGTTTTACCTTCAGGTTCAGGTTCGTCGTTTTCAATCGAGTCACTCAATGGCTCTTCATTGTCCTCATCTTCGCCATCATCGCCATCATTCCCTGCATCCCGAGCAAACCGTGCAAAGGGTTCTTCACCTTTTTGAAACACAAAAAAAGGATGATTTTTTATATGAATATTTCTGAACCGTTTTCCATTTTAGTGCCCAAAGCTAGTTTTGAGCGTTGGCTTTACATTGTTTTACTTTGCAGTGCGATTGGTTTAAAAATATCGTTACTTTTTCAAATACTAGAAGTAAAAACCACAGCAAATCATTACTCCGTCGCTTGTTTTTAACCACCATGAAAACCATCGAGTTCTGATTGGTTCATGATTATTGTCTTTTAGGGAAGGGCTGCTTGTGGCTCCAGACACGTTTTTAATAACAATTTTGCTATCAAATGCCTACTTTTGATTTAGATTGCCACCTTTGAAGTCCCCTTATTATTATGTCCATGCAATCCTCACACTCTCCCCCCTACAAAAATTCCACCGACCAACCGAACTTCCCTTAAGTTTCAAACAAATGACCGACCTTCCTCAGGGACGGGTTCATCTTTGACCATTTCGTCCTCTAACATTTCTGACATCTGTTCTACAGAAATAAACAACATATTAAAACAAGCATTTTTAATACCATTTGCGACACATGCCCCAAAACGCGCTGCCACTCAAATAGGAAGTAAAGGAATTAAAGACTCCAGCGTTTTATTTCATAGGGGTCGTTGTTGAGTGAGCAATTAAAACAACTAGCTTTCCTATTTGTATGATTTGTTGGCTAATTTCAAATTATGTGAAATAAATTCATATGGAGATTTTTCTCCATTCATTTAACTGACATACATCACTTTTAGATACTAGAGAATTTAACGGAAAACGTCTCCAAGCAACTATCAACTTCACCTGGTCTAAAATGGGCAATATCAAGACCTCTCTTGACAATTGGATAGCACACCGAATGACTTCATTACCTTGTATTCGGTACAGTCAAAAAGTAAGAAAAATTTAAGACAGTATACGAGAACAACAAAATATTCACAAAGATTGTTCAGAAAACGAAAACGCAAGGAAGTTGAAGCCTTAATTCAACATCTTAATTGAAAAAAAAAGGATATTTTAGTTAAAGGGGTTTGTTTCTAAAGAAAATATGATGCTGCGTCGGTAGGGAGTAGAAACAAATATTTAGTTTTATTACGTGAGTTGATAACTAAAGGCAGTATGGTTACTATAAAGAGAATCGATAGCTGCGGTTTCCAACGTTGGCCCTTCGTCAGAGCGAATCCAAAAGAAGTCTAATTTAGAAACTATCCAGTGCGTTTGCTTAAGGTAAAAGCTCTAGACTAACAAGTTAAACTAACATATTTGAATAAACCAGCTTGGACAAATAATTACCGTCTCTGAAATTTCAATTACTGTGCAATTATCTTCAACTGAGACTATGTTTTTGTAGCTGGTTTCTCCCAAAAGGTCTTCTGTTGGATGAAGCCTGTTCATACATTTCGTTAATCGCGCAAACAGTGTATCCCTCAAATGGAAAGCATTAGCTATGTTTGGATACTGGTCTTACATACATTATTTGAATATTTTTACTAGCAGTGAATTATTTCAAAGTTAAGAACAAAAATATAACAACAACAAAAATAATAATCGAGACAAGCCAAGTTCATTATCGGTCGATTTACGGATCGTGAATACAATCTCCTGTCTCAGCCACGAGAAAGGATGAGTACTAAAGGAACAGCACCTCCTTGTTTACAGCTTCTACGACGTTTTACAACTTTTTTTAAATCGCCAGTTCGATCTTACGTTATGTTTGATTTTTTTAGAGGCCTTGCCGTCATCACATTGCGCTATCTTTTCTATTTTATCCCTCTGGGTTGGTTTTCAACAACACCTACTACTACGGAGTCAGTATAGGAAAAACCGTTACGAATTTGATCATCAACTTTTACAAAAATCTCCTAAACTTTGATGTATGAAGGGTGTCTTGCGTGCTAGATCGCATATTTATCTGGCAGTGATATCAAACTGAGATTTCCTTTAAAATACTTGCAGCAAAACGAGTGAGCAATTTAACGGCTTTGGTGCGTAATGAAAGGTATCTTATTGCGTGTTTGAAAAACGCAGAAATCAGTTTCTTTTTCATGTTAGTGGCAAATGTAAAACGTTTATGCTTACCTTCCTTCTCATCATCGGCTACAACAAGAACGTTGACGGCCAAAAGAGTAAACGCAAAAAAAGTAAGAAGTTTCATCTTCAAACGAACCAACTTGGGGGAGATATACAGCTCAAAATGAAATATATCCAGCTAGGGTATTCTGTTAGACCCGGTAAACAACCAATCACAAGAAAAATCGTCATTAGCTGAATTAACATCTGAGTGGGGAACGCTGTACACATCGATGCTTGAACGTAATGAGTATTGATTGGTCAACATTTGATGAACTCAATTGTCCTTGAATTGGTTTGTTTTTTCAATCCCACGACAGCAATTGTTAATAACGAGAAACAAATACAGGTGTTTAACCCTTTGGCCCCTATATCTAAAAGTACTGAGGAAACGTTACTAAAATATCAAGGAAATTCACCTTGGATGATCATATCCTTAATTCTCAGACCTCAGGGGTTGATTAAACATTGATATCACAAGGGGAAATTCGATGCTCATCACACAGAGTTAACGTTTCCTAGTACCTTACTAAGTTTGAGACTCCATATTGAGACAGTAGACCTAAACCTTTAAAAAGCACTATTTTCACTGAACTCTTATAACCAGCAACTGCATTGTTTGTAGGGCTGAGAACATTATTCTGTTGTTTTTTGCTTTTGCTCTCTCAACCAAACATGTAAGACGTTGCAAACGACACATGTCGCCCTCATTCAGATACCTCCTCACGAAGCCCCCCCCCCCCCCCCTCATACCCCACTAATGTTATTAAAATGGGTTTGAATTAATGGAGCTAGTAAAATTATAAAAAAGAAGGGTGCGCTAACGATAGAGTACATGCATGATTTTATGGCTTCATTCTACACTGGGGCATCAGTCGTGTAATATATAACTGCTGATCAAATGTAGCGCACAAAATTTTACCAAGTCGACCAATTCTCTTTTGAAGAGTATTTTGACATCACACATACCTTTCTAACGGAAGATTATTGGTTAACCGCCATGCCTAAAGGAGGGCAAAATAAGGCTTTTTGTTAATTCAACAGCAACCGTAAATGTTCTTCGACTAAGAACTTCCGCTCGTGTAGAGAATCTGGGTTGACATACACCAGTATCTTTTACAGGGCCGTTAAACGATGTGGCAACGAAAACAGAAAACTATATTTTCAATACTTTTCTCCTGCCATGTTGTGTGATAACTGGAATAAATTTTATCGGTGAATATGTTACTTTTGTCTACGTACAGGCCTGATGCTGACACCAGCGTAAAAATTCCAATCTCGAGTGGCATTGCAGGGGATCTGTTCTGCCGGATAAAGGTGTCATACTATCTCGTGTTCACACTGGGTATTGTTTCGATTTGCAGTGGCAAAGCCCGCTCGGTACAGAGCTGGATTCAAGAGTTATGGAATCTATCTTCTGGTGATCGCGATAAGGCTGGTTTCATTTTTATTCAACGCTCCCCACCTATTTGAAATGGAACTGGCATCCAACAACAACTGTGTTTGTGTTGTCCTCATAGAAGGAAATACTAGAAAAGTAGTCGCACCGATTGAATTTCTTGGTAAATTCTTAATTTCGCTGATGATCACGTGTCTGTCATTCTTGAGCTTGTGGTTCAAAGTCCGAGATTCCCCAGCTCTGTTTTTAAACCAACAAAGGGAAGGGAGGTGTCCGCCTGTTACGCATGTGCGCACTGATTGCTATAGTTCTGGCGATTTGCTGGTTCCCAAACCAGATTTACTATCTACTTTTCAAGTTTGATCTCACGAAGATGGGAACGCCAGTGCATCAATTAATGGTGGTGTTTTGCATGGGGAATTCCACCTTGAACCCATTCATTTACTGCGCAACTAACTCGACATACATGAAGCATTTCTTCGCATTATTGTGCCGAGAGAAAAAGGATTATAGCACGAACGAAATCTCATCAGAGGCTAAAAGGGCTAACTAGATCACATGCAGTACCTCGGTACCTTTGCCTTCACCGAAAATCCCCAAGGTGAAGACTTTGACTCGGAATGAATATGATGAGAGCTACGCACGAAGCGTCGACGTGCTTCAAGAGTAAAGGTAAGGGATCGTCTTAAGCAGCGTATATCATACAAGAGATTCATATAAAGTAGATATAGGATTTTTCCTGGCACACATTCACGATGTATATTTATCAAAAATGTTTCAGTCTTCATCATATTCAAGCAAGCCCAAAGAGCGCGGCCTCTGCTTAGTAGCCTATCATATATGCGGCTATGAAGAAATTATGTAAACAGTAAAAGAATGACAAGTGATATAACAACAAAGGGTACCACAGAAACGCCTAAAAAATATGAACACTATTTTAATAGTGTTCAAAGGCCCAAGAGGACCATTCCTAATTTATATTAATGACTTTCGCAACTCTTCAGCGAAATTTTCGTTTTACCTCTTTGCAGATGACATAAATTTGTTGTATGCCGACAAAAATCTTAAATCTCTTGAACAAACGGTCAATAACGAACTAGTTAAAGTCTCGGATTGGCTCAATGCAAACATTAAATGCTACAAAATCAAACTTTGTTACCTTTCGTCTTTACCAACGTAAGATGGACCATTCGGTCAATATTCACATGTTTGATAATAGTAGTCACTTTCTTACTTTCCTTGAGTGTAAGAATCATGTAAAATATCTAGGTGTCTTACTGGACAGTCATTTGAGCTGAAAATACCACATTTGACAATGTAGCACTACAAATAAGTAGAATTATTGAAGTTATTTTCCGTCGTAGGCACCTCGTCCCTTTTACCACTCTATTAAGTATCTACCGCTCTTTGATACTACCCTATCTGTCCTATGGTTTGGCTGCTTGGGACAAAGCTTCCAAATCCCATCTACCAAAAATCCTCGTGCTACTAAAACGTGTCCTTCGGTTGATGTATTTCTCTGAACCCAGAGCGCAAGCGGTGCCTTTATTTACCTCCTCAAAAATCCTCCCTTTAAATATGTTATACGTTGAAACAGTTTCCTCAATAATGTTCGACGTTCCATGTTTAACTGTTCCCACGTAACATTAGTAATCTTTTCATTAGAGCTAATGAAAAGCATAATCATAAGACCAGGTTCTCTTCTTCCGATAATTTTTATATTAACCCATCGAGACTGAATCAAAACCAAGGTTGTTTTACTAGGTTCGGTGCTAAGCTTGGGAATTCCCTTTGCGATGTACTTCGTCAACTCCCCAAGAGAGTTTTCAAAAAACATATCAATGTCATGTCATTTTCGTTATTAGAGGCCGAAGACGATTATGATGAATCGCCCATACAACTTAAAAAAATAGCGAACTCTCGGAGGGACACAGTTTAATTTATAAAGTATACTGAAAATCCTATTTTTTTTAGTTTTAGTTTCGCAGCCAAATTTAAAATGTTATTTATTTACGTAATTTATCACTGACTACTGTCCCCCTGATCTCCGCCCGCCTCGACTAGCACCTGCTATTTGCGGGCGGTAATGGACCTTGTGAAAATGACAGAGTGTCGATTATAATAAAAATGTGCATAAAAGAGTGTAGCTATTGAAACTTTAATGTATTAAATTTAATTGAACTTCTTGAAACTATTTTCTACGTCTTTTTTAACAGTGATTTCAGTTATGTTGGGTAGAAGTGATTTCCAAATAACTTCTTTTGACGAGATGATGTAATAAAGTAAAATTTCTTCTTCTTTTTTTCTTCTTTCCATCAATTATTACTTAGCTTATGAAGAGCGTACGCGCGTATATATAAAGTGGCACTTCCATAGAATCGATGCATGGAGAAAAAGTTAATTAAAAACTCCGATTTTTTTACAATTCGTCTTTGATTGGAACACTAAGCCGATTATTTTTGTTATAGTTAGCGAGAATCAATAAGAACTAAAAAAAAAGTTATTTCAGTCGTGCTTTAGTTAACCAATGAATACAATAAAATCTGCAATTCCACAGCGACAAACCAATGAGTGGTGCCGGATCACTTGTAGACCTGGATCAGCAAATTATCTCAAATAGAAAATATTAACGGCAGACTGATCCCAACGGCGGAGGTGACAAGCTTGAGAGAGCAAACAACAAAAGCTAGAATAACTGAAATATATTTGTTTTTTAAAAAAACAAATTTTTTTGCCCGATATTTCGGTTTGCAATACAAACCTTCCTCGGGGGCTGAACGAAAAAGAAAAGTGAGAAACATAAAAGGATCGTTACAAAGAAGATTTAAAATATAAAATGCGTGACAATGATTGGTTGTTTAGGACTAAGTGTGAGACATGTCATTGGCGTGTTTCGTCACGTCTATTTATACCAAGAGGGTGCAATGTTTTAGCTTTGTTGATTAAATGAGCTTCACGAGCCTTTCTAACTGAGTCACGTTTGCTGCGTATAAGTTCAAGCGGGGTTAGTGGAGGTTCATCGATGATGTCTTTATGATATGGACAGAAGGAGAGGAACACCTTAAAGATTTCATCAGATACTTAAACTCTATTCACGCGAGTATCAAATTTACCCATGAATACTCAAATTCCTCTCATCAGACACTCCCTTTCCTAGATGTCCAAGTCCACCTCAGCAACAACCACATCCAAACAGATCTCCACACAAAACCCACAGACAAGCATCAATACCTCCTCAAAACTTCATGCCACCCGAACCACACTAAACAAACTATTCCATTCAGCCTTTTCCTGCGAATCCGTCGCATATGCTCTACTGACGCTTTCTTTGATAAACGAAGCGAAGAACTCATCAAGCACCTGGTCCAACGTGGTTATAGCCGCTATTCCCTACAAAAAGATGCAAATCGCGTACGAGCCATCCCACGTCACGCAACACTACAGCCACAAGAACAGAAAGCCACAAAAACAGACAGAACACCCTTCGCCATATCCTTCAATCCTGCACTTCCCAAAATCTCATCTATTGTGAAAAAACATATCAACATCCTCCAGTCCTCCGCCAACTGCAAACAAGTTTTCCCTCATCCACCAGTTATCGCCTACAAACGTAACGCAAGTCTACGTGATCTCCTGGTCCATTCCGAGCTACCTCAAAACAAGCCCTCCAACCAACAACCCGCTGGAATTCATAAATGCAACCACCCACGATGCCTAACTTGCTCATTTCTCCAAGAAGGTCAAACGAACTACGCTTTTTTCAACACTAACGAATCACGCAAAATTTCTGACTACATATCTTGTAATTCCAAAAACCTAATCTATTTAATTCAATGTAAGAAGTGCCACTCCCAATACATTGGGGAGACAAAGCGCAAACTTAATGAACGTTTCGGGGAGCATCGCAGATCTATCCTGAATCACCATCAACTACTCAACCCCACTCCTGTCTCGCTACATTTCAACCAACCTGGCCACTCAATCAACGACGTCCAACTTATCCCGCTTGAACTTATACGCAGCAAACGTGACTCAGTTACAAAGGCTCGTGAAGCTCATTTAATCAACAAAGCTAAAACATTGCACCCTCTTGGTATAAATAGACGTGACGAAACACGCCAATGACATGTCTCACACTTAGTCCTAAACAACCAATCATTGTCACGCATTTTATATTTTAAATCTTCTTTGTAACGATCCTTTTATGTTTCTCACTTTTCTTTTTCGTTCAGCCCCCGAGGAAGGTTTGTATTGCAAACCGAAATATCGGGCAAAAAAATTTGTTTTTTTAAAAAACAAATATATTTCAGTTATTCTAGCTTTTGTTGTTTGCTCTCTCAAGCTTGTCACCTCCGCCGTTGGGATCAGTCTGCCGTTAATATTTTCTATTTTAGTTAACCAAACGTGGAGGGCAAATTTTGAACGATAAATAATGTACATATGAAGCTGTTTCTAAAAAAAAGCTTGTTGCTTTTAATTAAAAATCTCAAATCAATCCAACACTTTGGAGAAAGAAAATAGTTGAGTCAGAAATAAGACTTAAAGGAAAATTCCGTGATCAGCTTTTATCGTTGGGTAGAGATAGTAATCGGGACAGATTAGTAGATAAAGGATGTGATGTGCATTGACTTTAACTTTTAAGGGTGCCGATGTCGAAAGATTTAGGGGTAAAAGAACAAAGCAGTGTTATGGATCTAGGCCTATGAACCGATATTTTCCCTTGGAAAGGCTACCCATTGTTATTAAGATACCAAACAGAGGCCCATTGGCTGTAAAAAAAAGGGGTTCGCTTTGTTGTTATATGCGTGTTTGACACATCTACATATACTAACTTTTTGCAAACATATGTTTTTCCCCACAACCATTTTAGAAGATATCCATTTTACAAGAAAGTAGCTGTATCAAGTACCCAATTCTAAACTGGTTCTAAAATTGCCAATTTCTTGCCTTAAAATCTTGTAGAATTCAAATTAATTTCAACATCTTTTCTTTGATTGAGCTACATCAAAACGCAACTTGATCCGAATCTTTTGAAGGTGGAAGGTCTGGTGTTTTTGGTGACTGCTGTAACAAGAGTCTTGTTACAGCGGTTACTAACATGACATCAAATTATCCAAGTATTACCGATTTTGCAAATTACCAAGCGCAGTGAAACTCAACTTCATCCGCCTCTTTTCAAGAAGGATGGTCGCGTGTTGTTGGTAACCGCTGTAATAATCCCCTGGATTTGAGTGCGTGTTTTGACCCTGAAATCTTTGCATTTCACAGTATATCTACAAATCAAAATTAACTTCAACCCGCTGAGCATTAAAGCTTTATTATCGCTTTCGTCATCGTCCGTTCACTTGATTTAACAAAAATAAGCTGTTTGATTAATAAATCAGACAATAAGATTATTCCGGGTGGAAAGCCTCATCCTTTTCTGCTTCGTCAAAAGCTTCCTCTGGTTCCAAAGGAGCTGCATCTTCATCGTTCTCTGAAAATGTTAAAATATATATGAGGGAAAGGAACTAATTATTGTTGGTGATTTGGTCGAAGTCATCCTGAAAATCCATTTACAGGACTACAATGTCCAAGGAGCAATTTTTTTTAGCGTTCTTCAAAATGAACAGGAAATTTAGCTTTTGCCATTTTTATTTATTTAAGGAAGGCACAGGGAAAACGCGCGGGAACTGACAAAATCCCGTTCAGAGCAGTGCCGTGGACCGGTGTCCGATTTCTCTCCATTGATTTAACGCTTTTGCTCGGGCACCAAAAAAGCGTTATGGTTAGACTAGTGCCCGTGCCAGAGAACTAGACCAGGGCACCTAGTCTGAGCGGGGCTTAAGAACTATTTCTTATTGTTCCGTGACCAATCAGAAGGAAAGTCAAACCGCCAAAAAAAAGAACAAAAAAAAAAATACTTTTATACAGTTTGCAGTTGTTCCCTCTTGTATCAGATTGTTTTTTCTTCCGAACAAAAATATTTCTAGCGTTCATTAGTAAATCAGCCATGCTTCCATACAAAGACCTCACAGAAACGGAACACCGTGGTTAGAGACGGGAGACTCTAAAGTGTGAAGTTGAGGTTTGAGAAATGGTGTTGACGCTTGGATCAATTTTGTCTCTGTTGTGTTTTACGCTCAGTTTTTTTATTTGCTGTTGTTATTGTTGTTGTTGTTGATGATAATGTTCTCGGTGTCGTTCTCGTTCATGTTCAGTCTCCTTTTGTCGTAAATTTAAGGAAGCACTAGCTTTGATATCGGTGTTTCAAAATGATAACTTGGGGTCAATGCGAGGCACGTTCTGTGAAAACTGGAATCATGGGATTCGGTTTACAGTTGTCTGATACACCATATTTAATTTGAGACGTCAAAGGACCTTCAAGCCTCAATAGGAAAAAACATAATTTAGCTGTGCGGCATCAACATTTGATCAAGCAGCTATGCCTTGGTAATAAAGGAAATAATAACCAAAGATAAAGTATGTTGATGTTCAAACAAATTCTTTCTACTAGTAAGAGAATTAGAAGGATAATTTACACATTGATACCAACACTTCTAACAATAAACCTTTTGACGCCATCTTTTGCAAATGAGCGAAATTATTTGCGGCTTTGTTTTTAAAAAGTAAAACTTTTCTTGACTAACGTTGTTCTCCAATTAGACCCATTTATTATGATCATTAAATTCTGACTACAAATATTGAACACCGTGTACACAATGTCGCTTCATGGAGACTAATGGTCAAGAACAGCACTGAAGTGTAATAATTAAATTGTGTTTTGTAACGTTGTAATGATTTTCAGATTTCTGGTTTTTGTTTTACCTTCAGGTTCAGGTTCGTCATTTTCAATTGAGTCTCTCAATGGCTCTTCATTGTCCTCATCTTCGCCATCATCGCCATCATCTCCTGCATCCCGAACAAACCGTGCAAAGGGTTCTTCCCCTTTTTGAAACACAAAAAAAGGATAATTTTTTATAAGAAATATTTCTGAACCGTTTTCCATTTTAGTTTCCAAAGCTAGTTTTGAGCGTTGGCTTTACATTTTTTTACTTTGCAGTGCGATTGGTTTAAAAAATATCGTTACTTTTTCAAATACTAGAAGTAAAAACCACAGCAAATCATTACTCCGACGCTTGTGTTTAACCACCATGAAAACCATCGAGTTCTGATTGGTTCATGATTATTGTTTTTTAGGGAAGGGCTGCGCGTGGCTCTATATATTTTTTTTAATAACAATTTTGCTACCAAATGCCTACTGTTATTTAGATTGCCACCTTTGAAGTCCCTTTATTCTTATCTCCATGCAATTCTCACCCTCTCCTCCCTTCAAAAATTCCACCGGCCAACCCCACTTTAAATAAAACGAACTTCCTTCAAGTGTCAAACAAATCACCGACCTTCCTCAGGGACGGGTTCATCTTTGACCATTTCGTCCTCCAACATTTCTGACATCTGTTCTACAGAAATAAACAACATATCAAAATTAGGATTTTTAATACCATTTGCGAATCCTGCACCAAAACGCGCTACCACTCAAATAGGAAATAGAGGAATTAAAGACTCCAGCGTTTTATTCCATAGGGTTGATTGTTGAGTGAGCAATTAAAACAAGCACCTTTCGTATTTGTATGATTTGTTGGCTAATTTCAAATTATGTGAAATAAATTCATGTGGAGATTTTTCTTTCTTCATTTAACTGACCTACGTCACTTTTAGATACAAGAGAATTTAACGGAAAAAATCCCCAAGCAACTTTAACTTCACCTGGCCTAAAATGGGCAATATCAAGACCTCTCTTAACAATTGGGTAGCACACCGAATGACTTTATTACCTTGTATTCGGTACAGTCAAAAAGTAAGAAAAATTTAAGACAGTACGAGAAAAACAAAGTATTCACAAAGATTGTTCAGAAAACGAAAACGCAGGGAAGTTGAAGCCTTAATTAAAATTAACATCTTTTAAATTGAGAAAAAGGATGTTTTAGTTAAAGGGGTTTGTTTCTTAAGAAAATATGGCGCTGCGTCGGTTGGGAGTAGAAACGAATATTTGGTTGTATTAGGTAAGTTGATAACTAAAAGGTAGTGCGGCCACCATAAGGAGAATCAATAGCTGCGGTTTCGAGCGCTGGCCCTTCGCCAGAGCGAATCCAAAAGAAGTCTAATTTAGAAACTAGCCAGTGCGTTTGCTTAAGGTAAAAGCTCTAGACTAACAAGTTAAACTAACATATTTGAATAACCCATCTTGGACAAATAACTACCGTCTCTGAAATTTCAATTACTGTGCAATTATCTTCAACTGTTTTTGTAGCTGGTTTTTCCCAAAAGGTCTTCTGTTGGATGAAGCCTGTTCATACATTTCGTTAATTGCGCAAACAGTGTATCCCTCAAATGGATACACATACATTATTTTAATATTTTTACTTGCAGTGAATAATTTCAAAATTAAGAACAAAAATAGAAAAAAAAATTGAAATAAGCCAGGTTCATTATCGGTCGGTTAAGGTTACGGATCATGAATGTAAGCTCCGGTATCAACAACGAGAAAGGATGAGTACTGAAAGAACAGCACCTCCTTGTTTACAGTGTCTACGCCGTTTTACATCTTTTTTAAGTCGCCAGTTAGATTTTATGTTATTTTTGATTTTTTTAGAGGCCTTGCCATAATCCCATTGCGCTTTTTTTTCTCTCTGGGTTGGTTTTCAACAACACCTACTACCCGGAGCCAATATAGAAAAAAACCATTACGTATTTGATCATCAACTTTGACAAAAATGTCCTAAACTCTGATGTATGAAGGGTGTCTTGCGTGCTAGATCGGATATTTATCTGGCAGTGATATCAAACTGAGATTTCCTTTAAAATACTTGCAGTAAAACGGCAAAGCAATTTAACGGCTTTGGTTAGTAATGGGAGGTATGTTATTGCGTATTTGAGAAACGCGTAAATTTACTTTTTCGTGTTCGTGGCAAAGTTAAAACGTTTATGCTTACCTTCCTTCTCATTGTCAGCTACAACAAAAACGTTGACGGCCAGAAGAGTAAACGCAAGAAAAGTAAGAAGTTTCATCTTCAAACGAACCAACTTGGGGGAGATATACAACTCAAAATGAAAAACATCCAGCTAGGGTACTCTGTTAAACCCGGTAAACAACCAATCACAAGACAAATCGTCATTAGCTGAATTGACATCTGAGTGGGGAACACTGTACACATCGATGCGTGAACGTACTGAGTTTTGATTGGTTTTTATTTAATGAACTCGATTATACTTGAATTGGTTTGTTTTTCCAAGCCCACGACAGGACTTTGTTAATAACGAGAAACAAATACAGATGTTTAACCCTTTGGCCCCTTATACCAAAAAGCAAATTCTCCTATCTTTCCCCAATACTTTTCTTATAAAGTACTGGGGAAAAGTTATTAAAATATCAAGAAAATTCACCTTGAGTGATCATATCCTTAATTCTCATGACCTTTGAGGTTGAATAAGCATTGATATCACAAGGAGAAATTTGATGCTGATCACAAAGAGTTAACATCTTCTAGTACTTCATCCAGTTTGAGACTCAGTCTACATTGAGACAGTAGACCTGCACCTTTCAAAAGCTCTGTTTTCACTGGAGCCTTATAACCAGCAACTGCATTGTTTATGAGGGCTGGGAACATTTTTCCGTTGTTTTGTTCTTTTGCTCTCTCAACCAACCCTGTTAGACGTTGAAAACTGTGCATGTCGCCCCCATTGAGAAACCTTTCTCTAGCAAACCGGTACCACTTTGATACCTCCTCACCCCCCCCCCCCCCCTCCCATAAACCCACTAATGGTTATCAAAATGCGATTGTATTAATGGAGCTAGTAAAAATATAAGAGGGAGGGCTGCGCTAACTATGGAGTGGGCGCATGATTTTATGGCTTCATTCTACGGTGGGGCATCAGTCGCGTAATATATTACTGCCGATCAATTATGGTGTAGCGCACAAAATTTTTCCAAGTCGACCAATTCTCTCTTGAAGAGAATTTTGACATTACACAGACCTTTTAAACGGAAGGTTATCGGTTAATCGCTTTGAAGCTACCCTACTGAAAAAGGTCCTTTCAAAATTTTATTCGCTATTGGAACAACTTGCCGTTAAATCTTAAGTTGAGTGTAAGACCACTTACCCTCCCCATTCCTTTCTATAAACACATGTAGTCTTTCAAAGGGGGTCCGATAGATACTCTTAATCCAAGATAGAGAGAGAATAAATCGTAAAATAATTAAGTGAGCCTTAACATGATAATAAGAAGCACTGAGAGAAATTGCAGAATATGATTTTCTTGTAATTCAATTGTCTTAACTTGTCTTCTACCCACATGCTCAAAAATAGGCGTGATTTTTTTGATAATTTTTCTTTCTTAATCTGTGCAATTTTAAACTCGATGATGCCAGTAAACGTCTAGCTTGAGCCAATTTCATTAAATTTCAATATACATTAAGGCATGTGCGAAAACAACGCTATTTACTTTTCATTTTCATGAAAAAATGGAACATTATTATTATTTGACTTGTTTTTTACAAAGAGAAATCTGATTGGTCCACGATATAAACCTGATAAGAGAGTAAATACAGCTTTTACAGTTGAGGTGTCAATGCTCCCTCGTTTCAACAAATAATTTTGTTCCTTTATATCTGTAAAACGGCGTTGTAGAAGCATGAATGCTGGTATAATTCTGGTTCCATTTATTTGTTTCTTTTGCGTAGTGATTACGGGAGAAGATCTCAAAGGTATAGTATGTTGTATACCACAGTGAATGATATTAACGAACAAAAACCGTATCAATTATGCATGCGGGCCTGAAAAGCTTTCTGTTTGTTCAAGGAAATGAAATAGTTCTGAGTTTAAATGCCAAATGAATGTTTAACCATTAAATTCGTATTTAATCGAAACCTAGATCATTTCTTAAAATATAGACAAGGAAATGAAACATTAGTTTCTTCTATTATTCAAATTTTGGCGATGAAAGCGTCGACGACAACTAATTGTCTCTTGAGTGGTTTGATTTATTTAAAATGTTAGATTTGCCCATTGTTATGACGAATCAATATCGACAACTCCCTTCTTTGGTTAAAACAGGTCCATACATACCGCAATTTTAGCTATGGGGATCGTGTTTTTTCTTCTATGGTTTAAACTAACATTAAGCTAAGGAATATGCCGGAGAATAAAAATCAGCTTACTTAAGGTTGAATACAAAAGGCGATTCAGGCCGTAAAATACTGATTCTAAATTACGTTTCCGTTATCTTGAATGGGCAAATCATCTATACAATGATATCAGAAAATAAGGGTCATACAATTTCTTGGTTTGAAATAATGTACTCTTTGGTACTATTAAAATGTTGCCCCGTTTAAAGTTCATTGTAGGAATATTTTTAACGACAATTATTTTTAACAGCATTGGTAAAAGTCACTTTTTTCTCCTAACTATAATTCCGTACATTTTGTGCCGTATCTGGAAATACCGTTCGTTTACATGGACTTGAGTTATTTTTCTACTAGCATATGAGCTGATCCTTCAGGTCCTATGTGTATGATAAAATTGTTTATTTCCTTAAAAGATGATGAAGGAATTCCTCTGACCGAAGGAAAGCTGGAAGATGATGAGCAGCTTGATGAGATTGAAGTCAACCAGAGTAAGCACGATTTTCAGTCTCCAAAATTAAAAAATAGTTTCTTGTGACTGTTACCTAGCTAGGATGCATTTTTAGGGCTTTTTTTAGCTCCTTGTAACTACTCTGGTTAAGGAACAACAGGAGCACGGCCAAAGAACACTTTACAAAGGAATTTATTTCTGTCTTATGCAATTAAATTACTAAAAAAAACCTCCGTCGGAAAAAAAAACGACTTGGGTTTTCAGTACACCGTTAGTGTAGCGGTTAGCGCATCGGATTTTCGATCGAACGGTCCGAAGATCGGAGGGTCGGTGTTTCGAAGCTATGGCATTACTGTGATGTCCTCTTAGACAAGAAACGTTGCTCCACGAACCGGCGACACACTGCTGGGCAACTGAGTGATGGACCAGCATTCCATCCAGAGGGGAGTATCTTATACTCCTATACCTGTTTCATGCTACAGAAATCGGGATAATCTCAGGTTATGCGGGCCAGTTGGGCTCGACCGCGAACTTTACCCTACTGGAGCACCAAGGCGAAGATACGAAGCTCGAGATAATGGAATTAGAGTCTATATAAATCCTTGTTTGTCCTTTACGATGATCAACAACGTTGAACCCTAAATCAGTTTCGCAGGTGATTGTTTTAGCTTCATTTGAACCGTCTTCAGTACATATAAACCCAACTTAAGTAAGAAGTTGCTGATCGTGATAGAAAGCCAATTCTGTCTGAAAATATTGAAGCTTGAACGGGATTCGAACCTGTAACTTGCGATAGCGGTGCAGTGCATTCGCATTTGACAAATATGATGTTTTCTGAAAACTTTAATAGGTTTATCTTCCACAGTTGGTATATTATGAAATTGCAAGATGACCAGCTCTTAGTTGTCTTGATATATAGCTAAGTTCGTAGAGTGTCAGTATCGCTGGGTCATAACATCGAATTGCTATGTTCATGCTTGAATTTATTCAAAATCAAGCGGGTTTATTTCGAGAGAAAAAGGTCGTTCATTATATAAAACGGTTTTCCTCCGCACACATGTATGGTTGTTCATGTTCACTTTCATTACCACAATTCAGCTTAACTTAAAAAGGGATGTTTGGTTTATAAAAAGGGTTGATAACTTAAGTTAATTTGGCCACTGCAGAGAGGATTCGAGTGCTTAGACGTTTCGAGTGGCCCATCGTCAGAGCGAATCAACTCCCATAAGCGATTTCGTGAAGGGTTTTTTTTTTTCTGTTCTTCGTCAAAACTACTGGGAAACTGATGCGAACAACCTTTTGTCGTTCACAAAATGCTCCCAGCCGGAATACCAAACCAAAAAGATATCAAGTGATTTTAACAAAGGATGAGTTGTTCAAATAATGACAATAATCATTTTGTATCGATTTTTCTAAGAGACAAACGGATGACTTGAAGAAATGGTTAGTTTTCTCAAGTCCTTTCCTTGTGCGTTGGGGAAATTATATAGACTGATTATCACTTTTTCAAGTTGCAACAACTTTCATCCTCGCCATCTGTTGCCAAAGACGCTATCTTATAGTTTCAGTGAACAAGTATAGTTAAAAACCATTCCACGAGCGCGCGTTGGATAGCTAAATAGGCACTAGGTGCCTCGTTAGGTATTATCTATCATCTCATATCCAACAACCGTGTGTGGAATAATTGTTTTTTTAAAAGCAATCAAGAAATATTGCTGGCTAGATCTATTGCTGATTTCTCTTTGCAAAAACAACCGGAAGAGAATTCAATCGTCGCTATTCTAGTGTATGGTATAACGGCTGATACACCATGGTCACTAAGTCAATCAAATCCCTCATTACGCTAAACAATGATCCAGTTTTTAATAGTGACTTTTAACAAACTTGGACTATTGCTCTTTGGTCTACGCAAGTGAAAATGGAAGTGTTGGACTTTCAAAAGTGTTACCCGAAATAGCCGACAGAGTTTATTTGATTCAACTTGAAAAAGTATGAAAGAAATGTGATGTTATATTAGGTTCGACTCCTGTTAGGAGAGCTTGAATTTTCTTTTAGTTTACGAATCGAGTATGCCTGTTTCACTAACTGGAATACATGCATCTACCATTTGTTCTCTTGGCCTAAAGTATAAACATCACATTTCGCTCACGTATACTACATACCGATTTTCAGATCGTAGCAGTAGATAGGGCATTGTCACATGACCCTAGTTTAATGGCCCTAGCTCCCGTGAGTCTCCTGTAAGTCAGTTTTAGAGCATCCGAAATAGCAGACGGAAGATCGTAGGTCCGAACCTTGTAGGGAGAACTTGGATTTTTTTTTCCGAGTATGCCTGTGTCATTGACTGAAAAATTCATTGAAACAAATTGTTTCAACAGACGGGATGCTCAACAAAGGCTTAGAGATCGATACATATATTAGCACAATCATCTGCAAATAAAAGTCTTCTTTGTGTCATTGTGGAACATGCAGTGTAGGTGGTTATAGCCCAATTAGAAATGGCTATTCTCAAACTCATTAGTAATTCATCAAGAGAAAACAAAGAAAATCACTACTGTGACCGTGATTTGGATATGTGTTCCTAATAACCACAAAAAATTTGCCAAATTCAGCTTTGAATTTCTCCAAGAATTATTGATCATATCCAACATTCGAAAGTGTGTTTCATCAGATATCCAGACACCTCGAAGTCCGTTTATAAAACAAGGCTGGGCCTCGTTTTTTCAACTTACTTCTCAGTGCTCAGTGGATATGTATATGTAATCAAATGGTGACAAGTTAAAAAAAAAAAAAGGCTCGGGAAATTATTAGAATTTTGACAAAACGGGCGATTACCTTTTAATATCATGGGTGACAAATTGGGCTCACAATCGTGTTCGGTTCCGTCTTGTTTACACACGTAGGCAAAAAACCGCTCGAGTACTTCATCCAACTGCTCAGGACGAACCGTCTAAGGGTTTTACTCAAGGCCATTATCATCACGCCAGTTCTCAAAAACCCTCATCTAGTTGATTGTGCTCTTTCGCGTGTTTAGGTTTTCTGCAGGGTCTTGTAACTTTTTTCATCCATAACATCTTTAAACCAGGACGCCATCTTGGCACTGAGATATACGAAACGTTGCCATAGCAATTTTGTAATTTCAAATGTGAAATTATAAATTAACGCTAAATTTCGCGCCAAAATTAAGGAGTAATTTGTCACCCATGATATTATTGATAAAACACACCTTCTCGTGTCTGATATATTACGTCTTAGATAATGATCAATATGTTCGTTCCTCCAAAGGAAATGGTGTCGATGCATTTGAAGGTGACATCATGATGACCCCCGAGCAGTGGGAAGAACTCAAGAGAGACTTTGAAAGAACGGAACAATCACTACCAAACCAGTAAATCAGGATTTAAAGCGGTTTTTCCAACATGCAGCATATCCATAAAATAAGTTTCAAGATGTCTTCCGTTCTTTCTAAATGTTGCATAATCTGATTTATTTTTGAAAACTGTAATTAATATAGTTTTAAATACATTTGGAAGTTGCCTTGGCTTAAATTGTATTTTGTTTGTTTTCATTAACTAAAGAAGTTACAAACAACAGCAAATCACTTTCTTGACACTTAGCATTACTAGCATGCCATTCGTTTACCAAGGTCTTTTAACTTCCATGTTTAATTTATTTTACATTATTTGATAAAATGGATAATCGTGCTTTGCAAATGGTGATTAATTAACGACACCTTCAAAAACTATCAGGGGAACCCAACGGATCGTTTCGGTAAATTATCTGTTCGAAAGGCCCTTAATCCTCTACAATATTCTTAAAAGAATTTTCACCTCGAACTTTGGTGATATGGGAAATCTAAGGCCTAGTGTTTTCGGATTGATAAAAATGTCGTTTTGGATACCGAAAAAAGGTCAGCTAAGATTTTCGGAAAGGAAATAAGACCTAAGGTTTTCGGAAATGGACAAAAATGCCCTAGTAATTTCGTAAAGACTTAAGTTCCCCTAGAATGACCGAACAGATAAAAATATTATAGCGCGGCCTGAAATGAACCAGCAGAGCTTTAAAGGTACTCCAGATAGCCTTTAATAGCGTTTCAAAGGATCTTAGAGAAAACTGTCTTTGGGTGCCCCTGAACTATTTTGAAGCTGTTTGGAGTGAGTCATTCGCTCGCAAAGGCAAAACCCTTTCCTTAAACGTGTTGAAAAACTCTCAATTCCAAAAAAACAGGAAAAACCTACGCGTTAATTCCGCTAGACCAAAATATAAATCGGGTTCAAATTTCTCACCCCCCCCTCCCCCCCCCCCCCTACCGCGCTCAAATTCCCCACTCTCAGGGTACAGTACACAGTCAAATGCCCGTGGTATGTTAGGGAGGGGAGGGGAGGGGAGGTGTCAATGATGGGCGCATTAATTTTTTTATAAGCTACAGTCTCTACTTCTTAGACAGGCAAGTACAAGATCCAAATTATTCCAATCCTTTTAAATTGTGCTTGCTAATTTTAAAATATTTTCTATCAAATAAGCTGAAGTTATCTACACAAAGTCTGTAGTATTCATAACTATATTCAGGCCCAACTTTTAGCAGGACGGTTAACGTTAACTAACGGCTCAATTAATCCAGATTTCAAAAGACATGGCCGCCATATCTTGTAGCCATGGGAACATCAAGGCACGTGACAATCATATGTCATACTCGACTTTTTACACCTAAATTTTAGGAAAAGTCACAAGTCTTGGCGTTGTTTTTGGTTGTATTATTTCCAAAAAAGAAAAATCTTATAAACTTGGATACTTTCCCACCCCACCTCTCTCCCCTCAGGCTAGCGATACGTACAGCTTATGGCATCATGATACAATAATCATTACAGTAATTGTTCAGCGGTTCAGTTTATAACTTCAGCAGTTTGTAGTATTCGTAACAGTTTCTGCAGGAGCGCTCTTGATTCGGTTGTTTGTCATGCTAACAGAATACCTCCCAGTCAGTTCCATTGCCGAGACTCTAACGTTGTACCTTACTCTATACCACCGACACAGCAGAAGCATAAAGCGCCTTCGGTAAGTTTTGTTGCTGATGCAGTATATGATAGGGTTGATGCAAGAGTTGAACATACACAACACGACAGTGAAATGATGCATAGGAGTGCCCAGTTGAGTTATGTCGTATTTAAACAACAAATAATACAACTGGTTTGGAAACCAACACACTCCCAGAATCAGAGTTGTTAGCATGCACATGCGCAGTAAACGCAGTCCGGCCTTACCTCTGTTTGACTGAAAGAGAGCTGGCGAGGTCCTAACACGCCTATGGAGGCTTACCATAGTCAGCGAAGCCGTAAGAAGTGGTAGAAAAAACTTGCCTAAGAATTCAAATATCGCCACAACCATCCTGGTTGTTCCCTCGGTGAGGACAATCCACATACACTGGGGTTTGTTATCTGGGCCGGTCGCTGCTTTCATTTCGAACAGATGCGGTGTGTTCAAAAGCACGGAGATTACCCAGATGCACAATACACAGATGTTAACACGAGACTTTGTCAGTATTGTCTTGTACTTGGTTGGACGAGCCACGGCCAGCCACCTGTCGATTGCCATACATGCGACAGTGTACACGGATACAATGCCGAGAGTAAATACCAGATACTGAGAGAATATCACCCGGCAGAAGAGCTGGCCAAACCCTCCTGGCGGAACTGGAATTGACTCAGATCCAACCACGTACACGGGAGTAACAAGAATAATAATTCCTTTGAATAAAAGGGAAAAATTAACAATGGTTTAAAGGCCATGTTTGCAGGATTCACCTTACCGAGCTGGAGGGGATACACCCCCCCCGGTAGGGTTTGTTGAGTCCAAGATTTCGTGCTTTGTCAAGTGCATTTTGCCTCCCAATTAATTTGGGTGTAAACCATATTTGGCAATAGTTTTCAAACTAGGTACATGTCGCCTGTTATACTTTTGTTCCGCAGATCAGAAGCCCTTGTATCAAGACGTGTTAAGTTGTAAACATTTTTTTTAATTTTTTAAATATTCGTATTTTCCTATCCAGGTAAAAGAGCTCATCAAAAGCAATACTGTTTGCTAAAGCTTGATAATTGGTAGGAAAACGAAAACATGAAGAAGTGTGATAAGTAATTTAAAGTTTTAAGTTTTCTCGATTTAAATTTACGGTCATTTAACTGAGACTCGAAAAAGATATTTGCAAATAAACGTCCAGTGTTGATGTTGAAATATTTTCAGGGCATTTTACTGAAATAAAGATCCCATGGGCTAAATAGTGGAAGCGAGCGTTGAATTGAAATTCAAATCTCTAATGGTTATGTTCTGGATACAACTGAAATGTTTACGAACTAAGCGTTATGAGACTTATTCAGTTAACGAATGTAGCTGCGCGGATCATAAGCTGCATTGGATACTAGATTTTCATTGCGTGTCTTCCCTTTTCTCGTACGCGTACATATTCGCGAGCCCTGAAGGGGCTTTCAGGTAGAACAGTTCTGTGACAAGTAATTACACGGAGAGTGCTTGCGTAATCTCCCGAGCTGGGGCTCGTGATAAAATGCTTGACAGTAATCCAGATCCGGAATTGGAATTTGGAAATGTTGGGTTTTGAGGGGGGCGAAAACAGGAGTGCCTGGACAAAAAGCTCTCGGAGCAAGGACAACAACCAACAACAAACCTAATTACTTAGGTCATACTTGCTGAGAACTACCATAACACAAAAATATTTAGCCTAAATGCTAACCAACGTTTCAACAGTAACAAAAAAAATAAATAAAAATTAAGTAATAGACACTTGCTAACAAACGCTTCCTTTCAAGCTTAAGGAAAAAAGCATCTTAAATTTCCAATCTGTTTCAGATAAAAATTCAACAGCTCTGAAAACAAACACCTGACAAAACAGTCATTAATAATAAAAAAGGAAAGGTAACAGAGGTAAATGTAGATTGACAGTTGTTGAGTTATGGTTAGCTCTACATCTCTTCTTCGCGTCATTGTTACAAAATGACAAATTTTCAGTAAGCTGCTCCCTCTCCAGAACCTGGATTTTCATCGTCATTATACATACCAGACCTCTATTACTCAATTGCTTTGTAGGGCTAGAAGCATTGCTGTGACCTGTTACCTGTTGTTTTGTAAGAGATAACTGCGTGCATCTTTTTTCGTGTTGTTTGGATACCGTGGAGTTTATCTTTGGTAATACCCTCTGCTACTTTTTTTTTCATTTCGTACAGAGCGAAAACGAGGTAGAGGTTTACCGTAAAAAAAAAAAAAAAAAATGAAGAAAAGAGGAAGTACCCAAATATATTTTTGGTTCTGTAAAACCAGGGCATTGGTTGTTCTATCGGTTGCAATGGTTCAAGTAGCTACAAGGTAACGTTTCACGAACATAATGTGACCTTTTATCACAGTTTAATGCCATTACTAATGAATGGAGTTTAAGGCTAACCAAACAGAATTTTCGTCATAACGATCCGTTGGTGACTTTGACTGGCTTGGACGTGGCTTGGTAAAGAATGAAAGCTTCCGCGAAAGGAAGCCAAATTTAGGCAGTTTACTTTATTCGTATTATTGGTGCCAAAATTGAGTCTTTCTTGGTTTTCGTTCTTTGCGAAATCTAACTATTTTCTCAGGATATGAGTACAAATTTTCAGCAAATTACAGGACATCTGCTTCAATTGCTACAGTGAATACTTAGCCAGTTAGGCCTAAATCTGCACAAAATCGTCTTCAAACGTATCTTTTGCTTCCGAAATCTGTTATGTTACTTTTTACTTTGAAATGGAAGTAAAACCTTCAAAAAGACAAATAAAACTTGCACCAACCTGTAATGAAGTCAGTGAGGGCCAAACTTAAGACCAATATGTTGTAAGGCGTTTTCAACATAGATGTGTTCCATGAAATGACCACCAGCAGCAAGAAATTATTGACGATGGAAAGTGATCCTATTGTACCAAATATGACACTCAGGCTGATTGTCGACATTTGAATAAGCTGCTTTGACTCAATTCGCTTCAAACAAGATCTATATAGTTCTGTTTGAGTTTTCAGAGTGTTACTGTGGTCTGTCACCATTGGCAGCGTTCTTCTTAATGGTAAACATGTCACATGAAACATGCTTTCTTATTTCTATTTGTTTGCGACTCATCGCCCATCGGGCACTGGCTCTAGGGCATGCATCGCCCCTTAACTCTTATGTTAATTATTGAACGTCAATTTAGACTAGAAGCTACTAGAAGCACCACTGTTCAGTATCTCTATAGTTTTCTATCTTCTTCTATTTGAAATTCCCTTCAGAAAATCGATGCTACTAGTTGCACTTACGGATATTAAAATTGATAATCGCTAATAATGCTTAAACTGTTCTTAAATTATAGTTCTTAAATTATAATGCAAGTTTTTCAAGCTGTTTCTTTGTTTTTTTGGTCTCGTAGAACTGGAAACTATTGTATACATGTTCGATAGTCAAATAGCGACAAATGTCTTGACATGCATATGATGTCACACCACCACCAAAGAAATAGCCTGCAAGCAAGCTCTCTAATTTGGTCCCCATCCTCTCGAGGCTTCTGCCTTGCTTGCTGCTCGTCCTCCCAATAAATCTCGCTTGAGCCAGCCCCAACTACGGAGCTTGCTCGCAGGCTACCAAAGAACGACAAAGGTATAAAACCATCGGTTTGCCGCCTAATTTCACCTTCTAAATAGGTAACGATGCCACGCCAAGGCGTCGACACATTTGTAAGTCAAAAATATATCGAAATTAGCTGTTCTGCAAAGGTTCAGTAAAGGCAGGATGGAGCCACAGGAGAACAATAGATATTATATTTTTGGACTGGATAACTTTATATATCAGGTAGAGCATAGTTAATTGAGGGACTGCTTATAAAGCCGGCTTTTCATCTTCAAAGTTGATAACAATCGTGCTGCAATTTATGTTGAAAGGGCCGTGACTGTGCATAATACTCTGTTTTTACGTTCACACTACAGCTCAATATCTTAACAGGAACGTTTCTATTGTTCACTTGCTATAGCACATTTCAAGATCTAGTGCGGTTTGTGCCAGGGCCAAAAATGCTAACAAAAACACCTGACAAAGTTATTTTTCTGGTTTCATAACCACTGTAACCGCCGGAGGCGAACACTTGTAATACACGCAATTTATTTCAGACTCGTTTCATTTGTCACACTAGATGCTACCCGGGACGGCTGAACGTTGCTTAACAATGTTGAGATGACGAGGCGAAGAAACTTTAAACTGAAACATACAAACAAACTTAACTTACAAAATGTACAAACTAAAGTGAACAAAGCGGTAAAACCGAACGGAAATACAGAACACTTACATTGCTCTTACGCATTTAGAGGAAACTTCTTAATAAATACTTCTTGCAGAGTGCAGTAGAACTGAACTGGTCGACTGTAACTACGCCAAGGGAGTCTGGTTGAAATGTCAACGCATACTGGAGAGAAATGTCATCTCAGAAAACGTGACTTGCAAAATGCAAATCATTCAACTAAATTGCCGCGCAAAAAGGCCTAGGGGAATACTAATTAGACCTGTATTATAACAAGGCATTTAGATCCAGCAACCATTTCCTTTTATTAATTAAACGCAGAGCAATTTTACTCCAACTACCGAATATTTGGCGTATACTCTTGTTTTCTTTTTGTGTTTCATAAGGCTATATGGAGATTTCCCCACACATTTCATCTGCCGGATAACGGCTTCCCACTGAGTAAAGTAAACTGCTCTTAGATTATGGGACGTGATACCGAGTGAGAAGAACAGTGGATAACTGGATCGTAAATTCTACAAAGAAGCACATCTTTTTCATGAGGAAATAACATTTATTAATGACAAATACAAAGCTTCGTTCTGTTATAAAGTACCCAAGGAATGACCACAGGTCATCCGCATCCCCATTGACTTTTTTTTCATAAAAACCTTCGGCTCTCAACAAACTACACACACCCCTTCCAGGATAAGTGCAGTTTTGTACCAGCCAGCAAGTGCCTGGCGTGACAGCATGAAACATCTCTTGACAAATCTTCTTTGGCGTGTCCGGGCTATAAACTAGGTGACTGAATTTTCCACAAAACCTGAATTTACTTTGTTGTATCGTCGATCTAGCGCACGTGCTGAGTGCCATTGTTTTGATCATTAAAACTTTTTTTGTCACGTTTTTGCTAAAAGTTTTATTTTCTTCCTTCACATGAACGGCGCTCCTGCTATTCAGTCACCCTGGATAGTTTGAACACCTTGCACAAAATTTACGAGTTGGAAAATCGCCAATTAGTTCAAGTAAAGTCATTTCAGAGTCTCAATTGCAAGAGACGTTTATGCACGGCTGGCTGGAACAAAACTACACTTAGCCGGGAGGGAGTGTGTATAGATGGTACCGAGCCAAAGGTTAAACGAGGATTCTCCCACTCGGGCATATTTTAGTACTAGTGCCTAGGTTTGGCCGTGAGTTAGTCGTGTCATTCCAGGGACACGGCTATTCCGCTGCAAAAATGGCGTCCGATTTGAATTCAACTTTGCAAGCAAAGAAGGCTGGTTTCTCAATAAATGAATTTCTGCGAAAATGTGTTGCTCAGGAAGGACCGCACATCATCCTTCTTAGCATATGGTGAGGTAGGTAAGCATGTGCTATAGAGTCGAATTTTTAGCGAGGTTTTCGAAGTGCTCTCCTCAAATGACGGGTCAAATTACATTCAAATAGGCCATTTTACAGTTGCTTACTCAGTGACCGGGCCTTTTAATGGTAGCGAGGCTGCCGGTGACCTTGTATTGATACAGACCTCACTGTTTTTATCATGTAAATTGTGTTGTTGTGATGCAAACTAGCCTGCATTTGCATAAGAAAAGTAAAGAGATTTGTATCAAAACAAGGTCACCGGCAGCCTCCCTTCCAGCCATAAGCCAGGTAACACAGCAACAACTGTAAAATGGTCTATTGTTCCAAGTTTTCCAACCTTGTCAACATAATACAGTACTGACCCCTGCACGTGCACCAGCCGCTGAAAAATAAACCGCTCAAAGCGACGTTTGGAAACTCTGAGAAGCCATGAAAATACAGCAAAATTCACCGGGTAAGCTGTTTCAAACTTTATCGTATTTTTTTGTGGGTTTTCGAGGGAATTTTAACGCCATGCAAACTTTTATATTACGCTTTGGTGACCGGTAGATTAAAGAAGCCTCACATTTCCCTGTATCACCCATTCGTGATCAGTACGGTAACTTTCAGAACTCTAAAATAGCTTTACATACACACTTTAATCGATTTTGATACCACCAAAATTCCAGAAGAAGTTTATTTTGGAAAATTCGTTTTTGTGCCTGTGTTTTATCACCGCACTGCAGCGGCTCTCATGTGTTTGTAAACACACACAAGTTTCAAAGCTCTAAAATAATTTTACCAAATACCAAATAATATTTTTCTGTGTTCTCCTTTTCTTAACGTCTATTTGGAGACTAGAATTATTACTACAAGGACAGAATTGACACAGTTTTTAATTTCGAAACATTTTCCTCCGAGCCCGCGCTAATAGGGAGCTTAAGCGGTGACGACGGCAAAGGCAACGGAAACGTCACCTGAAAATATTACTTTATTTCATTTGTGCTACTTCGTGATTATTTCAACTCGCTCAAATTCTACAGAAACGGCGAACTCTCCAGGAACCAAATTGGTAGGAGTAGCGTTCAAGTTAAGAAAATAAATGAAATATTCACCGTCGTGTGCTCACGTTCTCCGAAAATCCTACAATTTGGTCATTTCACGTTGTTGTTTTGCAGAGGACAACGAAGAAATGTACCAAAATGTGAAACGCTCGTGCAGAGCCATTGTTTTTGCTCATTAAACTTATTGTTTTGTGGCGTTGTCGTTGTCGTCGCCGTCGTCGTTGCTTAAGCTCCCAAATTTGCTCTCGCAAAAAAATATTGTCATGTTTATATTAATTATTCGACTGCGGCCGTTTACAAATCATTTGTAAACGAGAATGCTTTGTTCCAGGTGACAATCAATAATTGTTCTTTATATAACGTGTTTCAAGCTTTACACAGATTCTTTAATCGTTTCGATACCAATATTCGTAAATAAATTATTTTTCGAACATTTTGTTTTGGAGCCATTTGGGCCGCTTTGCTCCCATGCGCTTCGACTGTTGGACTGTATAAACACGCACAACTTTTAAACGCTCAAATATTTTGGGCCACAACCGAGCGCTAAAATCTTAAAGTATCTGTAAAGGCCAAAATTATTTTAGTGGTCAAACAATATTGACTGAGTTATTATTTTTCAAACATTTTTATCCGAGCGCCAAATGTGTCAGGGAACTAGGGTCTGTCGGATTATGCCAGCAGAATTTTGAGCATAATACTATATCTGGAGCATCAGGCATAATGTTGGCATAATACTAATGTATTTTGCAGCATAATGCTGTTGTTTCTGAAAACTGTGAAAAGTGTATGCATATTTTGCCAGCAACTCCAGGTAGAATGTACAAAGTTGATAAAAGCAGGACTGAATATTTTAGGAACTTGACATCTTAGACTCGTACCCAGTGCATTTTGGTTTAATCGAAGGCCTGGTTACCTCTTTATGCCAGGCTTTCAAGCTTGTACAGTGTTCGTTGATTTGCATCATGGCAGGTTTAATGGTCTACATGGTCTACATGATCCAATGTAACCGCTGTAATTTACAATACATAGGAGAGACTAAACGACGCTTAAAAGACCGCTTTAATGAACACCGCCGCACCATAGATAACCCTAGTAATAAATCTAAACCCACCACAGCCCCAGAACACTTCCTTACCGCTCCTAACCACACCGCTAACGACATGCAATAGGCCTTATCACGGTTTTCGACGCCATTTTGACGAGTAGGCAAACACGTCTGAAATAACAGTGTTTGTATGGAAATCCGATGTCAAATAACTCAGTCATAAAACATCGCTTCTGAAAAATTCATGAATTGGAAACTTTTAGCACTAGTAAAAGGATTTTAAGAAAAACATTGGAAGGATGTAGCTGTGCTAGAAAGCGTCCAGTCGTGTTTTGAATTTTCCATACATTTGTCTGTATAGCGAACCAGCCGTGAACTGCTACTAAAAATAGTTCGCGGGAAAAAATATAGACAAATGTATGGAAAGTTCAAGACACGACTGGACGCTTTCTGGCACAGCTACATCGCTCCAAATTTTTTTTCTTAAAATCCTTTTACTAATGCTAAAAGTTTCCAATTCATGAGTTTTTCAAAAGCGATGTTTTATGAAAATTATTTGACATCGGATTTCCATACAAACACTGTTATTTCAGACGTGTTTGCCTACTCGTCAAAATGGCGTCGAAAACCGTGATAAGGCCTATTAATCCCCATAGAAAAAGTCTACTCTAACCGAGACTCCCTCCGTAAGGCCAGGGAAGCCTTTTTAATCTCAAAAGGCAGAACACTTTCTCCACATGGCCTCAATATTCGCGAAGACATGTACTAGCTTTTTTTTTCCTTTTATTATTTTTTAGTTTTTATTTCATTTGCACTTTGCTTCATATCTTATACTGTCAATCAATTTAGTTCCGCTATTGCGCAAATATTTGTCAGCTATATTTATAAGCGTATGTCCCAATGTAAATTTCCATTGTACCTGAAGAAGGCTGGTTTGGCCAGCCGAAATATAGTAACCTTTAAACCGCATTTCTACGTTGTATCTGTCTCTGCTTCTTGTATCATTTTTATTTGTTAAGCCGATCAGATCAACAATTGATCCAACGTATACCAGCAGGATTATCGTCCACGGTTGTTGCTTGGACTTGACTCATTTAATAATAGGTACGGTCTTATGGGGGGTGGGGTGGAAGTGTCATCTACGTCCCGCATAATTTGAGCATTATACCTCCAGCCGAGCATAATTTTGAGCATAATATCCTGCTTTCACGGGTGACGCATGGATGAGGTAGCAGCCTCTTTGAAGATATAGCTTAAGCTTTGATCCGACAACGTTAATTGAGATAGCTGTAGAGCAAGACCTTTTGTTAACCAAAGAAGCGAATCATTGATATCAATTCGTCATAACAATGGGAAAATCTGGCACTTTAAATAAACCAAACCACTCAAGAGACAACTAGTTGTCGTGGGCGCTTTCATTGCAAAATTTTGAATAATAGAAGACACTGTCTCATTTCCTTGACTATATTTTAAAAAAATGATCTAAGTTTCGATTAAACACGAGGTGAATGGTTAAACATTCATTTGGCATTTAAACTCAGAACCATTTCATTCCCTTAAGCCTTTCAGCATTGAATGCATACTTGATACGTTACGTTTTTGTTCGTTAATATCATTCACTATGGTAGATAACACACTATACCTTTGAGATCTTTTGCGGTAGTTGTAAACACGCAAAAGAAACAAATAAATGCAACCAAAGTTAAACCAACATTTACCCTTCCGACCACGCTGTTTGACAGAAATAAAAGGACAAAATTACTTGTTGAAACGAGGCAGCATTGACACCTCAACTGTAAAAGCTGTATTTACTCTCTTAGCAGTTTTATATGGTGGAACAATCACAATTTAAATAATATTAATTTTCCTTTTTGCATAAAAAAATGAAAAGTTAATAGCGTTGTTTGCACATACGCGTTAATGTATATTGGGATATAATGAAATTGCATCAACCTCTTACATGGTTATTATAGAGAACAAAAGAACGAACGACAGAACAGTGTCTCCAGCCCTATGAAAATCAATGCAGCTGTCTGTTATAAGGGTCCTGTGAAAATAGAGCTTTTGAAAGGTGCAGGTGCACTGTCTCAATGCGGAGTCTAAAACTGGATAAGGTACTTGAAAACGTTGACTTTATCTGTGTGCAATAAGGACATCCTTAAACATCTGTATTTGTTTCTCGTTATAAACAAAGTGTTGTCATGGGCCTGTAAAAACAAACCAATTCAAGTATAATCGAGTTCATCAAATTTTGACCAATCAAAACCCAGGAGGTTCACGCATCGATGTATACAGCGTTCCCCACTCAGATATCAATTCAGCTAATAACGATTTGTCTTGTGATTGGTTGTTTACCGGGTTTAACAGAATACCCTTCCTGGATGTTTTTCATTTTGAGTTGCATATCTCCCCCGAGTTGGTTCGTTTGAAGATGAAGCTGCTTACTTTCCTTGCGTTTACTCTTCTGGCCGTCAACCTTTTTGTTGTAGCCGACGATGAGAAGGAAGGTAAACTTATATTTACTGAACGTTTTAACTTTGCCACTAAGTAAATGATTTCCGCGTTTTACATATACCCAATAAGATACCTCCCTTTCCGCACCAAAGCCGTTAAATTGCTCCCCTGCTTTGCCACAAGCGATTTAAAGGAAATCTCAGTTTGATATCACTGCCAAATAAATATGCGATCTAGTACACAAGATCCCCTTCATACATCAGAGTTTAGGATATTTTTGTCAACGTTGATGAGCAAATACATATTTTTTTCCTGTGCTAGTTCCGGGTAGTAGGTGTTGTTGAAAAACACTCCAGAGGGAGTTAAAAAATTGCGCAATATGATGACGACAAGGCCTCTAAACTCCCCGACAAATCAAAGATAACTTTTAGGTCTAAGTGACGATATAAACAAATTTTAAAACGACGTATATACGTAGAAGCCGTTGGCACTGAGGAAGCGCTGTTCCTTTAGTACTAATTCTTTCTCGTGGATGATCCCTGAGATTCCATCTATGATCCCTAAACCGACCGATGATGAACTTGGCTTGTCTCAATTGTGTTTTTACAAAGAGGAAAGCTGGTTGTTTCAATTACTGACTTTGACAACGACGCCTGTGGGATAAAACGCTGGAGTCTTTAATTCCTTTACTTCCTATGTAATAGGCAGCACATTTTGGGGCAGGTGTCGTAAATGGTATTAAAACTCCTAATTTTAAGATGTTATTTATTTCTGTAGGACAGGCGTCAGAAATGTTAGAGGAGGAAATGATCAAAGATGAACCCGTCCCTGAGGAAGGTCGGTCATTTGTTTAACGCTTTAAGGGGAGTTCTTTTTGTATGAGGTAGGGAGGGCAGGTGGAATTTAAACGCATAGAGGGGGGGGGGGGAGTTTGTGAGTCGGCATGGGCATAAGAATAGAAGGACTTCGAAGATGGAGGAAACCAAAATAATAAAGGGGCTTGATAGCTCGATAATTATTAAAAAAGTGCTAGTTATACCTAATTAAAAACGTCTATAAACAGCAGTTTCTCCCTTTTTCAACAAAAAGCCTTGTCGAATTGGGCAGCATTGACAGAATACTTTCTCGTGACATGGCTATCTTTTAAAATGACAGTAGGGAACAATCATTACACCAACGTATAGTACTAGCTAAGCCCATGAATGACCGACCCAAACTGAAAACAATAATCATGAACTAACTTGAACTCGATGGTTTTCATGGTGGTTAAACGCATGCAGTCGAGTAAGGATTTGTTGTGGTTTTTACTTGTAATGTTTCAAAAAGCGGCGAGGGTTTCTAACCAATCGCGCTGCAAAGTAAAACAACGTGAAGCCAAAGCTGAAAACTAGCTTTCGACACTTAAACGAAAACGTTCCAGAAAGGCTCATATGTACCAAAATCATCTTTCTTTTTGTGTTTCAAAATGGGGAAGAACCACGCTTTGCTCGGGATGTAGGGAATGATGATAATGATGATGATGATGACGAAGAAGAAGAGGAAAATGAAGAGCCATTGAGTGACTCGATTGAAAACGACGAACCTGAAAGTGAAGGTAAAACAAAAACTAGAAATCACACAATTACTTCAAAGATATGTAACACAACTAAAGTCTACAAGAAACGACAGTTCAGTTTTTGGAGTCAGAATTTAATGATCATAATAATCGGAGAACGATCCTAGTCAAGAAGAATTTTAATTTTCGTAAGCAAAGCGACCAATAAGATCGCACATTTGCAGAACTGAGATGGTGTCAAAATGTGTCATGTCAGAAGTAATCTAAAGCCCCAGTATCAATGTGTTTAATGTCCTAGTTTCTCTCTATACAAATTTGTTTGTGACTAGTGAAGAGAATTTGTTTCAATATCAAGATGCCTTATCTATGGTCCCATTTCCTTTACCGAAACCCAATTTCATCCGAATCTTTTGAAGGTAGAAGGTTGCGTGTTATTGGTAATCGCTGTAACAAAAAGCTACCTTTAATTTGGGGGATCTTTGTCTGCAAAAGCCTTGTAGAATTGGGACGCCTAGACAGAATTATTTTCTTGTAACATGGCTATCTCTTAAAATGACAGTAGGGAAACATATACTGATGTTTATAAACATTCTTAGTATATAGATGTGTCAAAAACGCGTGTCGCAGCAAACGAACTCTTTGTTTTGACAGCCAATAGGCCTCTGTTCAGTGGGTGACAAGAGTGATACTTTCGCTGTAGAGTATTGGTATTAACAGCGAACGAAATGCTGCTCGCGGAACTTTTAGTGAAGAACACAAACAAACGAACGACAACAACAACAACATTTTCAAGGATTTCTAGTATTTGAAAACGTGGCGAGATTTTTTAATCAATCACACTGGAAAGTAAAACAATGTAAAGCCATCGTTCAAAACTAGCTTCCGACACATGAAAATGAAAAACGTTCCAGCAAGACTCACAAAAAAATAATCCTTTTTCTTTTTTTGTGTGTTTCAAAAAGGAGAAGAACCGCGTACACGCTTTGCTCGGGATGTAGGGGATGATGATGATGACGAAGAAGATGAAGATGAAGAGAGTGAAGGTAAAACAAAAACTGGAAATCACACAATCATTACGTTAATGATTGTGTCTAACTCAATTTAATTATTACATTACAGTGCTGTATGTGACACTTAGTCTCCAAGAAGCGAAATTTTGTGCGCTGTGTTCAATTTTTTTAGCCAGAATCTAATGATCATAATGGTTGGAGAACAACGTTAGTCGACAAGAATTTACTTTTCACAAGCAAAGCGGCCAATAAGTTTGCTCATTTGCAAAAGGTGTCATGTCAGAAGTGGAGCACAGGAGTGGTGGTATCAATGCGTGTATTCTCCTGACTTCTATCTATACAAATCTTTTGTTACGAGTGGAGAGAATTTGTTTCGATATCAAGATGCTTCATCTATGGTCTTATTTCCTTTACTAAAACGCAACTTTATCCGAATCTTTTAAAGGTGGAGGTTGCGTGTTATTAGTAGCCACTATAACATAGAACCACTATTTGGGGATGTGTGTCTGCAAAAGCCTTGTAGAATTGGGGACTTGCTAGAATTACTTTCTTGTAACATGGCTATCTTTTAAAATGACAGTAGGGGAAAATATACTGATGTTTATAAACATTCTCAGTATATAGATGTGTCAAACACGCATATTACAGCAAACGAACTCTCTGTTTTGACAGCCAATAGGCCCCTGTTTTGCACATTAATATCTGTTCAGTTGGTGGTCTCAGTGATATTTCGCTGTAGAGTATTAGTATTAACGGAGAAAGAAATCCTGCCCGCGGAATTTTTAGTGAAAAAAACAAACAAACAAACAAACAAATGACAACAACAAAGTTCAAAGACTTCTAGTACTTGAAAAAGTGGCGAGATTTCTTGACCAATCGCACTGGAAAGTAAAACAATGTAAAGCCAACGCTCAAAACTAGCTTCCGACACTCGTATGAAAAACGCAACAGCAAGACACAAAAAAAATAGATCTTTATTTTCTTTTTGTGTGTGTGTGTTTCAAAAAGGAGAAGAACCACTTGCACGCTTTGCTCGGGATGCAGGGGATGATGATGATGATGACGAAGAAGAGGAAGATGAAGAGAGTGAAGGTAAAACAAAAACTGGAAATCACACAATCATTACGTTAATGATTGTGTCAAACTCAATTTAATTATTACATTTCAGTGCTGTATTTGACATTTTGTCTCTAAGAAGCGAGATTGTGTGCGCTGTGTTCAATTTTTGTAGTCAGAATTTAATGATCATAATGGTTGGAGAACAACGTTAGTCAAGAAGAATTTACTTTTCACAAGCAAAGGGGCCAAAAAGTTCGCTCGTTTGCAAAAGATTGCGTCAAAAGGTGTCATGTCAGAAGTGGAGCACAGGAGTGGTGGTATCAATGGGTGTATTCTCCTGACTCCTGACTTCTATCTATACAAATCATTTTTTTTACTAGTGGAGCGAATTTATTTCAATATAAACATGCTTTATTCTTGGTCTCATTTCTTAATTAAAACGCAAATTCATCCGAATCTTTTGAAGGTGGAAGGTTGCGTGTTATTGGTAACCGCTGTAACCGAGAAACACTTTGGGGGATCTGTGTCTGCAAGAGCCTTGTAGAATTGGGCCGCCTTGAAAGAATTACTTTTTTGTAACATGCCTATATTTTAATATGACAGTAGGGAAAAAATAGATGTTTATAAACCTTCTTTATATATAGATGTGTCAAACACGCATGTTACAGCAAAGGAACTCTTTGTTTTTGCAGCCAATGGGCCTCTTTTTTATACATTTGTATCGGTGAGTGATCTCACTGATATTTTTGCTGTAGTGTGTTAGTATGAACGGCGAAAGAAATGCTGCCAACGGAACAAACAAAACAAACAAACGACAACAATAACAACAACAACAACAACAACAAAGTTCAAAGACTTCTAGTATTTGAAAAAGTGGCGAGATTTTTTAACCAATCGCACTGGAAAGTGAAGCAATGTAAAGCCAAAGCTCAAAACTAGCTTCCGACACTCGTATGAACAACGCAACAGCAACACTCACAAAAAAATTAATCTTTTTCTTTTTGTGTGTTTCAAAAAGGGGAAGAACCACGTGTACGCTTTGCTCGGGATGTAGGGGATGATGACGATGATGATGATGACGAAGAAGAGGAAGATGAAGGTACAAAAAAGCTAGAGATCACACAATCACTACAACGATAATTATATAACACAATTTGATTATTACACTTCAGTGCTGTACTTGACATTTAGTCTCTAAGAAGCGACATTGTGTGCGCTGAGTTCAATTTTTGGAGTCAAAATTTAATGATCATAGTAACTGAAAAACAACGTTACACGAGGAGACTTTTCCTTTTCAAAGTCAAAGCAGCCAATTAGCTCATTCATTTGCAATAAAAGGCATCAAAAGGTGTTATGTCAGAAGTAAAGCACCCCCCAGTATCAATGTGTATATTCTCCTAACTTCTCTCTATACAAATCGTTTGTTACTAGTGGAAAGAATTTGTTTAAATATCAAGATGCTTTATCTTTGGTCTTATTGCCTTTATTATATCAAGATATAGATGTTCTACAAATTTTCCTTAAAAAATACCACTATGATAGCTTTTGTGCAAATCAGGAAACAACATTTATGACCGACCCAAACAAAACAATTATCATGAACCAACCAGAACTCGATGGTTTTCATGGTGGTTAAACTCAAGCGATCGAGTAGCGATTTGCTGTGGTTTTTACTTCTAGTATTTGGAAAAGTGGAGAAATTGTTTTACCAATCTCACAGCAAAGTGAAATAATTTAAAGCCAACGCTCAAAACTAGCTTTCGACCTCAAATAAAAAACGTCCAGCAAGAATCATATACATATAAAAATCATCTTTCTTTTTGTGTTTCAAAAAGGGGAAGAACCACGCTTTGCTCGGGATGTGGGGGATGATGGTGATGAGGAAGATGAAGGTAAAACAAAAACTAGAGATCACACAATCACTACAACGTTACATAACACAATTTAATTATAATACTTCAGTGCTGTACTTGAACATTAGTCTCCATTAGTCTCCAAGAAGCGACATTGTGCGCGCTGTGTTCAATTTTTGTAGTCGTCAGAATTTTATGATCGTAATGGTCGGAGAACAACGTTAGTCAAGAGGAATGTTACTTTCGCAAGCAAAGCGACTAATAAGCTAGCTCGTCTGCAAAACATGGCGTCAAAAGGTGTCATGCCAGAAGTTAATCACAGCCCCAGTATCAATGTGTATATTCTCCTGACATCTATCTATACAAATCTACGACAAAAGGAGACTGAACAAGAACAAGAGCAGCGACAAAAACGACTGGGAGCAACAATAACAAGAACAATAACAATAACAAAAGCGTGAACCACAACAGGGACAAAATCAAAGCGTCAACGCCAATTAATAAACTGGCCTAAATTGCATGCTTGAGAGTCTCACGTCTTTAACCACAGTGCCTAGTTTCTGTGAGGTCTTTGCATGGAAGTATGGCTGTTTTACCCGGAAAACCATGAACATTATAAATATTTTTGAAATGTTATTGTCTTCGGAAAAAAAAAATCTGGTACAAGAGAGGGAACAACCACAAACTATATAAATGTAAAAAAAAAATTTTTCGTGGTTTTTCAGTGTTTTCCTTGTGATTGGACTTTCCCTCTGATTGGCCACGGAACAAAATATATAAACGTATCAGAAATAGTTCTAAGGCCCCGTTCAGACTTTGTACCCGGATCCTGCCTTCGGGTCCGGGCGCTAGCCTAAACATATAGCTTTCTTTTTTTTTTTTTTTTCTGAAGCCGAGCTAAAAACCCGGCATCGTGCCCGGGCACGGGCTCTAAAAGGTATTGTACCGGGCACCGGTCCTTGTCGCGGGCGCTTGTCTGAACAGTTCCCGCGCGTTTTCCTTATGCCTCCCTGCAATTCATTTAACAAAATGGCGGGCGCTTAATTTTTATATTGAAAAACGAGGAAACGATTGTTCCACGGGTATTGCCTTCCTCCAAATGGATTCTCAGGATGACTATGCCCATAAGCATTAACAAGTTATGAAGAATACGTTCCTTCTTCTGATGCATTTCTTAACATTTTCAGAAGACGATGACTCACTTGAATCCAGAATGAATGGTTCTCACAAAACATCACCATTTTTGGACACCTTTTGTCTGGCGCTTTTGTTCCAGTTAGCCTTGCTTGTAATTTTGTGATTACAAATAAAGCAATCTTTTTTTTTTTGATGATGATTTGACATATTGGCTGTTGTCACGTGATTGACCACGCCCTAATTTATACTTTTATATATTTGTATTCCAATTGTTAATCAACGTCAAAAATGCTATTCTTTGTTTTGAAGTATTAACATTGCAGATAATTACCCTGATTTAATTCTTTTTTTTTTTTTTGAAACTTTAAATTTTGCGTAACTATTTAGTGTTTTTCTCTTTCCCGAGTCCCTCTCCAAACTAAAAACGTCATAGTTCAACAAAAGTAAATAAATCTTAAAAACTCCGATTAGTTTCTTAGACCCTTGGACCAAAGTCACTCATAGAAGGTAGCCTGACTAGCAAATCATTTTCCTAAATTGTGTTGAATTTAAATCAAAATAACATTTTACAATTGGGCGTGGTATGTCACGTGAGACAACAGCAACTTCATTGACAATAAAAATTAAATATTTTGAGCAGATGATTGTCTCTTTCAAACTTCTTAAACTCATTAATAATTCAAAATACAAAGACAAAGAAAACCATGCATCGTGACGTGTTTGGATATCTGATGAAAATCTCTTCGTTTTTGCATCCTTAATTTCCCCTTCAAAGTCAGTTTGTTTGAGAAGTTATATCAAACACTCACCACAGTGTTTCACCAAAATATCAAAAACCTCGAAGTTCGTCAAAAATACTCGGCTACGCGTCGTATTTTCTACTCTCTTCTTGGCGTTTGATATGTGATGAAACACTGTGTCTCGTGTTTGATATATTACTTCAAAACCAGTACCTTCAATTGAATTGATTCTAAAATAGACCACTCCCCCCAAATCTATCGAGTCCCATCCCTTAATTCACGCGAGTCGAAGAGACATCTCCTTTGGAACCAGAGGAAGCTTTTGGCGAAGCAGAAAAAGGATGTGGCGTTCCACCCGAAATAATCTTTTTTTTTTTTTTTTTTCATAGTCAACTTTTTTTTGTTTATTAGCATTTTTGCGGGAGTTTTGATATTTGCGAGGGAATTTTTTTTTCTGTTTCAAGCATTCATAACTTGATTGGATTGTCAATAGATTTTTTTTTTTTTTTTTTTTTTTACAAGATAACGTTTAATGCTTACCCTGGTTACATGCAGACTTTCAGATACTAACACATACACACATTTACATATAAATACACACTGCACGTGAAGTTTGAAACCAAAATTATTTACAAGTCTTTACACAGCATTCTTCACGAACAGAGGAACACGTGCATACAAATTACATAGGGGCCCAGGATTTAACAAATTGTTCTAATTTATTATTTGCTACTGCTAATGTTCGCATAACAGAGATTTTGTTTTTCAGGCGTAAAAGAAAGCTTTCAAAGTTTAAAATGCCATTGCAAACACTAGTGCTAAAAATGTGGTACTTGGCAATAACGAGGGCGTAATTGAGCGCTGACCAGTTGTTTGATTTTTGGTGCCAACCATACAGAATCACACTTTCAGAGAGTTTTATGTGTTCTTGGTATGTTTTGTGCCACCATCGCGTAAAGAGGTTCCAAAACGTGTAGGAAATGTTACAGGTAAACAGCATGTGCAACAATGATTGACTTTCGCAGCTGCATAGCGGGCAACTGTCACTGTCCTTTATACCAGCACGAAACAAACTGGACTGCGTAGGTAGGATGTTATGAATAATTTTGAATTGAAAGATTATAAGCTTTGGTTCATGCAAGATTCGGAAGGGGAGCATATAGACGTTTTGGATGTTTTCTTTGGTGAAGCCGTAATTTAAAATTTTACTCTCACCGGTTGGAATCAAATAGGATTTGCTAAGTAAAATCGAATATGCAATTTTAGTAGACGGAAGTGAGAGAGATTGTACCTTTGAAGAGACTGTGTTGCGGAGTTTTACTTTCCATATCTTTGGGATGGCTTGCAGTATACCGTAAAATGTAGTGAAGGGAACTTCAAGGTTAAGTTTTGCTTTGAGCTCAGTTAGTGATAGAAAATTTAAGTCTTCAGCTAGTAAATCTTTGATACAAATAATTCCTTTATTGACCCAGGAGTTGTAGAAAATTGGTTTTCCATCTACTAGGATGTCACGATTATTCCAGATTATATAATCTTACTGTCTGATTTATATATAGATCAAACAGCTTAGTTTTGTTAAATCACGTGAGCGGTAGATGACGAAAGTGACAATAAAGCTATAAATAGAATGCTCAACGAGTCTTAGTTAATTTTGATCTGTTAGTAGTTATACCGTGAAATGCAAAGAATTCAGGGTCAACACACGCACTCAAATTTACAAAGTTTACATTTAATTGCTGGAGTCAACTCATAATCATTTCGTACAGCGGTTACAAACAGCAAGCGACCCGTCTTCTAGAATGTTCGCCAGTTTAAATTTTCAGCTAAAGAATCCGAACAGATCAAACTGTGTTAGCTCACACGAATTGGCTTTCTAAAAGGCTATAACATTATGCGCGAATCAGGAAACAGCATTTTAGGCAATTTGTTTTAGCGTTCTTCTCATTGGGCGCCCCTGTAAATATGACATACGGTGGAATTTAGAAGTTTTAATTCAAAAATGCGTTATCCTCTACACGTTTTCTTTAGCCTGAACTGGTTCGAAAATCAATTTTAAAAACACTTTATCTGGCTTAGCGGTAGCCTCCCGCGCAGTCGTTTTTAAGGGAATTGTGTCACCTCCTCCCCACAAAGGAGGAAGAGGTAATACGAGTCCCCTCGGAACGACTGCGTTGGAGGCTAGCTTATCAACTAAAATTGCCAATTCCTTGCCTCAAAATCTTGTCTGAATTCAAATTAATTTTAACGGCTTTTCTTTGATTAAGCTC
This sequence comes from Pavona decussata, assembly GCF_977016875.1. NCBI lineage: Eukaryota > Metazoa > Cnidaria > Anthozoa > Scleractinia > Agariciidae > Pavona > Pavona decussata. The sequence continues at coordinate 141,158 of NW_028145535.1, read as the reverse complement.
TATTTAAATGCAGCTTTATCCGAACCTTTTGAAGGTGGAAGGCCCCGTGTTTCTTGTAACCCGGCGCCGTAACAAAGAACTTCTTTTTGGTGATGTGTGTCTGCAAAAGCCTTGTAGCTTTTAGAATTGAATACTGAATAGAATTACTCTCTTGCAGCTATCTTACAAACATTATTAGTATATAGATGTGTCGATCATACAGATTACAACAAAGGAACCATTTGCTTTGGCAGCCGATAGGCCTGTGTTTGGCTCATTAATATCAGTGGGTCATCTCAGTGATGTTTTCGCTGTAGAGTATATGTTTTTTAAGGGTATAGGAAATGCTGCCCGCGGAACGTCTCCTCACTGAAGGAAATACCAGTCCATAGGCCCATACCAACAACACTGCTTTGTCCTTTTACCCTCTAAATTTCGACATCAGCACCCTTAAAAGTTAAAGTCAATGTACATCACATCCTTTATCTACTAATCTGTCTCGATTACTATCTCTACCCAACGATAAAAGCTGATGAGGGAATTTTGTTTTTAAGTCCTGGTTTTTTCACTGCAAGAACTATCAACTATTATCTGTCTTCCAATTGTTGACTTGATTTAAAATTTTCATTTAAAAACAACAAGATTTTTTTTTTGGAAACAATATCATATGTGCAATGTTTATCGTTCTAAAATTGCTTTCCACGTTTAGTTAACTAAGCCACGCATTTTTTTTTTTTCAGTTCTTGCTCATTCTCACTAATTATTACCAAAATATTTAGCTAGGTGTTAAAATTGAAAGGAAATGTAACTAAAAATTGGAGTTTTAAGTATTTATCCATGCATCTATTCAGTGGAAATACTACTGTTAAGGTGGTTTGCATCGCCCGGCTATGTTGGTGGACAAAACAAAAGAACATTTGCTCACATAGTTTGTATAAAAATGGCAGTTAACTCCCCGAGGGGAAAAATCCTATTGTTCCTGTCCACCAACATGGCCGCCATGAAGTCACACGCAAACCATCAATATGCACGCGTACACTCTTCATAAGCTATCTAATAATTGATTGTTATAGCCTCCTGAGCAGACGCTCTTTGGGCTAGCTTGCGTGAATGTAATGAAGACTCAAACATTTAGTGATAAATGTGCATACGTGAATATGTGCCAGGAACAATCCTATATCTACTTATGAATCTCTTGTATGATATACACGGCGTAACATGATCTTTTATACTTGAAGCTCGTCAGCGCTTCGTGCATAGCACTCATCATATTCATTCCGAGTCAAAGTCTTCACTTTGGGGATTTTCGGTGAAGATAAAGGTACCGAGGAACTGCATGTGGTTTTTTTGCCCCTTTTAGCATCCGATGAGATTTCATCGGTGCTATACTCCTTTTTCTCTCTGCAAAATAATGCAAGGAAATGCTTTCTGTATGTCGAGTTTGTTGCGCAGTAAATGAATGGGTTCAAGGTGGAATTCCCCATGCAAAACACCACCGTGAATTGATGCACTGGTGTATCCATCTTCGTGAGATCAAACTTGAAAAGCAGGTAGTAAATCTGATTTGGGAACCAGCAAATCGCCAGAACTGTAGCAATCAGTGCGCACATGCGCAACAGGCGCACACCCTTCTTCCCTTTGTTGCTTTTAAAAAGGGCTGGGGAATCTCGAACTTTGAACCACAAGCTCAAGAATGACAGACACGTAATCATCAGCGGAATGAAGAATTTACCAAGAAATTCAATCAGTGCGACCGCTTTTCTGGTATTTCCCTCTGTGAGGACAACCAAAAAGGAAGTTGCCGTTGGATGCCAGTTCCATTTCAAATAGGTGGGGAGCGTTGAATAGAAATGAAACCAGCCATATCGTGGTCACCAGAAGATAGATTCTGTAACTTTTGAATCCAGCTCTGTACTGAGCGGGCTTTGCCACCGCAAACCATCTCTCAAGAGCTAGACAGGTTATCGTGTAAACGGAAACAATACCCAGTGTGAACACGAGATAGTATGACACCACTATCCGGCAAAACAGATCCCCTGCAATGCCACTCGGGATTGGGAAGTTCTTGATGCCAATTATCCACGCGGGTGTTAGCATCAGGCTAATACCTGTAGATGGCAATACAATACAAAAGTAAAATATTCACCGATAAAATTTATTTATTTATTCAAGACAGAAGTAAAGTATCCAAAATATAGCATTCTGTTTTAGCTGCCACATCGTCTAAGGGTTCTTTTAAGATATTCGTGTAAGTCAACACAATTTCCTACTGAGAATAAGTTCTTAGTCGAACAATATTCTAGGATTGCTGTCGACTTAACAAAAAGCCTCATTTTGCACTCAACTTTTGAATAAAAAACTTACGAGAGTTTAAGCTAGGATTATATCAAGAAAACCATAGTATTTTTTTTTTCTGTACGCAGTGCAGTCGGATTAACGATTTTCTTAAGCACATGCGGCAACTCTCAAAGTGGTATTACGTTCTTTCCCTTTATATATATTTTTAAGATATTCATGCATTGGACAAAAATTTAAAAAATGTAGCAAGCCAACGAGTCAGGGATTAAGCCGATACAATGGCTTAAACAAGCTATAAACAGGTCCAAAATAGCTGTGACGAATAAATAACGTGCGCTAGAAAAAAATATATCTCTAAGATTTCAATTAAATGCTGTATAAAAAAGTTATAAAATAAAGTTAAAACCGCCCGGGGAGGTTTCAAAATGTTAAATGCATCATTGTCAAAAAACGTTCTCTTATTTATTCTGAGGTTAAAAGTTTACAGCTTGTGAATTGCAAATTCAATGGCAAGTTTAACAATATTAAGAGGTATCATTTCAAATCAATACTGATCAGTACGTTCAAAAATGCACTCTATATTGCCGTGGGTAAATTTTGCCTTCCCACGTAAATACGAAAACTCTCTTGAAAGTGACGTTGATTCACTCATTTAGTCATTAGTATAGTACCCTATTCTGCTGGAATTATGTCAATATACTTAAGTTTGCGCTGCGCTCCGACGTTCCATGGAAAAGTAGTCGCTTTTCAAAATGGCAATTAAACTGAGAATACATTGGAAACAGTACTGATTGAATGGTCCAATACAGTAAGAACAGAATAATATAACTTTGAGAAGCGCCTATATCATTTGTTTTGAACACAAAAATAAACTCAAGAATATTACTACGTAAAACATTCATCCAAGACTAAGCTAGGCAAATGGTAGAAACATTTCAAACGACGCAAAATAAGGACCGAAGAGGTTAACTGATTACAAGGAAAAGTGATCAGCACAGAGTGCTACTAAACTAATATTTACCAGCTCACTTGCTGTTTTAAACTGGTTTGTATTAATTTTGAACAACCGGGGCTAATATCAATTTTGAAACTTTTTCTTCAAAACATAAAACGATTCGGTCCCGATTCAAACGTCGTGCTACTTCGTACTGGTCGCATGGAGCATATAGCAGTACTCAGCACGATGTTTGAAACCAAAACCAAGTCTTGCCCAACGACTTATAGAACGACAGCAGTCGTGCTATACGGCAGTAGCACGACTTGGCTTCGGCAAACGCCGTTTAATTGTCGTGTTGAACTCAATTCTTCAATTACGAATTCGATGTAACAACATTACAGAACTTGTTTATTTTGCCATCTCGGAATTATTCCTTCAACGGCTTGCCAGTTTTTTTTTTTTTTCTGAAGTTCGACTGAATATGAATTAAACAAAGTCACGCTACTGTCGTACTAAAGTTGAACTAGATTATTACGACACGAGCACGGCATTTGAAATGGGACTCACACATAGCAAAGAACCTAGTTTGCCCAAAGAGTATAGTGAAGTTTTTGCTAAGTTAAATATAAAGCGAGCCAGAATAACAGCTTCTTGGAAAGGAGCCTTTTTTCAAAATTGCAGTGAAGCTGAGAATAAATTAGAAACATACAGAGTTGATTGGATGACCCAATACAGTCAAAACAAAATAATATAATTTTGGCAAGCCAATATCAGTCACTCATCAAGACTGATGAAGGTCATCTGTAGAAACAATTTAAAACAACATTAAAATAGATTGAAGGATTAAAACGCCACAGTTAGCCTCCAAAAAACTAACCCCAGCTCATATGTGCCACTTTCATACCAATATTTACAAATTGACTTGCTGTTTTAAACTGTTTCAGTCGATGACATTTTTAGGACATCCGGAGCTGATATCAGTTCAGAAACTTTTTTCAAAACATGGCATGATTCACTCACGGTAAATAAGTTAGTTTGTCATAATTCTGTAACCATTCTGAAACTCCCACTGCATTGACTGAATATCCAGTTAATTAGCTTGAAAATTTCTTGGAGGACCAGTTACTTAACAAAATTATAGCTTAATTGAGAATCGATTGAGGAGCAAATTAAGTTGATTGAACAATCCAATACATTCAGAAAAAATCAAGAATATAACCTTGATAAATTAAAAAGCTAATATTAACTGTTTTGAATTTCAAAATAAAGTTTACAATGTTGCGAAAAACATAAATTGCGAGCCAAAGTAAGACCAACTAAGGTGGTTTGTAGAGACGATTCAAAACGACGTAAAAAAGATTAAAGGACCAAAAAACTTAATTGTCCATACGGAAAACAGATTACATCTATACAGCTACGGTTGTTTACAAATAAGCTTGCCGTTCTCAACTATTCTGAGAACCACTCGGGTAATATCAATTCAGAAGTAGTTTTTGCTAAAAATTTTAGTTGAGGAGCATCGTGAAAACCGGTAAAACTACTGGACTTTTTTGGTTTTATGTAATGAAAACTTGGGTTAAATAAATCCTTTAATTTCTGAAGAAGCAAAGACTTAGAAAAACATTTGACTATAAAAAATTGCGATAAAACGTTTCGTAAAAACATTATAAAAAGGTTAAAAAACACGACGTTTCGATGTACATTACATCATTATCAAGTGAAATTAAAAATGCAAGATTGCGGCTATAAATACAAAAATGGACAATAGATATTAATTAAAATAGTAGCATTGAAGAATGATACCGGTTAAACAAAAAGTTTCGCACGTATAGAGTCCGTTTGAGTGTTCAAGCAAGGCTTAAGTTTCTTGATGTACAGCATTTCAAATACCAAACAATCGAATTTGCTCTGACACTTTCTCAAGATGTTAAAATGGCCCTGATTCAATAGGTGTTTGCTCCCGTGAGCTTCAAGAAAATGTTTGCCAATTGCCGAGTTCTTGTGCTCAGCAACGCGTTCTGAAGAACTCAAATGGTGTTGATTGAAACGGTCGATCCACAAATTATTTAATTCACCTAAAAATTGTTTATTGAAGGAACGAATACAGATACGATAAAGTCAAAGCAATTAGAAACATAGCTCGGATTGTCCGAATAACAGAATGCGACCTTGGTTTAAAAACACAATATCTCAAATCTTCAAATTTTTTTTGTTTTTGTTTTTGTTTTTTTTTTTCTTTTTTACTATTTTTAACTATCCGCGATAATTTATTTTTCTTTAAATAAGAAGGTGGCAAGTTGAATTCTTTTCCATGGCTTTCATAACCCTTAAGCTGACCCAAGAGTGACCCAAGAGTCACACTGAAATTAAGTTCTAAAAAAATCTTAAATTATTTTCAAAGATCTAGCGAATGTTTGATAAGACCTAAGGCACAAATTTATAACAGAAGAAAATTTAAAAAAAAAAGGAAGCGAAACAAGGAAAATTATTATTGAGAAAGACTTTGGAAAAACTATATGATAATTTCATCTACGGATTACAAAAAATTGAACAACCCTGCGCAGTTTGATATTAAAAACAAAAAAAAAAACAAAAAAAAAAGAAAGAAAGAAAGAAAAAAAAAATCCACAACGAAGTACTGCTTCATTAGTTTTATTTGGATTGCTTGCGTGTGGTCTCAAAAATTAGAGATGCTTATGGAGCATTACAACGGGAAATTACTGATCGAATGACTAATTCGTAAAGTCACAAGACAGAACCATGATCACAGTCTAAATGAAATTACGAAACACGACACTCGTGTTATTCACCAACCTGTTGTCATGTCGGTGATCGCCAGACTTAAGATGAGGACATTATATGATGTCCGTAAAAGTGCTCTGTTGCGAAGAAAGACCGCCACTAGAAGGCCATTGCTGCAGAACGCCACCACCGCTATGAACCCCATGGTTACTCGAAAGGCCATGTGCGGCTCACCAGTTTCCTGAGAAAATTCTGAAGTGATATTCGTGTTGTTCATCTTGCTGCTTCAGCTGGATAAAGAACGAAAGGAAATCAAACGTTATTTTGAATGACTGAATTTGGTCGGCTCTTTCACTCAAACAGTGACAAAGTTTTAGTGAATGCCACAACAGGAAATGCTTCACGATCTCGTTTAAATACCCTGAACGTAGAATCTAATTAAATATCTAAATTTAATGTCTCACTGAAATAACTCAATAACTCAGATGAGAGGGGAAACATTTGCGTTGTTACACAATACGTACCTTTTGTACCTTTGTAATTATAACCTCAGCTCAAAGCTTGTAAATAAAATGATTCCCCAGTTTACTTTTACATACATGCATCCTTTTTTCATGTCATGTCAGGGGAACATAATTTTCTTTCACTTATCATTGATGCCGGACTTCGATCACTTTAAACCTAATTACTAAAAATGCGTGCTTGTTCGGTGTTCTTACGCCATGTCACCGCTTTAAAAAACAATTAATGAAGTACAGATACGCAGCGTGCAGGGATAATATAACACTGTTAACGTTTAGATTGATGTTGGAAAGGAATATTGTTTACAATATCAATAATGAACTTATTAAAGCTTTTAAAATATGGAAATTAATTTGATATATAATGATCCGAACCACCGTCACATCCTGCGGGTTTCAACCAGTATTGATGAAAACAGTTAGAGCTTTTCTAATTTTAAACAATTTGTTACTAACCTCAACAATAAGTAGAGATGTGTTAACCAAGATTCGATTCCAAAATTTTAACAGCGTTTCTTTACCTTGACAAATGCGTATTTCTTTCGTTTTCTTGCTCTCTTTGCTTAAACGGAAATGCTGGTCGGAGCCTAATATTCAATGCTTTGCATAATCTACCAATAAGGCCTTTCTATTTCATATTTGCAACTTATCATCTTGCCTGATTCCAACCACAAATCCCCCTGATTCCAACCACAAACTGTTTCAGTTTCTGCAAACGATCAAGCTTTCATAAAATTGAGTAATTGTCGGAGAATGCATGATCCAGAGTCCGGAGGGTGCAAGGGCCAAGGTAAAACTGCTGTGTATCACATGAGTTGAACTCACAAGCAACAATTTTTTTAACTACTGATTGTTGATCGGCTGAGGAGTCTGGCGTGAAGGGCTGTATAGTATAGTTTATTGACTCAACCTGGCGAAAATTGAAGACGACGGTCGCGAGTGAGATCCTGATGTTGAGAGTTGAAGACTGATGATGTTGAGAATCATCAAATAGCCGATAAATGATCGCTTAATCATCGATAATCTAAAAGAATATATTTATATCAACAATTGAAGTCTAATCGATATTCTAAATAATAAATTTATATCGGCTACTCGTTTCGACACGCACAAATGTGGATTTTGAGTTATGATGCTTCTTTGTTCGTATCACTCTAACTTACTTGACTGCTTAGAAAACTGAACTTAAAAGAAAAAATAGATTGCAACCAAAACTCAACAACCTATCACGAAATTTAAGTGAAACACTTGCAATCAGTTTGTCTTGCTCTGAGTCGGCAGCTCGACGAAGATATCTGGGAAGGATAGTGAGAATTTGAATTACCTGTCCATATTTGCAAAACGAAAGGAAATTGCACCTAGAATGCGTGCGTGTCCAATTGTTTATTATATAGTTTTTTTTTTTGTTTTCTTTAAAGCGTAAATACGCTTAGCATTCGCGTTACTCGAGAAGATAGCTTTTAGACCTGAATGACATTTGGGTTAGTTTTCAAAATGGAAGGACTTGATCAAAATTGTGTTTTACTACTTTCTTGCCATCTTCCAGATTTACACAATCTTTTCTGAAATTAGTCTAATTTACAATCTAAATTTCTGGGACACCTTGCAAAACCGCGCTAAAAAAATGGTAACATTGGTAATATGGCCAATTTAGCGCCCAGGCAGCTACTCCGGTGGGTGTTTTTCATAGTACTGCTAGAATCTGTGTACAGAGCAGGAGACTATAGTTACGTAACGTATATCAGGTGGTGAGTGCCATAAGGCTTATCAGTTAATTAAGATGATTTCCTGCCTGGTGTCGCCGTTTTTTTTTTTTTCGGTACGGTGAATTATAGTTTGTCTTAAAAACACCCATGTATGTATTTAAACATAATTGTCATACAATAAAAAAAAACTCCTTTTTTTAGTACCTCCTACAATTTTAAACCATATTTAAATTTATCATATTGTTCCTAAATGGTGACCAGCACGCAATCTTTCTTTAGTGTCCTATGGTTTCTGGGGAATGAACTTTTTTCATTTTTTCTTTTTTTAAAGTCCTTGTTAGACGTGCCAAAAAAGGTTACCAAGAAACTCTTGGTGATCGCGCATTTGCAGTCGCTGCCCCCAAACGCCCGAACTCTCCTCTGCTTAGCCTCCACTAGTCAGACAACCTTCATGAGTTTGAGCGCCATTTGAAGTCTAGCCTTTTGTTCTTGGATAATTCACGATACTTTTAAAGTCTTATTGTATATAGTAAATTTTAACAAGTTTAGGTTTAGCGCTGATTTCAATTTCAATTTTAACTTTTCGTTACTTTACTATTATATACATTAAGTTTAAAACTCATCTATTATTTTTGTGTATAGGTTACTATTTATAATAATCATATTTTACAGGTTTCAGTTGCGCATTATAAATTATTATAGTAGTTCATGGTACAAAAAAGCGCACTGCGATTTGATTGCGTGCATTCCTTTCATAAAAAAAATTGCCCAAATAATACTTTTCGAAGAAAGGCGAAAGGGAAAGAATAATCCTAATCACGTGCCGGCTGCTGATGCCAGGTTAATCAACTCGCATGTCATGCTCCCCCACACTCCCCCCCTCCCTCTTTCCACCTCCCTTGACTAAACAAAAGCCCCCCCTCCCCCCCCCCCCCCCAATACAAAAATCAATAAGAAGGAATGGATGAATTAAAGGGAAGCGATTTATGTGTGGCATTAGAGTCATAACTGATTTTGTTCTGATTTAATGAGCTCTACAGTACAACCCCAACCTAAAATCCTAGGCAGTATTGTCCCCTTGATTTCTGCGACAGTTGATGACGAAAAACACTTAAGATGTAATAATAATAATAAAAAAAAAATAAAAACATTTAACCTCCTGCTTCCGGTCAGACCCACGCGATCATCACACAGTCTGGGAGAGAAGGGATTGCGTGAAGACCCCTAAACGTTTTCAAAGGAGACGAAAGATTAATCTGAATTAAATATGGATATCTTAAAAGCGACCTGCTTAAACCAGCATCAAATGTATGATATTCGGTCAGGGAATTTAAAAAAAACTGTACAAACGGTTGACATCGTAAAATAATGAATTACTGCATTCAATCATCGTCGTGCGTTTGCTTATATGGCAGATAGATCCCTCAAATGCACAGGTTTTATTACTAATACTAGTATAAAGGAGCATTGTCGAGGTGATTATTCAAAACTGTTTCGCAATCTATAAGCAAAGTCATTTCATGACCTTTTATCAAACACGAAATTGATGTCAGAGAATTGATAAGAACATATCAAGTGATTTTTTAACGGAAAAGACCAAAGCACAATCAAAAATTTTGTGAAATGGCGAAGAAATCGAAAGCATTATCTCCTAGTCCTTATCGGACCATTATTTTAATGTTTGCATCGTTAATTTTACATTGTTAGTTTTACGTAGTTCGGCGTCATTGCGCAAATTTATGTTATATAAGCACATGCCTAGCGCCTCAATGCAAATTCTCATTGTACCTGAAGAAGACCGGTTTGGCCAGCCGAAATATGGTACAGTCTAAAACGTAATTCTACGTCGTATCCGTCTCTGCTTCTCTTATCACGTTAATTTTACAAATGATGCCGGCTACAGTATAAAAAAGTATAAAGAGAGCAACTTCAAGGTGGTCTGTGAGAAGACGTATCCAGCGATGATGAAATCTCCTGTTGTAGGAAAGGGGGAGAAGAAGAGGGGATGGGGGGGGGGGGGAGGTTGGAGGGGCAGGGAATAATTCGGTGGAGGTGTGTGGCCCATGGCTTGAAAATTATAGCCCGTTAAGGGTCCAAATATTCACCCTTTTGTAGTCACTGTGACAATATAGTCCAACAGAGGCAAGATAATCAAAGCCCAGTACTACAGCACAAATGTGATCTAAACGGTATCCTCCTCTCTCCCCTCCCTGCATAAGGAAATAGAGTACCCGGTTACGATTTAACGCACCAAAGGAAAAGTTTTCTCCTCGAAAGCAACGAAGAAGCTAATTGTCAATCAAAATAACCACTTTAAATATTTAGCTTGTTAAGACCGCGCAATAACCAAAAATTGCATTGCTGTTAGACAAACAAAACCCCGTGATTTGCACAAGCGTGTTACTCAAATACACTTTTCCTGAATATATGTTACAAAAAACATAACTTTCATGGTTAAATTACTTCGGACTACAAATAATAAAATACTGCATTCGTACCTCTTATACCAGTCAAATCGTTTCGGTCAGTTCCGCTGTTGTGATTAAGATGTTTCGCGCGATATGCGAGAGGCGACTGGGAAACAATTTGGCGAAGCACGCACAGGTTTTATGATTTCAATGTTGACATGATCACGCAAGGCTTTACTCGAAAAAGCGTTTCGTGACGCCTTAGGCAGCCTCGGCAAACACTGACGACTCTGTTCAAGACAAGGTCATTGGTTTTCCTGTTTTGTCTCGTAACAATTCAAATTGATGTTGAGCATTCCATCAGCGGCGTCTCTCAGGTGATTGATGAAAATGGGGTGGGGCCCCAGGGGGTGGGGAGCGAGAAAGTGTGAGAAAATGGGGAGGGGTCGGAGGTGGTGGAGGAGCATACATTATTCCATTTGGTGTCATTTGGTTTCATGATTCAAGGTATAGCTTATCCTTCAATAATGCTTCGTAGTTTATAAGTGTTTCGGATTTCTTAACATCTTTTAGGTTGATGTCGATTACATCAAGGATTTTCTTGAAAATGTTCGTCTTAACCCCCCAAAAATGTTTACAAATCAGAGCCTCTCCCCTTCCCCCACCGCACACCCTAAACGCACACATTGAAAATAGAGAGAGAAAAAAGAAACAGAAATCGAGTCAAACATCGAGTGGTCGTTTCTTACGCGGACAGCCTCTTAACAATTACTTAAATTATATATTTTGACGAGATTAGTAATATACTCATTGTTGCGCACACAACTAATATTCTAATTAAAGATGTACAGTGTTTTGTGAAAATGTTTCTGTATATTTTAGGAATCAAGGAAAACTAAACGGGATTTAGGACTTAGGATGGGAGACTTAAAAAAGGTCTTTCAATAATTGTTTTTCCTTTTTTTCCTGTGTTTGACCGTTATCACTTCAAAAAATGTTGTTTGTTTGTTTCCAGTCGTTTCAACTTAACGTGTACCACCATTTATCTCATCTTGTTGTATATGATGAAACCGTTTCGTTCCATTTTCCCTTAGCTTTTCTAGGCACTGATGAAGGAAAGTTTTGTCTAACCAAAAAATTGGGCAATATTATTACTGAAAATATTAGCTGTTCGATTAACCTTGCATCTTTCAAGTTTTTTATTTATTTTTTTTTTTTTTACATATTTACATATCGTTTACGATGTTCCTGAAGTATCAGGGTCTATATTTACCACGGAAGATACTCCTAAAAGTACGCCAAAGCATTTTACAAAAATTACATAATTATATGCAGATCGTTAACGATACTGCTGCTAATCTTGGGTATGACAAGACAATCCATTTCTATTCTTATTGCGTGGACTATTGCGCTGTCTTTTTATCAAAATTTATCGAAATTTGTCCATATAGCAAGATAGCTGCTCCGATAGTTGTAGTTTGCGAGCGAGATAGTTGACACTGACTACAGTTGATCTTCATTTTCTCCTGTCAGACCAGAATTTAAATAGCGAAAACTTATTACATTTGGTACGGCGTTACTTTGTTCAATTTCGCTCATGATAGTACTGCAGGAGATGTTCTTCTGTCGACACTGTCTTTTTATGCAAAGGGAGCATAGCAGTCGCTCCATCGCCATCTTGTAATCTCGATTGGTTAAGCAGCAAACCCAGGGATTCACACAGGAATTAGACATGGCGAGAACTATGGTGAAGTGATGTAATGGCGTTTCTGCTTTGGTGATATCAAATGCTGAAAGAGTGTAGAAGACTTGATTTGGAAGCCAACACATTGTTAACAAGAATGCCACTACAGCACACATTCGCGTGAGCTTTTTTCGGGTGTTGCGAAATCCGGCGTTCTGCTCCGCCGGTGAGTTTTTGAGGACGTTAGCAACGTGAAAAAACGAAAGCCAGGTTATTGTTGTAGGTAGGAAGAATGTCAGCGTTGTGTAACTCGGTATGAAGATTTGCTTTGGGTATGCAATGTTACTCCAAGTACACCTCAAGGACGATTCGTTCAGCTGGGCTTTCAGTGGCTTTGACCCGTTGGTAATGGCGCTAAGAAGCCATATTATAGCGATATAAAGGTATATACGCTTTTTTGTGAAATTCAGTTTGTATGTGATGGGTCTAACTATCGAGAACCATCTTTCGAGCGCCAAGGCTACGATTTTCAATACGGACACTTTACCGAAGACAAACACGAAGTACTGAGTGCTAATCAATCGACAGAACAGTTCCCCGCCAAGACCGTGTGGTGCTGGGAAGGAGCTCAGTTCAATGATGTAGCCAGGCGTTGCAAAGATGAAAATACCTGAGAACAAAACGAAAAACAAAAAAATAATAATAATAATAATAATAATAAATAAATATATAAATAAATAAATCCATTAATTAAATTGATCAGCATCGTTCGTCCTTAAGGGTTAGCTATTTGAATAATAAAGAAGGCAATCATCCTAATACTTGTGAAACGTGCGTGGCTAGTCTGGCGCGGCGTTTCTTCGTCTCGACTAAGAGACTCTTCAGAGACATTCAGACTAGCCACGAAAATTTCACAAGTATTTGACAATTTTTCAATTTCTTTATTGTATAAATCATCCTAATGCCTTTTATTTCTGCATGGCTATATATTTTGCTATTCAGTGCGCGCATTGTTAAACAGACCGCAAAATTCCGCGAAAATATTTTCTGTGAAAAAGATTTTTAAATACGTCGCCCGATGTATTTGATGACAAACGAGAGCTGGAAATTTTTCCCAGAGAATTTAATCGGCGAATCTTCCCCTCCTTTTGAAAATACTTGAGTTAGTATTGCTTCAACAAAAAATATGACTAGAACACAAAGAGAAGCGGCTAGACATAATTTGAATTATACAAACCGCGTTCAGTTTTTTGCGATTTACGCCAAGGTGCAAGGCGCATCCCGGCCATCATCCTAACCAGACTTAATTTAATGTACTTGAGTTATAATTTCAAACTGGATCGTTATGGTTTGGTTTGTATTGATAAAGATTCGTGAGTACGAGCTTGAAATTAGACAGACATTGAGACTCAAACACAACAAAAACAAAAAATTAAAACAGTACGTTTAAGTTTTATGCGACGTAATCATAAAAATCATTTGATCGGACACCGAGCGCCGTTTTCCTCCGAAGCAAATATGTATAAAAGCCATTTTTTTTTTTTCGCTTCCGTGTGCCCAAGTCTCTCCCAGTTACTTTCGGTTAGTTTCTAAAGAGAAGAGAATAAGCTATTTTAATTCACCTTTGCCCAAGTTTTAGTATTTTTCCTGTAAGGGGAAAATCTATATCTACGACAAATAGCTATCACTCCTCATGACATCTGGTTCAACGGATAATTGTTGGCAAACTGGCAGGTCTTTGTACCTAGCTAGGCTATACTAATCCTTATATATTACGGGTGAAAAAAAAAGAGAAAGCAAAATAACGTGATCTGTTTTCGTTTCTAAACATTCCTTAAATTTTCTGTATAACCGCGCCGGTAGTTTGCATAACTTGTAAAAGCTTGTCTCCATATTACTGTACAGTATTGGCCCCTCATACTGAGTTCTCGTTCTGCTGATTTTCTTTCCTGGAAACATAGAATATGTTTTATCTTATTTACAATTTTTGTATTTTATTATATTTTTGTTTCGTCTCTTTGTCGTGTGCTGTTTCTCATCGGCAAGGACGATTTTGTCGCTCACCTTAGCTTGATCATGAAGCCACCTCGGCTCGGTACTTCTCATTTCTTTACTGGTTACATTATTTTATGGCATTATGATCGATATACCGCGTACCTGTTAACATATCAGTGACAGCCAAACTAAAGATGAGAATGTGATACGGCGATCTTAATAGACGGCGGTGACGAATTATTACTACACCAAAGACACCATTTCCACCAAATGCTAGCAGAGAAATCACACAGAACAGTACTTGCAGGATGACTGGTTTTCCCGAGCTGAAGTCTTCAGTATTCGGTAGCCCGTCTAGCGTTGAATTTGTGTTGTAGCTGGAGTTGTTCATCTTGGCGATCTTCAGCAACAAAACAACTCTCTTCACCTGTCAACGGAATAGAGTTCAATAAAATTCATCTGATGTTATGCTTAATTTTATTACTGTTACTCATTTGCATTTCAATAAATCTTTTGCTTTTATCTCCTTCGTTTTCGGCGTCACGATTCAAGAGAGAAGAGACCAATTAAAGCGAAAGGTTGTTAAACCCTTTTCATTTTAAAAAGAGTTTTTTTTTTTTTTTAAATTCGAGCGTGAGAACCGAGATCATGGGGAAAACAATTATTTCATCTTATAGGTATGTTGTTTGCCGTATTACTCGTTGGGCCGCCCATTTACAAACATCAATATTTTGGCCTGATTTCGAGATGTCATCTTGTTAGACTTAAAATCAGGTCAATTTAGACAAAGGCTGTTGTAAATGCTACAATTTTCTAAATTACCCCATCTGAATCTCACGACTCACAGACTTTGAAATTTCAGTTTCTGATCTTTCATTCAATTTTAAAGGCACTATGTCAATTTTGTATATATTAGCCTTATAGCCTTGTGTCTTAACTCTCAAGATAATAACAGTGACAACTGGTGGCCTGCTCAGATAAAAGCGCCTTTGATGAGTGCGGTACATTAATTACTAGACATTAGACAAACTTTTTCTTGCCAGAAAATGAATGGCACAGCATCAATATTTTTGTGCCAAACTATATACCTACACAAGTTCAACTTCTAAGCCACACTCGAAATAATGCTATGGTACGTGCCTTCTGCCAGCAGATCGATGAGAGTAACACTGCTTATATTTTGCCTTTTTGAATGACTTGATTATGATTTTGAAGCCCGACTTCCATTAGAATATGAAAACAAAGTGGAAGTTAAGTAGTTCTCTCCCTGAGATCCTCATAAACAAATTTTGTCAGAAAACTGATGGATTTGTCAGATTGGTCTCAAAGGCATGTGAACGTACACTTTGTCTTGCACATGTTTCAGTTCAGTCTTGTTTGCATGTCAGGTGTAATTGTCAGATATTTGTTTTGATGCATGCAAGGATAATTAAATATTCCACATTTGACAAACTTTATCAGGCTAGAAAATTCCTGTATTGATATTCCTGTATTGATATTCTGTGCCAAGAAAATGTTATTTAATTACAATTGAAATATAGCTGGCTCGTGTGCCTTCTGCCAGCTGAAAACAACCTTGCTATTTGAAATTTTTCATTTGTAAATTTTGAGTGTTTACAGGACTGGCACTTACCGAAAGTAAATAAAGAAAATTTATACCTTTGCCTCACTGAGATCCTCATAACAAATTTTCTAGGGAATCGATTTGCTATAAATCATTTATGTGACGTACACTTTGTCTTATTAAGTTAAAATATTTTTCGTTTGAGCTCGATGTGCTTTCATCGTCAGTTTTGAGAGAGGCTTCTCGATTGGCCAAAAATCGATGTTTTAGGGATAAAAATGTAATATTTTAATGAAAAAACGTTGGTAACTTCTGACGACACTTCCATGGGCAATATTGTAAAATGGGTTGACAAGTGCAAAGTGCATGTTCTTTTTTGTTGAAATATTATTAAAGCTTCTACACAAAGGAAAACATTAACTTTAAAGCCCTGATCAAACGGCGCATGATAGTTGATAGTTGCAAGTCGCTCACTCCTTTGACCACCAATTAAAATGCACTATCATCGACTATCGTCAACTATCATTCACTTTGACTACCTCTGGACCGCGCACATGGTACACTCGATTGCAAAAATGTTGACATCTAAAAAGCACTAACCATACATAAACCATGAGACCCAACGGCTATATGGGTATAAGCTTACAAATTTCATTTGCATAATATTCTGTCCTTTTGCAACAGATGGTAACTTCAGTTCAGCACTGCATTTTTTTATCATAAAGAATGAGAAAAGTAAATCACTTGTTATGCAAATAAAGTTATTGTACGAACACTGCCCATAAAGCCGTTGGGTCTCATCTTTTATGGTTTATGCGTTTGACCAGGGCTTAACGACTCACTCCCACAGCAGGAAAGAAAAAATAACAAAAAAGAGTACACTCGGATTACAATTAAGGCAACTGAGTAGGCCTTCATACAGCAATTTTATTGTAGTCATGGAATGAAATTGATTCCATTTTTGTTCACACTAAGGCTGAAGAGACACTTCATACAGAAAATTTCCTTGTAATCATGGAAAGATGTTCATTCAATATTTGTTCACACTATAAGATCAAAAGAGAGCCTTCATAAAACAATTTCCTTGCTGTCATGGAAAGAAATTGGTTGCATTTTTTGTTCACACTAAGACTAAAGAGACACTTCATACAGCAATTTCCTTGCAGCCATGGAAAGATGTTTATTCAATTTTGGTTCACCTGATGTCTTCTTGTAAAAATTGGTCCCGAACGAAAAGCGATATTTTCGCATACAACACTTGAGCTCAGCAATATCAGTTATGAGGATCTTAGAGAAACAGCCACTTTAAAATAAGCCATTAATTTGTTCACTAATTTCCATCCAACAGCAAACCATGGCCACTTTTAAATCAGCGATGTTCGATAGATGCATGCAACAAGAAGGATTATCGAAAGAGTATACCAAATAGTTTAATAGCTAGCAATTCCCCATCCATGCTTTTCAGGTGGACGCCTTGATTCGTTTAACAATAGTGTTAAGGAAGGTTGTGTTCATATTATGAGTACTGAACTTGGTACAAGCACAAGAAAAAATGGGTTTACCGCCTTTTTTGAGTTAATTGATTTCTCCGTATTGGTGTTTATGCCACCTGAACGTCTAGTCTTGGCTGTTAGGGGTACCCAAGGGTTTATTTTGGTAGATATCTGTTCGGATGGCCTTAACCAGTTTAGAAATTCGAATTTAGTCGAAAAAAAATCTGCAGTTTCATTTTCTTCGACAAAATGTCAGCTCATAATTTCGTAACACTGGAAAACTAATTCCCTTCGTCTCCGAAGGGGTAAATATGTCGTTAAAATGCGAAAAAAAAGCTCAGCTGGTATTTTCGTCAAAACAATGACAACGGCTAGTCAATTCGGAAAAAAACCATCCCTTCCTAAAAATTTCTGCAACTTAATTTTTCAGCTTATTAAAGCATCTGAACAGGTCAATCTGTATTACCTTACACAAATCTGTCTTTAAAAGGGCACAAAACGATTTGGGAACACAGGAGACAACCTTTTTATTATTTTGCTTAAATGTTATTATTGGATGCCCCTAGTCCGTATGTCCGTTCGTGCTCTGTAGGCATATATAATAGGTCTTAGTATAAATCTACTAGTGTTCTATCACGAATGCCGTTCTCTGATTGGCTCACCACTCGCTATCTATTTTGTGATAGATAGTGAGTAGCGGTTTTCAACAGAATGGCGGCCGCTTCGTCGCGTTTTCGAAGTGTCTGCGATGAGGATATAGAGAATTTACTTGTTTAGTTTTGAACGACTGGTAGATTTATACTAAAACAATTAGATTATTCGCTCTCGATTTCTTTACGTAATAGCTGATTTGGGCTGCGCCCTCGTCAGCTATCGCGCGAGAGAAATCTTGCGCTCATAATCTAATTGTTAATTATCACGGTTTTCGACGCCATTTTGACGAGTAGGCAAACACGTCTTGAAATAACAGTGTTTGTATGGAAGTCCGATGTCAAATAATTTTCACTGATAAAACATCGCTTCGGAAAAAATTCATGAATTGGAAACGTTTGGCACTAGGAAAAGGATTTTAAGAAAAAAAAATTGGAGGGATGTAGCTGTGCCAGAAAGCGTCCAGTTATGTTTTGAACATTCCATACATTTTTCGAACTATTTTTAGTAGCAGTTCACGACTGGTTCGCTATACAGACAAATGTATGGAAAGTTTAAAACACGACTGGACGCTTTCTGGCACAGCTACATCCCTCCAATTTTTTTTTCTTAAAATCCTTTTCCTAGTGCGAAACGTTTCCAATTCATGAATTTTTCAGAAGCGATGTTTTATGAAAATTATTTAACATCAGATTTCCATACAAACACTGTTTTTTCAAGACGTGTTTGCCTACTTGTCAAAATGGCGTTAAAAATCGTGATAAGACCTATTAAGTCAGTAGGTTATTTATGTATTTGCTACCTTTAATGATAGTCTGCGTTAGCTCAAAATAACGATGATAATAAAACAGAAGTCGCATTTACCTACCAAACGGTAAAAACAAGCAGGAACAGAATGAAACTTCTAAAGCCCAGTTTCCACTGGAACAGCAAAACTTTCGAATTTCATTCAGAGACGCAACATACAGACGGGAAGTTAAGAACTTCACTAAGACTGAATCAGTATTGGAGGGATTAAGAACACATTCATTTTTCATTCGTGAGTGAAAGTTAAAATTGGCATGCCCCTGGCAAATTATATATAATTAATGGGGTGGATTGGGTTGATAAGGTGAACTTCTTGTCCTGAGGCAACAACTGCAAGGCCAATGCAAGATCGCAGCCACTTAGACGCTTATACCACGATAAGCTACATAATTATAATTTTAATTAAAAGTGAAATCCGTGGAAGCAGAACACCACCAGCTATCTTAACTTGTTTGGGCCAAAAGCAAATTGAAGAAAAAATTAAACGGAAAATTACGACACATGCAGAGTTAATTTAACGAGTGAGTGAGTTTTTGATGTCGTATTGTCAGCAAGCTGTGGCCATGAACACAACAACTGGAAAATAAAGCTGTGCTTATTCAGGAAAGCGATGCTCTTTTAATACGTTTTCTGGTCAAGTTATCAGTGGCCGATCACACCACGCACGGTATTTTAACAACGGATTAGTTCGTCTTAGTTGATTTTTTTTAATTTTCTTGGTGCTTATTTACATGGAAACATGCACATCCACCAAAAATATAAATATTTTATAGAGTCCAATTACTTAGTCAAATAATTAACACAAATCATACTGGGAAACAAGAAATAAACGAAGAAAAACAAACAAACAAAAAAAACAGAACAAAACAAAACAAGCTACGGTCATTTTGCGAGGAACGTAAGGGAAAAAAATTAACTGATGCTTCGCATGGCTATATGATTGTTTTGTTCCAGTATACTAAAGACAATTTAGCTATGCTTTTTTTAATGCTGATTTCATTCTTTAAGTCAAATACACACATAGACATGTTTTAAAACATATGTTGTTAAATTATGAATTTGATGCCGAATTCTTAGCGGCTTCTTAAAATTCAGTATAGATAGCGATCATTAAAAGCGGTGGAGTTAAAACAGAAGACCAGACAGTCGGAAAATCCGTCTTAAGTGAACTTGTGCAAAACGTGTTTAAGCCATTGGATAGAGATCATTTTAATGACTTTGAGGTGGGATTTTCCCAACGCAGCTTAATTTTTATGTGGCTTTTATGTAACTTTAAAAAATTTCTACTGTTTAGTAAATCAGTTTAAGACCGTTGTTTTTTTTTTTTTTTTTGTTTTTTTTTTTTTTTTGACTGGCTAGATTGAGAACAACGGACGGAAAAAACTTTGGACGAGTAATTCATCATATAGTATATCAACGGGACAAACACGATTGTGAACGTACCGCATGTCGTCCAAATGTATCCGTCGACTGTGTCCATCTATCAAGACAATTCTAAATCCGACTATTTTTAACTCTGAAATGGATGCGTGAGCGGCTGCCCAAGCAGAAGAAACTGAACACAGAAAATCATTTAGGTGTTCATGTTAACTTTCCGAGTAGTGTATATGTTTGAATAAAAGACTTTCTCAGAGAAGTTATTCCCTTGAATAAAGTTGTGTCGCTTTGTGTTCGTGTCGACCTTAATCCAAACTCAGGAAAACTGGCAATGATCACAGTAAAGCTTCTTGTTACCCATACAAACAACAAACCATACACTTAAGTCTGAATGGCCGGTTTAAAAGTCTAACATAGCGTAGATCTGATTCTTAGGAGTTTTCAACGCGACATGAAATTTGACCTATAGATGTGTCTTTTAAGTAAATCAAACAGTCCAAAGAACATTTAAAACACTGGTGCTCGTTCCCATTGAATGCTTCAAAGGAATGATTCGTTACGGTAACTAAGCTGAAAATATAATCTGCGATATCTAACAGCTAGCATACCTTTTGTAAATAAAATGTCAAACACTGCAATCAGTGTGTAGCTTGGATTTCTGGCAACGTGTTAAAAACGAGGCCTGCCCTTTCCAGTGTATTAAACAGCATGTTACTTGGTTTCTCGTGAAATGTGCTATACGGCCTACATGCACACAATTTTTTAACTACATGTTCATTAAACCCAGCTGAAAATTTCAAGAGGTTTGTATTTCCTTTTATGTTAATTTTTAGTGGTGTGGATATTTAATAGATTAGTGAGATCTCAAGCGTTATTCATAAAACATTAAGCTTGTGTTTGTGCTGTCATTTGGGATAAGAGCTTTTCCTACAATGCACGTTTACTGTTTTGTTACTCGATGTTTCCCCTTGTTTTATTTGAACAGCTTTCACACGATGTATTAATGAAAATTTTTATTAGTGATAACTGCGTTTGAAGAAAAACACAGAAAGGTATAGTCACTCAAGTAATTTATGCAGTAGAGTGATTTACGTGCGCTCTTTATAATAATAATAATTATAATAATAGTCAGAATAATGATAACTATGACGGTACTAAGAAAACATTTACCAAGGCTCAATGCGTTGACAGTATTTGAATGGAAATTAAAAAGATCATAAGAAAATCATAAAATATCATCTTTATAAATCGATCGCTAAAAAATCATTCTTAGCATGCCCAATGTTTTGTTGCTACATGTTTCCTTTGTTTTTCTTTTTAAAAGCTTTCACACAAACATCCATTGCCATTCAAATTGCTCAAAAATATCTCTGTCAGGTGAAGTGATTGATAAAGTGAATATTTTTCCTTCCTCTCTTGAATTAGCAGCTTTCAGAGCTGTGAAAAACGCTTGCCTTTTGTGCGGGAGTTTTTACCCACAAACATTCATCAATCGAAAAATTTAGACGTTACTCAGAGGCTGAAATACAATTGCTCTGAAGCCTAAACAGTGCGCACAGACTACTTAAGATAACTATTTTCCCCGTTAATAGCCAAGTGTTCACACCCATTAAGTCATTGAGAGTTTTGCTATAATTCCTCGTCAAAAATTAACGTTTTCATATTTTCCGTGTTTCTCGAGTTATGACTATTATGAGGTTGCTTTCAACTTCAAACTTCAACTTTAAAATTTTACTGTTAATTTCGTAATTTTTTACATAAAATTATTTCAGTAAAGTAATGAAACTTTTCAGTTAAACGATCCTTGCTTTTCTTTTTCTGCTTACTTTAAAAGGCAAATACATTAAGACCGCCATGAAAACGCTCTATAGAATCCGTCAACAAATCCTTTTTACAACAGATAATAACTCACTATGCGAAAGAATTATACTCTCGTATTTCGTAATATTTTGGGGGCAGTGATGACAGCACTCACTTCCCACCAATGTCAGGCCAATTTACCATTTAGCCAAAATTTCCCATTTATGAAAACTTTCTTCGTCAAATAAAAATGCTTTATTCTATTCCGCCCAAATCTTGCAATCTCATTGGTTACTCAAAACACTTACGTGATGGCGAAAGTACCACCAGAAGTCGTCCGTTTGTTGCGAAAAATTTCCGTCTGATCTGCGCGTACCATTTACATTTCAACCTGGTTAAACCGACGATTTTGGCTCAATGAAAACAGCTCCCGGTTTCGGCCTCAGGGGAGTTGACACCATAAGTGGATTGATTTTGTTGTTGGTTCTGATCTAGTTCCTACTCCAAGGGTTTTTTCCGGGTTCTTCTGTTTTCCTCCCTCCACAGAAACAAACACTTTCAAATTCGAATTCGACCTCGAACGCACGGACACCTGCGAACGAGCTCCTAGAGCTCATTGGCGCCCCGTGGGAAGACTGAATATATTACACACATACACGCACGTTACACACGCATGGCCGCCGATACATCTGCCATTTATACACCATGGTGGCCAAAATAAAAACTTCGCAAATAGGTTTAAAAATGCGATATAAAAAAATTCTCAAATATTATCGTTGTTTACTCTCATTTTGCGTTAAAACGTTTGCTTAGAATGGAAGACGATTTACCAGTTTGTGGTCTAAACATGCTAAGCCAAGATCTCTACATAGCCGTCTGGAGCATTAACAGTTTTTCATTTTACCATTGACAATATTAAGAACATATGCTAAAAGGCCAGCGAAGGTCAGTGTAGACAAAGTGGCTCGCTTTACAAATAAATTTCATGAGACCAACAACAAACAATCTATCTGTCTATGGTTAATCAACTGCAGTATTTTCATAACACCCATAGCGTTGCTTCAAAATAAAACATCCAATTCATAATTATGGCAGTTGTGTTTTAGTGGTGAAAAAAAAAAATGATAACATTGTGGAGTCAAGTAAGACCTATAACTTAGGGATTATTTAAAGGCTAGTGGGAGGAAATGGATTTTTACCAGGGTTCACTTTTATCGGAACGCAGAACATCGTATAACTATTCATTTTTTGGAAATCTCAAGAATTTGTAGCGATGCAGAGATAATAATCATAAAGCATTATGCTAACCACTAATAAGCAACGAAAATCTGGGTTTAAGCTAGTCGGTGCTAAGGAAATAATTTAAACACTTTTATGTTTGAAGACACATAAAAACATCTCCAACTTTGCTGGTGAATCTTCTGTCCTGCGGCTATAAAGTATGGCGTGACAATAATTGAATTTTTTGAAATTATGAGATTTATTAAGGGCGTGCTTCCCATAGCCATTGGCCTGAGCTTGACGGCCAAATCGGCCAGTTTGTAAAACAAATCCATCATTTTGAAGGAATCGTGCTGCAAAATCTTGAAAAATATTCACTCCGAAAATGGTACGCGCTATTTTGAAGAATTTCGAAGGAAATCGAAGCACAAGGATAAAACTTATCCTTCAGATTGGTACTTCGAATTCTGTTTACAATCTGACCGGTGTGGCCGACAAGTTCTGAAAAAATCAATGGAAACACCCTGAGTCAGTTATTAAAAGATGGTTTAGACGGTGTTTAACAAATCCACGTTCTGAGCCATTTTCAATTTTGCCAACAATCAAAAGCCTGTATCGAAACATTGGCTGCGGCTGATGGTAGCAAGGATGCTTGCATCCCAGACTAGAAAATTATTTATCTACTTAAAATAAAACACTTATAAACAGATCTGGAGACCTACTGATTGTCTTAAGCCACGGTCTAAGTTAAACTTTGTTTAAATAACTGGCCCCCTAAGTCTTGCATTTAGTGATAGTAACTCTGCTCTGAAGAGTAAAATAGAGACAGAAATCTCTCTAGTTGTTTCTTATTACCTACCTTTAACAGCTTTGTTTCTGAATCCTGTTCATGCAAGCTAGTGCATGTTATCATTAAATTGATGAAACCAAGAATTACTCAGTTCTTTTAGCAAATGAGCCTTCAGGTCTTGAGCCAATTGGAAGAATACTCTATTTATAGCAAATATTGTCATTAACCCGGGTTTTTTAGTATTTTACTTTGATTAAAAATATTTCAAACGAAAAATGACCGGCAGTGTTCTTTCCAGTTATTTTTTGTTGTTTGTAAGTTTGCATTGCTTCTGTATGAAAGACGCAGACAAAGGGTTAAAAAAAGTCATTAAGTTTAACATATGGAACGAATCATAAAAGGTGAAAAAATGTTATTAATATTACCTTTTAAATTAAAAAAAAGAAAATGTTATGGTACAGTTTCCAAAAGCGTCACCACAAGAATTTATTAGATTCTCCCGGACATGGGTATTTGTCGGTAAAGCTTCGAAAAGGCTATCAAAATGACTAATGTAAAGGGTGTAAAACTGACACGATTAGACAAGTTGGTCAATTTACCGAATCTTTCACATAGACAGTTTCAAAAGCGGCTGTGTAAAATTGCTGGTCATTTTACGGGTTTTACATTTCATTAGCTTTATATCGGTGCATGTATAGCTTTCTTATTATGCTAAAAAATATTATATGTATGATATATGACAAGACATGCGCGCTCTCTCACTCATGATACTTACGGCTGGTGTCTTATTTTTTCGATACACCGACTGTAGACACAATATCTATTACGGCAACGCTCTAGCATTTATGGAATTGGACAGCACATTTTAAAACTGTACATTATCTTTTTCAGGTCGTAAAGACTTTCCAAGGGGTAGGTTGTTTCCGTTTTAGAAGTTTTCGAAGCATATTTTTGTAAATACACTGAAAATATCATGTGCATGAGAAATAATTCTTATTTCCAGACAAGACACAAGCCGAAAAAATTGCTCACAAAATCTTGTCTTTTTATCTGGGCATAATGGTGATGTTTCAGTTTTTAAGATTTGGATGCATTTTTTCTGTAATGACACTGAAAATATCTTGTGCATGAAAGATATTCCTTGCTTACTGGTGCGCCTTCTCCCTTTTCGATATACTGCAGACACGCTCTAGTATTTATGTAATTAAGAATAACATTTTACACTACACTTTATCTTCCTGAGGTCATAAACACTTCTCAAACTGAACAACCGTCTTTCCCTAGACCATTACGGGAGAAATTTGCGTAATTTCCTGACGCTTGTTCAAAGAATTGCTCACGAACTCTTAATCTCTCTTTTTTTTCCGTTTTATGAGACTTCGAAGCATATTTATTTCACAAGACGCCTACAAAGTGCAGTGGCTGAAAGGCACTTAAACAAAACTTTCATTTTACACTCTTTTGTTGCTGGTTTTGATTTTTTTTATTTATTTTATTTATTTATTTTTTTTTGCTCATTTGCTGGTCTACTCACACCTTTTTTTACTGATACTCTTAGTTTATATTTAACACAGTGGCAAATATTTAAAGAAATTCAACACTGCGGTGAATCTTCAGCTAACTTTAGTTTAATTTAATAGGCTATTTCTGAGTTGCTGTGAACCTCATTATTAAAGCAAGGCTAAGTGCAAAAGCTTTTCATATGAAAATTAGTTTTGTTTGAATAGGAATGAAAACTAATTTTCATAACAAAAACTTTGCACTTAGCCTCGCTTTCATAATGAGGTTCACAGCAACTCGGAAATGGCCCATTTACAACAACTTTGGCGGTATTTCTATAATTCAAGTTCAATGTCAGCCTAAGATATAATTAACAAGACCTCCTTGAAGGTTAAGGTTAGGAAGAACTTTTTGACCATTTTGTCATTCTTATTGGCTAACCTTTAATCTGATCCAAGTAGCCTCAGTTATGCTGTCACTCTCCGTTGAGGTGTTTTGATAAACCACAATGTTTATCTTCTTTTGTGGGAATCATCTGGTCTTGTTCAGATGGAGTTTCAAACATGCTTACAACACAGTGTAAAGAAAGGCTACGAGCTCTGTAGTTTCAGTGTGAGTGCATAAAAGATCCTAAGCAGTCTGTCAGAGCTAATAGAGAAGTTTGCCAGAAGATTCCTGTACTCAGTCCTACGTTTTCGCAAAGGGGGGGCCTACCATATGGGCGAGAGAATCCGATATTCAACAAAAATACATGTTGCAGGTACTTCCTGGTGTTTTAAGATATATTTCTATTTATTTTAAAATAACACACAGGAAACACATACACAAAATAACTCAAACCAAGTGTATGCTATATTGATCAAGGTTTGTACTAATTTACTCTACATTTTAAATATAAATTAATCTAGTATTTAATAAAGGGAAGGATTCCTTTCCATTTCGTATTGCATTGTATATTGGCTGAGTCAACTTCATTCCATAAACAAGAAAATCAAAGTTTCGCGGTAACAATTTCAGTTTACATTTCATTATCATGAAGTTCAAACCTCCAACATTATCTATCGAGTAGTTGTTTATCATGTTGTGGTGAAGTTGAGATTTTTGGCCTTAGTTTTTAATGCTCCTGAATTCTGTTCAACTCGCCCATAGAACATTTTTCTAACTCTCTTATTCTGCATTCAGGCCGAGGGTTAACTGTTCGTGTTAAGACCACTGAAGGTGATTTTATCGCAGACATTCCAATGTTAAAGGCAGCAGTTCGATTGTGTTGTCCTTTCAGCTTCACCGTCACAAGGCTTAGGAAAGCCCTTCTATATTCTTTGTTATATAGATAGTACACCCAAGGATTAAGGCAGGAATTAGACATGGCTAAAACATCTGTAAACTGATAAAAGCCGAAAGGCAGCGACACGACATCGAATTCTTTCAAAATGAAAAACACTTCCGCCGGAAACCAACAAACTGTCAACAAGAACGCAGTCAACGCACACATGTGTATTAACTTCCGCTTGGAGCGTTCGTATTTACTCAAGCGCCTGCGATGATGAATGGCTCTGCGTACATGGAGCAACACATGCGCAAAAGTTATCCACGTGACAATGCTGGGGAAAAAGAAAGTAGCCAATATGTGCAGGAGAGTAAGTAATTGTTCAGTTTTTTCGCTGTAAGGAAGAGGGTTCCTTTCGCAGGTTCCATGCGATGGTTTCATCATAAACAGTTCATTGATCTGTGTAAAACAGCTGAAGGCCCATATAACTGCTACATAGAACAGCAATCTCCTTCTCTTGAATGCATATTTGTATTTTAATGGTTTGACAACTGAAAACCATCGTTCAATAGCGAGGCACATGACCGTCAAGGTGGAACCTTTTCCAAATAGAAACAAGAAATATGTTGAACCAATCAGACGACAGAACAACTCGCCAGCAAATTCGTCAGGTACCACAAAGTACGTTCCTCCAAATACGTAGTTGGGTGTAGCTGCTATAAAAACCCCTGGCAAAACATTTTTTTTTTTTTAATTAAAAGTTGTTAAAGTACAAGAGTAAAGTGCAAGAGTAAAGAAAGCCATATTCAGTTATTATAAAAATATATACAGCTGTTTCGACAAAGGTTGTCCAGAAAAAAAAAAACGTAAAAGCTTACGCGACAATGCCAAAGGGTAGTCTGAAAAATACACAATAAATTTCAATAAAAGCTCAGAATCCATATTGTCTGCCATCTCGGGCATTATAGATTCTGAGCTTTTATTGATATTTATTGGGTATTTCCCAGACTACCTTTCGGCATTGTCGCGTACGCCTTTACTCTTTTTTTTTTGACAACCTTTGCCGAAACAGCTGTACATATCATCACATTTTTCCATTGCCCATATACCGCACATTGACCTTCATATCCTAGCAGTATGCAGAACGTTTGTCCCATGAACTTAGTTTAATGGCCTTAGCTCCCACGAGTCTTGTATAGCTCAGTGGCCATTGGTCAGATTGGTGCATCTGAATTGGTAGTCGGAAGGTCTTAGGTCTCGGATTTCCTTTTTCCAAGAATGCCTGTGTCACTTTCAAAAATAAATGATTCTCATTAATTTCTTCATATCACAATACAGCTTCAGTTCTAAATATGAAGAGAACCATCGCGGTTATGTACGGAAGGTTGAGCAGTACATAACATCGGGTGCAGTTCAAATATATGATATTTCGTATATCCGTTCTAATTCATTGTTTTGGTTCTATGACATTTCAACCAATTTAATCATCACCGCGAAAAGTAAGTTTAAACTGAGATCGTGGGTAACCCATTTTAGCACCTCTAGGCGAACGGATGTCTTGGTGTTGTGAACATAAAGGCGCTTATTTCCCTGGAGTAACAAAAGGTCACTAATTAAATGAACCTCCAGCTCTCCAGCACCAAGACGATTAAAGGCCTTAATGCCCCCCTCCCCTCCCCCTCTCAAAAAGAAAAAAAAGTTTTTTCGTTAGGTGCCCTTTGTAAATCAAAACGAGAAAGTCTCTTCTTTATTTCATTCCCACGATATTCTGGCTGCCTTTTCAAAACATAACATAATATAACATAACACACACAAAAAATATATATGTTAAGCCTTTTGAGCTTAGAACGCTTTTATGTATACAGATGGGCAAATCGTGGGTTCTTTGTTTGCGCAGGAAGTGGCAAAAGACCGGCAGTGGTTTACGATGGACATTCATAGATGACAATTATAGATTTGACAGTTTCAATATTTTGATAGTGATACCGCAGGGAAACTGATATACTGGGGCAGCCATCCATCAATGTGAGGGAAAAGACTTCAACGTTTCCTGTTTCTATGTAGATGATGTTCCTGAACACAAATTTGTCTGATCTTCTTTTTTTAATGAAACCTTATTACCTGCATCACTGGAAGGTGCCAGTGATGTGCTAACTTTCCAAAAACTACCCTTAAAGTTATTGATATATTTTTTTTTTCAGTCACAAAACCACATTGTAAATCCCCCAAGAAAAGAACAAAAAGCATCGCTTTTCCATCATACAAAAGTGTAGTCCCCGTTAAATCTGAGGCTGGCCGGTCAAAGCAACGTGTTGGCTACCTCTGATCCTCGTATTGACAGTGAAAAGGGAAAACAACAAACCTACCTGTTAGCATGTCTGTCACAGCTAAGTTGAATATCAGAACATTGTACGGCTTGGCTAGCATTGATCTTCTTCTCAAGATCACAACACACATCAGAAGGTTACCAACGAAAGACAATAACGCGATGAATGCACACACTGCTGCCATCAGTGAGCTGTGTTCATCGGGTGACATTCCTTTCATTTGCTTGTTATTTAATTCGTCTGAATTTGCTTCTTTGAGGAAGAACGAGAAATTAAAGCTACGGTTCATCATTTGTGCAGTCTTTCGCAAAAGCTCTCCTCTTAATCATACGAAACTTTCCGATTAATTTGTTTTTCTCCGCAAAGTGGCTTTGAGTTTTATTGCAAACGGAGAACCGTTTCTCGATCGTGATTGGTTCAATCCACCTGTTCTGAAAGACAAGCTATTCTTTTTTTGTTTGAAATTCCATTTTGCATTGTAAATATTCGATATCAATGGTATTACCCCGTCCACACATCATTTTCTGGTTATAACTTGTTATTAGTGGATGAATTGCGAGAATATTTTCTCGCCCTTTCAGTGAGCTAGTCTTTCCAGGTCATTTTTGTGATGAGCAGTTGCTAACAATGTAATATTTCAGCCAATTCGTGTTGTTCCTGCCTGCCTCCTGTTTCAACAAAACATGAAATATGACGGATGCAGTATCATGAAGATGCCTTATTCAATGACAGCGGCAAAAAACAAGTTAAAGCGTAGTCGATTGTTTTTCGTTATAAACAAGGTTAAAACAAAAATGTGACGTTTACAAGTATGTTGGACGCAACAGAAATCAAAAGTTAGGAAGCTTTCATTACGATTTATTTTCAGTATTCAAAGCGTTATTCAACAAAGTTAAACTGTACAATGGTTTTGAAAGTTTAAATTCTCTTACTATCGGTGGATATATTAACTTGCCGTGCTTCCTCCGTAAATTTCAGCGCCTAATGAAACTCCAACAACTCAGTGAGTAGCATCTTTTGATTATATTTGGTACTTCAGGGATATTGTCTAAGGAACCAAATGACATATACACCCTATGCAAAAATGGCTTTCATTTCCTTTGCATTCAAATTACTAAAAATTACTAACCTTGTTGTTGAATTAAAAAAATCAAAAGAAAATTCTATCTTGAACGAGGCTAGTAGGGCTAAATTCAACGCAGCAAAAGAATATCATTGAACTGTCGGTCATATTTACATAAGCGCTATAGCATCTTTTAAACCAACTTTAATTAGATAGACCCAAAATTAGGAAGCACAAACATATCAGGATTATTGTTAGCTACAATTCGGATCCAATAACTAAAATACGTTTGTAACAGATGGTTGCGTTTCTTAATTCTAGTAAATGACTTGTCGGCAGTGCATGAAAAGAAAAATAGCGCAAAATTATTGGACGAAGAATGTTTCTCTGTGATGGAAGTGCATCAGATTCTTTAAGCTTTTAGTTTTAATTTCAGTTTTGAACATTACTTAATTCGTCTGAGTTTATAAAAATATGTTTGGAGGTTTAAAATGAAACCATCTACGTATGTTATCTAGTGTGCTCTTATTACCCAATTTTAGACTGGAGCTTAAGACTGTCAATTGAAACGTTGCATTTGGTCTCTTTCAAACAAAAGAAAATGGAAACATCTTAGTGATTTTTGCAAATCAGATTTTCCTCTTCACTGTATTAGATAACCTTGTAAAAAAAACATATCAAACAATCATGTGATGTTTCCCATTTCATAACCATAGTTAATATAACGAAAATCCAACACCACACCACCGTCAAATTTCTCAGAATGGAATTCCCCACTTCTTGCTTCCGATCTGGACTCACGAGTTATGGTGACCTCCTTCCGTTTTCTGCAGCTACAGCAATTGAATATAGGACAGAGTATAGCTAAAAATCCTTTTCTATACTCCTTGTTGCTGTAGCAATAAATCGCTGGATTGGTACAAGAGTTAAACATGGCGAGAACAATTGTAAAGTGATGAAATGGTGACTCCAGTTTGACGATACCATAAGTTGACAAAGCGTAATACAACTGATTTGGAAACCAACAGGCTGATAATAGGAACGCTACCATAACGCACATGCGTAGGAGCCTAAGTCGTGTGCGGCTGAAACGCTTATTGTAATTTGCAGGGGAAGTTCTTAGTGTTATGGAAATATGTAAATACGTTATCCAAGTCACTGCCGTTGGGATGAAAAATGTTACAATTGTGTATGATATGATTATCAGTTTCTTGGGGGAATCTACTGATATCCAAATGCAACGAAGGTTGTCTTCGTCAAGGGTCATATCAAACAACATTGAGGAATGTAACACCAGACACGAGATCCACGCTATTACAATGTACATGTAAACTCGCCGTCTTTTAAACTTTAACAGGTATTTAACAGGTTTAACCACAGAGCACCAACGCTCCAGCGCAAGGTACATCACTTTGAGGCAGGACACTTTACCCAGAAGAAACACAAAGTACTGGGAACCAACAATTTTGCAGAAAAATACGCCAAACGTGCCACTGGGAGCCTGGTACGAGTTCAGGGCGATGAGGTAATTAGGTGTCACCCCAAGAAATATTCCTTTAAGTAAAGACAGAGAAAATAAATTATAAAGTAGGTTTACATGCGGTTTACAAAGTGAAATAATAGTGTTAAAAAAAATTGTGTTATGAGCCTATTCGGTAAGTTACAGGGAAAGAGTTATTCGTGATCCCTCAGTCTCTCTGTGAAGCAGGCAATCAGTCAGTCAGTCCATTAGTCAGCCAGTCAATCCGTCAGTTGGTTCGCTCTGACGAAGGGCTATGAAACTCTCGAGACGTCAGCGCTCGAATTCTTTCCCGTTGCCAAATTTTATTACCTTATCAGCTCTTTGATAAAACTAAACACTTGTCATCCAACAGTCAGTCAGTGCATGTAAAATAGAACAGAGACGTATACCCGTTTTTTCTCACTCAAAGAAACAACTCGCTAAAAACCAAACCGTGGTGTTTGCGTAATTCTGCGAAGAGATGCAAATTACTAGTAATCTGAAACATCGTTCAGGAGGGTTTTAATACGCGGTAAGTGTAGCTGCTTACTCTAATGTAACTGTAATAAAGCACGACCCGAATTAACCGTGGCTGAGCTCTAATTATGGTGAAGATACAATACCTGTAAGCATGTCTGTAAAAGCCAGGCTGAAGATCAGACAGTTATACGCAGACTTAAGCATCCGAGGGTTTCTAAGTATGACAATACACAGAAGACCATTTCCGGTAAATGCCATGAATGCAATGAGGCCAAACGCTACTCGCAGAAGATAGGAGTAGGCTAGAGTCGGCGGGGGTGAGTTGTTAGAGCCAATCACCGAAGTATTGGTCGAATTAGGAGATGTATTGTTGGTTGCCATCTATAGGGAAATCCAAACAAAGTTTGTAAGAATGACAGTGTGTCTAGACAATATCACATTTAATGCACTATAACATGCTGGTCATCTTAGGGGCATGTATCTAAACGTGATCACCAAGTGGTATGTGGTACACATTATCTTCAATGCCATCTTATGCCAATGGACAAAAAGATTGTAAGCAATACTGCCAAATCAGTCTGATTTAACTTTATTCACTTTCACGATTACAGGATGTTGTTTTTCATATCCAATCATGAACATTGAAGAATCGTTCCTTCTCAATACTAATCACGATCCGTTGAGCTACCCTTAAGGTGGCTTTGATCTCAATTTTAGAGAAAAAGATTTCTAGGATAGTTTTGTGATAGAAAGCATAAGTGTTCTGCCAATCAAAATTTCAAACCGGATTGGTCACTGAGGAAATCATCGTGATCTCTAATCACTCTATAATTCAGGGACCAGATTCAAGAAGCTCTCCCAAGTTAATATATATAGTTAGTATTGGTTCTGAACAATGGTTTATTGTTAAAATAGCAAAAAGGCTATTGTTAAGAAACGAGATAATGCTTAGGATACGTTTCACCTTAGGAGTGCTTCGTGAATTTGGCCCCTGGCGGTTACGATTCACCATACGGCTCACCGAGCATCATTGCATGAATTTGATCAATAAATGGAGAAAGGCGGTTCTTCACCTTGCACCCTTGAGATTATGGCTTTGTGGACTTACAGTTATATCCCGGAAGATTGGATTACCGTTTGGAGGCTTTTTCGTTTTTTTTTTTTTTTTTTGTTTGTTTGTTTTGTCTGTTTGTTTTGTTTTGTTTTGTTGTTGTTGTTGTTGTTGTTTTGTTTTTGTTTTAGTACGTTTCACTATAGATCTGAGAAATAATTGAAATTATAGAAGCCCTTTTGTATAAATCTAATTAAGATTTTTAGCATAACAATTCGATGGAGCACTTGTATCACGGTAGCTGTTAGTCAAATATTGCATGGTGTCTGAATCCGTGTAACATTACCGTGTTAATTAAATTGTGCATTATACAAGTATTTCGAAATTTAAACGCTAGGCCCTCAATTTACTTCTTTCGTGGAGTTTTGGAAGTAACTGTGGCTCTGACATTGTATTTTCGACTGTTGCACTGGTCAATGGGACATCCTTTAGTCTGAGGAAAGGCGTCTTCGTTTTTAGCTGCTACAGTAAAACCTTGGCCGTCTAGGATCTACATTTTTAACTCCATCTAACCACTTTCTTTGAATGATAAGTTTCGGATTAATTACTTAACGACTTTAAAGTTACACTGTACGATCTTTTTCTCCACATTTTCACTTCTATGCATGTTTCATTAATTAACTAACCTACAGTTAAAGCCTTCATGGCCAGAGAAAATCTAAGCTAAGTTTGATGTAGCAATTCCCCTGCCCCTTCCCCAAGCGTTGACTGAACTGTTGGCTCAAATTGAATTGAAGGGAAGGGGTGAGTGGTGCTAAAAGTAAGTGTAACTTGGGTTGTAGCTTTGAGAATCTAGATAAAATTCGTAACAGTGGCCATTTCAAGGAACGAAAGTTCTTTCTTGTTGTTCTGCTCCTTTTCAAATATCTTGCAAAGAGAAATTTTGGATCTATTTGAGGTTTTTTTAAGGACGGTGCCTACTAATACAGAAGTATTTTTGTCCGGTTTATGACTATGCGGGAAAAGCAGATCTTAGCAAGGGCTATTGGAATCCAAAAAGAAAATTGGGGGTAACCATGCATTTTTCAGAGAAAGCTAAGCAATAATATCCTCTAAAAACCGCCAAAATATAAAGCAATGTAGGGGATTTTTTCCTAAATTGAAGCTTAATTATCTCTGAAAAATGCATGGCTACCCCCAATTTTCTTATGAGATACCAAAAGCATTTGCAAAGTTCTGCTTTCTCCGTATAGTTTTAAACCGTGCAAAAATATTCCTGTAGTAGTAGGCACCACCCATAGGAAACCCGAGTATCTCGAAATGCGCAGAACGTATGCGCAGTAACAATAGTAGGCACCGTCCTTAAGAACTCTGGCTAGAAGTTCGCTTGGCTTACTTAAATATGAGCAGTTTTGACCAAAATACAGCAAAATCGCCTTGACAGTGCTCCTTTAATGTGGTTAAAAGTTCTCCACATGCAGGAGGTGCATATGAGTAAAATAAAATAAAAAAAGCCGCCTGCCATTAAATCAAATCGCTACGGAATATTTTGTTATTATATTTTTTCCCATTTAGTACATTTTGGCTAACTAACGCATGGCACTGAAACAGGGAGAAATACGTGTATTTCGAATATATCACGGAAAATAGCCCGAAATTGCAACAGAAAAATAATTTCTTTTAAGCTGACACCTCTTTTTATAAAATAGAATTCAGGTCGAATATGATTATTTCAGTAAAACAAAAACAGCTTTTAGAAGCGCAACTATTATTTATTTCGTCAGTTTTGAAATCAAAATAATCTCGCTGTCTTCAATAACTTAGGAAACGTATTCGAGCAATTAGTTAAGTGTGGCGAATGTTGCCACGGTATTAACTTTTCATGAGTTCAAGGGTTTTGCCAGCGCTGCTCTGCATTGACCATATTTCCGCAAGAAAAAAAAACACGAAAATTGCTACAGTGCATTTAGTATTCATAAATTTAAAGCCAAAGAGAGCGTGTTTACAAAGTCGAAATGGTAATTTAAATACGCTGCATGTATTTCTTTAGACATTTTCCAGATTTGATGCAATCTCTGTTAGCTTGAAATACTTCAGTCCTTCACAAACCGGGTGATCAAGGAGAAAAACAATAATATTATAAGAAAATTATGCTTCCGATTTAAGGAAGTCAAACTTACCATAATTGATCTTTGGGAATCGATTTCGCTATTGTTTCATCCGAAGTAACCTTACTTCTTGTGTACAACAAAGAATGAAAAACAATGCCGGTAGCATCATCTTCTCAAGTGCTTGTTGTTAATATCCGCCCTTCCAATAAAATCGTTTTAACATTGAAGCAATACAGTGCCAATCAGTTTCGCTGGGCAAATTGCGCTTCCCCAGAACATTGTGCTTTTCTGTTTGCACAGATTTAAAATAATAGGAAGCTGGATCTCATTCCTCACCTTGTTATGTTAATTTATCGAAAGAAACCAAAGTACACAGTTTTGTGACTACCGAAATTGGAAATTTAATTCCAACATCGTTGTGATTTTCTTAAAAGGTATCCATTACCGGAACTGATTTGGTTTATTTAATGAAAATACACGAATCAGTGACGGAACTTTAACAAAAGAAGCATTTTAGTTTGTTACAAACTAGATAAGTAAATGGCTCATTACATATCAAGCGGTGTATTTGATTATTTATGATAAAATTGCAGATGTTTCTTCCTTTTTTTTCCCCTTTATTTTTTTTTTCTGGTGAGGGTCGGGCGGCCGGTTAATTTCCTTGAATGCTACTCGAATACATGTTGACGATTTAAATTCTCATTTTCCTTTGATCGAGGAAAAGATTTTTACTTACTCAAGCACCGTATTTCCAAGAACAAGCCATGGACAACACGCGAAATCAAGTTATTTAAATCCACACGTTGTCACAGCCATTTCACGTCTTTTCGTTGCCAGAATGGACACCTCAGGAGTCCATAGTAAACATTCTGCTAAAACGATTATAAAATAGCACACGAAAGCTGGGATCAAATCCCTGTGTTGCCTATGTGGGAAGGGGGGAGGGAGGAATAAGAGACAATTACAGGGTGGCAACAAACATAGACTGACAGGCGAAAGACGCACCAAAAACTGAGTTAATTGCAACTGTCATAAATTACGACCCCAAAACTTTAGTGTGAATCAACCCAATGAACTGATGTTTTGCGATGCTGAATCAAGCTTGATTACAAAGGCACATCACAATCAAACATCGATAGCATAATAATATTTAAGACTTAAAGAAAATATGTATTTGGGAATACGGGAGAATCTCCTCAGTATTAATGGGGCAGCCAACGTTTCGTTTCGGTTAATATCTGCTGGAAGGCCGCTTAAATTATGCTTGTAAGTTGCAGCCTATAAATACTACAAAAAACAATGGCTGATTAAAAAAGCTGTTACGTGAGAAAAAATAAATAAAAATATTAAACAAAAAGTTTGGTGCGTATGGAGTCCGTCTATCTTACAAACATATTTTGACTTGATAATGACATTAAGCTGAAGTCGAAACGTCGTCGTTTTAAGGCCTAAATTACCGCAGGAATTTAGAGACAGGAATTAATTCCCTTTGTTTTCAAGGTGCGAAAAATGTCGCCAAAAGAGAATGACACGAGTCCTGCGAGGATTTTCGGAACGCCAACAACAGCTCATAAATTCGAGGAAGCTCAATTCCCGATATTTGTAAATTAGCTAAAGGTCTCCGATCAGACAAAAGTACATTCATTGGACAACTGCCCAATTGCATTTAAGCATACTCACCTAACCTGCTCATCTTTGTCGCATAACTACCTTCGTAGATTCCGCTGTCGGTCACTGAAAAGCGACAGTGTGAGAAGAGAGAAGAGAGGAGGTTGATTGCCACAATTAAAACTCCGAGTTACCACGGTATAATCTTGTCCATCGGCGTTCAAATCAAGCTGGTGAACGTGGAATGTCTGAGATTATTTCTTAAATGTCATCGACTCATCGTAAGTTATTGTAGTTGTGTCAAGAAACAGTTACCGGTTTGACTGACCTGTTTACTTGAATACAGCTACGCCGAACAATCTCGCAAGTTAAATTAAACAGTTTTATTTCTAGAGCGGTCGAAATTAAGGAAAATAACTGCTAATGGAGGCGTACGAAGTAGGTGCATATTAAGACAAATAAGGAATACTTATTCACCGAAGGCGAGGTAAATATTGGTGAATGGTTACCCATTTATCCGAAGGCGAAGGATATATTGACCAATACCGTCAAAAGCTGAGGTGCATAGTTTTTATAGTAAAATTTCAAAAGTGAGTATGAAAAGTAAAATAAATATATATATTGTAATTTAGCTTATCATGAAACAACGCCCTCGAGTACAAACAATAGGCTGCACGCTCCATTGGAGACCAAGGGACAAATTTGTCACAGATTGGGTGATAAAATTTAAAAGAGAAGCAGTAAGAAGCAGAATTTTGTTAGATTTTTGTGTGGTAGTCGCAAACAACATAAACGCTTGTGAGAGTGGGCCAGATAAGAGCTAAGTACTTTTACAGTTATGACGAGAGGAACGATTCGCTTGATATTGCCAAGGTTCATTAAGGCAAACCAACGCTCTACAGCCAGGCACATGGTTGTGTGAGAACAGAGCCTTTTAAGCCTCCCAAGCCACGCCCGCTTCCCGCGAATGACTTAATGATTATTTAAAGCAATATGTGTTGCAGCTGATCTTCAACAAGTCAGCCGTCGATACGAGAAATGCTCAAACAGAGGGAAGCACACTATCCTCTTCAAGAGAAGAGTGGCAGTAAAGAAACCAGATACAGGGGGACTTTTCAAAGCTATCCGTTTTAAAAAGAAAGCAAGGCATTGCGCTAACCATAAGCAACGTTGTTGAAGAAGAGGATTGGTTTCAACAAGTAGGTGACTGTCAATCCAGCGTTCAGTATCATACTAGGATGCCTATAATCTTTGTGATATGTATCAGGATCAGAAACTCGCGTCCTTGAATTAATGATGAAATGTTTAAATCAGTTTGCCTCCATTTTAAATATCATTTTAATTGAGGGCCAGAAAACACTTGTTGGTTGAAAAACTGCCAGCTTTGATCACAGATTCAGTGTTCCCGCTCCCTCATTAATTTAAACCACTTGAGTCAATAAACGAAGTGGTCAGCGGTCAAAAAAACATGGTGGACAGTGAATTACCAAGTTCGATGTGATGTACTTATTTCGTTACATGACGGCTTTAATGAAACTCTTTCGGCGTTTTAATTACCATCAAATTGGTAAGAAATATATAGTCTTGCTTCGTGGAGACACGTGAAAGCGATTATTGTTTCATTTCTTGGTTTGTTGCTAGCATTCGTCGAGGGCAAGTTCCGTGGAAATATGGCCCTCTTAGTCGAATGTCACAACTTTCAACTGATTTGCCACCAAATGTTTTTACAGATGTCCACAGACTATGGATGGAACTTTCCACTGATACATAGAAGAATCTGTGGGTACGAGCAACTTTTGCAAGTTATTCCTCTGAACTTGGGCTAAATCGCATGTTAAGTTCTCAAAGTTGATAAACTTTGTGCCCTCCGATTTATTGGAGGAATTTAATGGGAGAAAGGTGAAGGGTCGTCGCTTGTAACTAGCCAATTAAGAGGTTGTGAATGATCAGTTTTCTCTAGAACTTAAACCGTTGCAGTTCTTTCAAAATTCACGATCTCGCCACATGGTTTCAAATACAGCACCGGGGTGTGAAACTTTCGAATCAGAAAATTTTAAGAAAGTTAAATTTCTCCGATCTTATTTCATACAAAAAAGTGTTACTCGCTTACCATAATGAAAATTGAATTTGAGGTTCTTAGAGTCGCTCTTAAACGAAACAAAACTAGATTTTTACTTACGCAGACAATGAAAATACTTCCAACATAGTGGTTAAATATACTTATTTAATGTTCCAGAAGAGACAAAAGATCCTCAAATCAAAACGGGAATAAATTTGAAAATCGAAAAAATGATAATAATAACAATACTTCCTTATCATTTTTCTTCGCCGTGTTTGAGGCGTATGAAAGTGTCAAATTCCACTTCCGGTTGGGTACAATACCACGCAAAACGGGAGACTGGGGATAGTAGGGTTGTGACATGATCGCTAGTTTCGCGAATTTTCCCCCCCCCCCCCTCCCCCCATTTTCCCCCATCCCACTCAAAAAGAAAAACAATAACGTTCCTCCCGGTTCAAGTAGGGTTAAAGACGACGGTCGACCATATCTTAAACACACCTGGTAGTTGAACGGCTAGCCTTTTTATATAGCCTCGAATCAAAGTAAATTTAAATTTCCTTACCCTTCTCTCGCTGGTTGTTTATGGTAAAGACGATGATCGGAAAACTTCTGCTCCTTATACTGGCAAAAACTAAGGCAAAAATAAGGCACATCTGCATTTGTGCGTGTTTTTCTTAGCAAAATTTCTAAATTTCAATATTTAAGCCAAATTTAGGTCAGGAATTGCCCTAAATAAAAAAAAAAAACATTCAAAAGGTGAAACAAGTCTGCGTTGTATTTTTAAACTCTGTGCGCTTTTTTAATTAAAAAAGAAAAGCCAACTACAGCTGAAATTGCAGTCAATTTACTCAAGTTGTTTAATAAAAATTAAACGTCTTTTTTTTTTTTTTTTTTGCTGTGGTTGTAGATACTCTCAAAAAACTGTTCATCAAAATAGTCGAGTATCAATAACTTTTTGCTAAAAAGCATATGTGAGCCGTATCCATGATGTTTTCTGTTATTAATATAAAAGGTTTGCCCTTTCCCAACATTAGTTTCAAATTTGGGTTTAGAATGTCAAATAATATTTACAATGCATCAATGAACACTAGGCAAATTATTCTCCTTTAAACTTCTTTTCACCTGCGTACAACCAGTGTCTCATATAAGTATTACATTAAATACCATCTTACACGAATAAATATTGTTGTTGTTTTTTATATAGTTGCCATGAATAATAACTTAGCATATAATTCAAACATTTTGGATCGTGTTAGAACCCAAAATTTGCACTTTAATTCTGCCCGCCGATTAGTTTTAAAGTGCACCCGGTCCTTAGTAGAATGAATAATATTTCAGTGGCTTTCAATCAGCGAAAGTAGAGCATAGTGTTACTCTGTACCGCAGGTCGCCCCTCGGTGATATTAAAGGCACTTAATATATTCACTCTTCCATTTCTGTCAAATGAAATATACACCTGTATCTTGCCTGTTTTCTTTCATTTGCTTCAACCGGTATATTTCGTAAATATTGTTTGTCAGCCCATAGTGTCTTCTCTTTGGCAACAGTTGTATCATTTAAGTCCAATAAGCCGCTATGTTGTATTATTTCTCCATGTTTTTATAGTTAAAAAGTCCCACTCTAAATACTGAGAATTGAGGCAGAGCACGTTAGAGTTTTTCGTGCACTGCTGTTCGGTTTATGACGAGAGGGAATTAAACATAGAAATTTTCCCAGACTGTTTAGTTACGAAACGATGAAGTCTGCTAAAGGCGTACATACAGTTAAGGAGACCGCCGTAAATGTTTATTTTTGGCGACGTTCGTGTAGCTCTGTTATAACTGTTCAGCTCAGCCACTTTTAAGTTTGGTCAAGAACATTCCCAATGTGTTAATGGGACAACGCAAAGCAAATTTCTGCCTGACCTCGAGCTCCTTTCTTTTGAGTTCCGTGCGAGAATATTTTCTAACACGCCAAGTTTTGTTTGCAATGGAATTATTTCAATGATTTCTTGAAAGTAGCCATGTTGGTTTTACATTTTAACTTAGTATGTTTGAACCGATTTTGCTGTTACGAGAAACCCCCAATTCGTAGTTTAAACTTGACAGTCGATAAACTTTTAAACGTACCTTTAGTTGAATGGTTTGCGTTTGTGTAGCTTTGAACCATAACCAAAGTAAGGTATATTCTTTACCCGTCGTTCACTCCCGCTTATGGTAAAGATGCCGATTGAAAACGATCCCTCTTCTTTACTGATAAGGAAGAAGGACACCAGTGTTCTGTCGTGAATTGTAATACCTGTCGTGAATTGTAATAACACTTGTCGTGAATTGTAATAACGTACCTATCGTGAATTGTAATAACCTGTTGTCGTAATTTGTAATAATCCGAGCTGTCGTGAATTGTTATACCACGTTGTCGTGATTTGTAATAAGTCTTAAGAACAAACAATTACAAAAGAAAATATAAAAAATGACGCAAGAAAAACAACCTTTATTTTGATCCTTTTGTATTTTTTAAAAATTTGAAACACAAAATCCAGCTTACTTTCGTCGGTAACATTTGTTTACGCTTTGAAATTGAAGCAAGACAACGTTTTAATTGACCCGAACAGTATAATTTGTCAGGCATCCTTGGTTGGGCAAAATTATTCCTCTGGCCGTATTTCAGCTGCGTGACTTTTCTAAAATACGACAAAAGTACGCTTTTTCATATAAACAAAGTAATTTTAAAAATATGAGTGGTGAATGAATACATTTGGACAAGGAAGTCTCATTCTTTTTAAAATGCTCTGCAAGCGTGTTCAACTTGTCTCAACGTATGAGAGTCACGTACATACTTGACACTCGGTTGTAAATAACAGTTCCTTGAAGACTTCTCAGAACAAAATCTTCAAAAACAACATTTGAAGAAAACGTTACTCTATTCACACAGAGATTACGCTACAGAGGTTACCCCGATAACCTTAAAGATAAGATTCTCTCGGACGGTCAATATCAGCGAAAGAATGCCGGCCCTACTTAACAAACAAAAAACGCGCAAAAACATTTTGCCGTTTGTTGCAGAATATTGGCGCCCTTCTGTGCTTTACCTTAAAAACCATTCAGATGAGTAAATGGCACTTGATAGAAAATCAGCCTCTGCTAAGAGAGATCTACAAAGACCCTTCCTACTTTCGTACAAAAAAGGGAGATCTTTGAAAGACGGCGTATTCGTAAGAGCAAATTAGCTTTGAAGGTCATATTCTTCCTATCTCGACCAATAGGAGCCGTGTTTGGCCTGTCATTTTACCATCATTGTATATAATTATGTAATACCACGACAACGTGGTATTACAATTCACGACAGCTCGGATTATTACAAATTACGACAACAGGTTATTACAATTCACGATAGGTACGTTATTACAATTCACGACAACTGTTATTACAATTCACGACAGGTATTACAATTCACGACAAGTGTTATTACAATTCACGACAGGTATTACAATTCACGACGGTATTACAATTCACGACAGAACACACCAGTCTGTAAAATATCCCTGTTACCAGTCCACAATTATAGTTAATTTGCGCCAGTCTAAATTGTTGTGTAAGACTGCATTTTAATAATGTACGTTTAATAATGTACGTTTAATAAATCGACAACAAAGGGTAGATTTTTCTTCTTTAAGAAGGCTGGTAGGGTTTTTACGGTTGTATATTTTGTGGAAATAGAAAAAGGTAACCAAAAAAAAACGTATTTGATCATTTGAGAAAACGATGAACATATTTGCAATAACGTTGTTTGGCAATACTGTAAGACTGAAAAAATTAAAAAAATTAAAAGATCAAATTTACCCGTTGAAGACAACAGGACTGTTGTCGAAAGCGCATATCTTTTCAATTTTTAAACGGAGAACGTTTTAATTTCTTTTTTTTTTTATTGTAAGACTAGTTCTGACGTCATAGCGGTTACCATCGTAATAGGTCAGCTCCACACAAAAGACCTCTAATTTTCAGTTCTTGCAAGTAAGCTAAAAAACCAAGTCGTTGACCAATAGTTTTTATTGTTTTCTCGGTTGGAAAGCCTCTTACACTCTTCAGCTCCTCTGGCAAAATGGCAAAAAGTAATCAAATGGATCAGGTGTTAGCAGGAACTGAACATCTCCGTTTGCATGCTCTGTCTTACTCCAATAATAGAATAGAATGTTGTGTTTATTTTGTTAAAAAGTGATTAAAAGTTAGTAGACCACGTGACCTATTTTGTAAAATTATTTTTAACTAAGTATCGAAGTCGCACACTCCGTGGTCACATCCATTCAAGTTATGACAGACTATATACAATGACAGGAATGCTCCATCTGGGCGGCTTATTTGCAATTTTCTACGCTTTTTTCACAGATTTGAGTTAGGATCAGCAAGTTCTCGCTCGTCCGAAAATTTCGTGGTCTTTGGTAAAATTATGATTGCTCGTTGGTTCTTTTTCAGTTTCGGTCCAATTCCCGATTTCTCCAGCCCTCTTTTCTGTGGCTGCAGGAACGTCCACAAAGTTTTAACGATATAGAGAACGTCACAATCATGTGATCTTTTCCATTTCATAACCATAGTTAATGGAGCGGAAATTCAACTCCACAACACCGTCAAATTTCTCAGAAGGTAAATCCTCACTTCTTCTGGGTTCCCGAGTTATGGTAACTTTCTTCCGTTTTATCCAGCTAAAACAACTGAATAAAGGACAGAGTATAGCTAAGAATCCCTTTCTGTACTCCCTGTTGTTACAGCAATAAATCACTGGATTGGTACACGAATTAAACATAGCGAGAACAATTGTAAAGTGATGAAATGGTGACTCCAGTTTAACAACACCATAAGCTGACAAAGCGTAATACAACTGATTTGGAAACCAACACACTGATAACAGTAACGCTACTATGACGCACATGCGTAGAAGCTTAGGTCGTACGCGACTGAAACGCTTATTGTAATTTCCAGGGGAATTCCTTAATGTCATAGAAATATGTAAATAGGTTATCCAAGTCACTGCCGTTGGGATGAAAAATGTAACAATTGTGAAAGTTGTAATTATCAGTTCATTAGGATAATCTACTGATATCCAAATGCAACGAAGGTTGTCTTCGTCAAGGGTCATCTGGAACAAGATGGAGGAATGGAACACCAGACAGAAGATCCAGGTTATTGCAAGGTATATGTAAACGCGCCGTCCTTTAAACTTTGCCTGGTATTTAACAGGATTAACCACAGCGTACCAACGCTCCAACGCAAGACACATCACTTTGAAGCAAGACACTTTACCCAGAAGAAACACAAAGTACTGGGAACCAATGACCTTGCAGAA
Source organism: Pavona decussata (assembly GCF_977016875.1). NCBI lineage: Eukaryota > Metazoa > Cnidaria > Anthozoa > Scleractinia > Agariciidae > Pavona > Pavona decussata. Next base: position 96,899 of record NW_028145535.1, on the reverse strand, counting down.
AAACACGCCAAAAATGCCACTGGGAGCCTGGTACGAGTTCAGGGCGATGAGGTAATTAGGAGTCACCACAAGAAATATTCCTTTAAGTAAAGACAGAGAAAATTAATTATAAAGTGTGTCATGAGAATATTGGGCAAGTTACAGAGAAAGAGAGCTTTGCCTCTTTGCAACCATCGATCGATCCTACAATCAATCAATCAATCAATCAATCAATCAATCAATCAATTAATTAATCAATAAGTCATTCAATTTACCAATCAGTTCATTGAGTGAGTCAGGTAATGGGTGTGTTTTGGAATGTCAGTAGGTCAGACACTTAGTCGGTCAATCATTCATTCATTCATTCATTCATTCATTCATTCATTCATTCATTCATTCATTCATTCATTCATTCATTCATTCAGTCATCCATTCATCCATCCATCCATCCATCCATCCATCCACCCATCCATCCATCCATCCATCCATCCATCCATCCATCCATTCATTCATTCATTCATTCATTCATTCATTCATTCATTCATTCATTCAGTCAGTCAGTCAGTCAGTCAGTCAGTCAGTCAGTCAGTCAGCAGTCAGTCAGTCAGTCAGTCAATCAGTCAGTCAGTCAGTCAGTCAGTCAGTCAGCCAGCCAGCCAGTCAGTAAATCAATCAATCAGTCCGTCGGGCAACTAGTCAGCCCGCCAGTCATACATGATCACTTAGTGTGTCAGTCAAGCAGTCAAGCGGCCAATCATGCAGTCACCTGTCAGTCGGTCAGTCAGTCAGTCAGTCAGTCAGTCATTGAGTTGGTTCAGTCTGACGAAGGGCCATTAAACGCTCTAAACCTTATCAGCTCTGTTGATAAAACCAAACACTTGTAGGCTATCCGACATTCAGTCATTCAGTCAGCCGGTGCATGTAAAATATAGAAGAGACTTATCACCGTATTACATATCACTGAAAGCAAACTTTCATGTGTACATAATTCTGCGAAGGACTAGCAATCCTAAACTTCGTTCAGGAGGGTTGCAATGTGCCATTGTAGCCCCTTATTCAATAATGCAATCGTACTAAAGCGCACACGTTGTTCAAGGTAACCTCGGGTGACATACAATACCTGTAAGCATGTCTGTAACAGCCAGGCTGAAGATCAGCATGTTGTACGCGGAAGTAAGCATCCGACGGTTCCTAAGTATGACTAGACATAAGAGACCATTTTCGGTAAAAGCCATGAACGCAATGAGGCCAAACGCTACTCGCAGAAAATAGGAGTAGGCTAGAGTCGGCGAGGGTGTGCTGTGAGAGCCCATCTCCGAAGTATTGGTCGAATTAGCTGCAGATGTATTGCTGGTTGCCATCTATAGGGAATTGATAGCAAGCATATAAGTGTGATGCCATTCAAAATTTTGAGCAAATGTCGTGATCTCTAATTGTACTGTCCGGAGAGCAGATTTACCAAGCCCTCCGAAGCCAAGATCTATCTTTATCCTAAGTTAAGATCTATCGTAAGTATTGTTTCTGAACAATAGTCTTTTGTTAAAATAATACTAGACTATTGTTAAGAAGCAGATGCTTGGTTTATCAACAGGTAAATTTATTACCACCGCAAAGAAGAAGAGAAAATTAAACTTTGTCCGTTCGTATTTCATTTGTTATCTTAACTTGGTGACGGAAGTTGATGGAAGAGTTATCACGATTTTTTGGAGGTTCTTTTGTATGGTCGCTCTTTTTTTTTTTTTTTTTTTTAATCATCTTTATTTTTTTTTTTCTTTTCAAAGGATATTTGCAATAATACATATTACAATACTAACATAAAACTATTGATAGTAATGTTGCATTGTTAACAAAATATTACAAAGTATTACAATGCTAAGTTTACAACACACAAAACAACAAAGTTTACAGGTTCTACAAAAATTAAGATACAGGAAATTTACAGAAAACGATCTTATATATACAATCAACAAAAATCTACAAAATTCTGCCATTTAGCAAAGAAAAGTTTCTGCTGGCCCGAGGTGACCGCTATGTATTTTTCTAATTGTATCTTATCCTGCACTAATATTTTAAAGTCAATAAGAGATGATATTTAGCGCATTAACGTAAAGGAAATACTGTCCATTAAGTATTATGAGGTGATTGAGGGCTAAACATGGTGGGTTCAGTTGGCGAATGATTCCATATATAACGTCTTGGGGGGAAAGAACTAACTGAAGGTTGCATAATTGCAAAATCCAGTTTTGAAATTCAGACCAAAAGATTGACGCTTGCACACATTCAATAAACAGGTGTGTAACAGTGTAACAGGGATAGTCGCTCTTAATGTTTTGACTGCTTGCTGATTTTTGCTTTGAATGGGTTGCAATAATGGTTTTCAATCAAGAATTTGGTTTGGGTTGTTATTGGATAAGAACTTTACCATCAAGTCATAGAGCACAGTTGTAGTAAAACAAAACCAAAGCAAATATGAAATTGCTTTGGACACTGCTTTAAATAACGTTCGAAGCAGTCGAAAAAGTGACAACAATATTCCCTCGAAAACCTACAAATTTTATAATTAGTCTGAAAAAGCCTACCTGGTGTGTTTTGCTGTGTTTTGAAGGCTTCCAGGGCTTCCGAAAGCCGTGCCTGGCCTAAAAAGAAACAGCTGGCAGGCTGGTACAAAACTGTGTAGTTTGTTGCGAGCGACACGGCTAGTCCGCGGCAAAGAATTCAACTTTGTTTTCAACGAAGGCCTGTCGCAGTCTCAATATTAATGAACTTCTCCGAGAATGAGTTGCTTAGGAAGGACCACACATAATCCTTTTTGGCATACGGTGAGGCAGATAAGCGTGTGCTTAAGTTTCAAGCGAATTTTACCGAGGTTTTCGAAGTGGTGTCCTTAAATGAAGAGCCAAATTAAGTTCAAATTCCAACCTTGACATTGACATAGAACTGTCCTGCACGTGCACCAGCAGCTGAGAGACTAGTAAAGCGCTCAAAACGGCTTTTGGAAGCTCTGAGAAGCCTTTAAAACACAGAAAAACATACCAGGTGAGCTTTTTCAGACTAAAGTGTAATTTTTGTAGGTTTTCAAGGTAATGTTGTTGTTTAATTTTTTAACGAATTTTGACGTAATACAAACTCTAATATAAGAGAGCACCACGTTTACGGCCAACGGCAAACGTGAGATTCGCGTTTACGTTTTCTTGAAAATATGAGTACGTAGATGAAAATAGTACAAGATAATTCTGGCCTTTAATTCTAACGCAAAAACACTCAATTTTTCTGAGAAACTGAAAACAGCGAGCGGCAAATGAAGGATAAACATGGTCACGTGGTCATTTCTGCCGTTTGCCGTTTGCCGTAAACGTGGTGCTTAACTTATGCTTTCAGGTGACCTCTGGTGTAATTCATTCGTAGCGCATATTGAACATGAGCTTGTAAACACGCAAAAATTTTAAACGCTCAAAGATTTCGGACCACAGCCAAACCTTGTTCCTCCTGTATTCTCCTTTTGTTACCGTTTAGTTAGAGACCATAATTATTTCAGTAGGAGGAATATTCACAGAGTATTGGATTGCTTTCAACAGTTTTGTGTTGACTTGTGTAATTCAGTCGAAATGCATATTGACCATAATTATGAGCTAATAAACACGTTCAAATTTTAAACGCTCAAATTTTTCGGACCACAACCAAAGATATTACTTCCCTGTATTCTCCTTTTCTTAACGTTTATTTGGAGACTGTAATTATCTCTGTACGAGGAATATTTACAGACTAATAGATTTTCAAATATTTCTATCCGAGCGGCCAAATATGTTAACTCGCATGCCGTTTACAAATTAAATGCTCTCTTTCGGGCGACAATCGATATTTGTTCCTTACATTCTGCGTAATTCAAGCTTTACACAAATACATTAATCGTTTCCATAGGACAAATATTTGTGGAGATATCTAGAACTTAATTTTTTCCATCCTCGGCTATTTTATAGTCTCCAACGTCATCGGAATTCAGCACTGTAATCTCGCACGATCAAGAAATAGACAGCTAGCTCAAAACATTTTCCTCTGACGCGCCAACCGTTTGTAAGCAGTTTGCTTCGTATGCACTAAAATATATATATAACTTCAAAAAGGATGAGGAATTTTTGTAAGTTTATCACGTTCATACAATTAGCAGACTTAGATAAATGCTATTAAAAGGAATTGTGGAGTTCCGCTTTTAGGCTTGGATAAATACATATAATTTATTATATATTGTTATTGAACAATTTGTCACTTAAGGTTCAAAGAGCACAACCTGTAGGGTGTATCAAGCCAAAAACAAACTTTGAACCCTCCACAATCCATACATAGTAATCCTAGTAGTTAACTTCTCTTCTCTGTTTTTACTAAATACACCATGGCACACTGTACATGAACAAGGCAAATGTAAGTTGAAGTGAAAAGGCAGGTATAATGTAATGTATACATGTAATTAAGAGAGTTCCCTTAAAGGTGTTTACATTTGGTTGTTTCACATCTGATCCAAGATACTAGAGAAAGTGCCAATCTGTTCTGGACAAACTCCATTCTTTTGATGAAAATAATATTATTTTTAATATTTTTATTTTAATTTAATTCTATTATTCTGCAGCTGAAATAGCTAAACTTGAGTACAATTCTGCCATCTATCATACCAAATATATAATTTTTTTATTCTTATTGACAAAAAATTAATGTCCTTCAGATGTATATTTCCTACTGGTATATAGACGAATTACAATATACTTTATACAGCTATTTCAATTAACGTTGTCGGATTAAAATCAAGCTAAAAGACACGACCGCAATGTTTTGTGGGATTATTTTTTATTAATAATTTCATCAAAATCATCCCTGCACGTGCAGGTCATTGTACTGCTAATTACAACCTATTGTTAACTACAGGCATGACTGATTTTGATGAATTTATTCATAAAAATCCCACGTAATCTTTCGGTCTTGTCTTTTAGCTTTATGCTTTGAACCGACAACGTTAATTGAAATAGCTGTATTTAGCCTGAAATATATCATTTGGAGGGTTTGTATAAATAGTCTGTTTTGAACTTGCATTTCACATAAAAAGGAAATTTTCACATATTGACTTTTAATTTAGAATTTAAATTTGTGCAGGCTTAAGCAAATTACAAAAAAGTCAAATTTTGTATAGTTTAAGTTAATGTTAATTTTCACCATACTTTTTCCAAAACACAAACATTAGTAAGAATATGGTTATGAAGTTCATCATATTTTTGTCACTTTTTTCTGTTGACACCGATCATCATCATATTTAAAGTATATAATTACCAAACCAGTGGGTATAGTGTTTTTGGCTTGTTCTAATTGCGATTGGCTACTCAAATGTTTGACGCAAATGAAAAAAGTACGGTTTTAGATTTTTTTTTTTATATATATTGTTGTTATAATATTTTTACGTTATTTACATGCTATTTTTATACTGTTATTTAAACTATTTTCATGATACTATTTTCGTAATATTCTAATTGTATTTACAAATACTAATATTTACGATCAATTATTTTAAAACTGATTAAAACACTCTATTTTCTATTTTTTCTATTTTGAAAGAGTAGATTTCAATAGACTTTTAATAAACAGGTACAGTTTTAAAATCAGTCGTTCGTAAAACGAACTACGTTTTCCTCCCCCAAACTAGTTTAAAAATAGTAGGGCGGATTCAATCATGTTTTAAAAACTATTTGTATCCTTTTTTTTATTCCGAATTTAAGGTAGTTAAAAACTGTTTTAAGTATATTTTGAAACTTAGCTAAACACCTAAAATGTTGAATTTAAATAATATTTTGAAAGGCTTCCCAAAATATATTTCGAATCATGCTTCAATGGCGTGGTAACCGGTTAAAACACCGCTAAAGTCAGTCGAAAAATACCTTAAAAATACACTGTTCACCTTATTTGAACCCTTTCTTCATAGAATAGGCTTAAAGCAGTTTACAAAAGTAATTTCTACATACATTTAAAATAGCATTAGGTTTGGTAAGGGAATGGTTTCAGACGTGATGCAATCTCTGTTAGCTTGAAATACTTTCCTTGCCGCCGAGTGATCAAGGGAGAAAACAATTATAAGAAGATTACTCTTATGATTTAAGGGAGTCAAACTTACCATAATTGATCTTTGGGAATCGATTTCACTATTGTTTCACCCGAAGTATAACCTTACTTCTTGTGTACATCGAAGAATATTAAAGAACAGTGTTTGCATAATCTTTTCAATTGCTTGTCGTTGATATCCGCCCTTCCAATAAAATCGTTTTTACATTGGAGCAATACACCGCCAATCTCATTCGCTACGCAAATTGCGCTTCCCTTCTAATATTGTAGGTTTCCGTTTGTACAGATTAAAAATATTAGGAAACTGGATCTCATTCTTCACCTTGTTATGTTGTTATTGAAAGAAACCAAAGTCCACGAAATTGGAAATTCAATTCGATGGATCATTGGATTTTCTGAAAAGGCATCCATCACTAGAGCTGATTTGGTTTATTTAATGAAAATTCGCTGATCAGAGAGGAACTTTAACAAAAGAAGGTTTTTAGTATGTGATAAAGAAGATCAATGAATGGCTGATTACATATCAAGCGACATGTTTTATCTCCTCTAATATTCAAATTTGCAGATGTTTCAGTTTATTTCTTACTTTGAATTCTTTTCTTTCTTTATTATTTTTTTTTTTTTTCGGGCGAGAGTCGGGCGCTGGTTAAATTCCTTGGATACTAGTTGAACACGTGTTGACAATCTAAATTCTCGGTTAAGGGTAATCTTTAATGAGGATGCCAACGTCACATAAGTGGTTTACAGAAAAGTGGTCACAAAAGTGGTTTCCTTTTAGGAAAAGCTTTTTATTCAGTCAAGCAGCGTTTTTTTTTTTTTTCGAGAACAAGCCATAGACAACACGCGAAGTCAATTAAGTTATTTAGCTATTATATCCCCGCGGAAACACAGCCAGTTTCAGTACGTCAGTACGTACGAGAAAGAGATCGATTTCCAAATTATTGCCTCGGTGGGAGGGGAATTAAGTAGGGAATAAGAGACCATTCAACAAGCAACCGAAAGAGCATCCGCAATATTAAATCAATTTATCAGAAACGCACTAAAACCTGAGCAGAAATTCTACCACAAATTATAATCCAAACATTAGTGTGAATTCTCCCGCGGAACTGATATTTTTCGATGCCGAATCAGGCTTTATGCATCTCTCTGAAAAAGGATAAATCATGATCAAACATCCGGATAGCATAATGAAGATATACACATATCCCCCCCGCATATATATTTAAATAAATATGATAGGGTAATGCCGGAAGATATATCTATAACATCTGTAATATCGGTGAATATCTGTTCGGAGGGCAAATTCACTGCACAGATTCAGATACCGTAATTAATTCCCTTTGTTTTCAAGGAACGACAAACGGTCGCTATGAGAGAGTGACGAGCTAGGATTTTTGAAATGCCAACAACAGCTCGTAAATTCGAGAAAGTTCAATTGCCGATTTACAAATTAGCCTAAGATCTCCGAACAGATCAGAGTACATCATTTGGACAACTTACCTACCCTGCTCATCTTTGTGTAGTTACCCTCCTAGCTTCCACTGCTGGTCACCGAAAAGTGACAGGTGGCTGTGGTCGCACCTAGAGACTTAAATACTGATTAAAGCCTGTTAATCGCCCTCCAACGAACGGCTTTTTGGAATCGAGATTAAGCGATCCATTAATAAGTTAGCACTAATGGCTGGCTGGTATATGACATTTTGTAAAAATTTGGTACAGCTTTGTCTTACTTCAATATTGCATATTAGGCAGCGCGTAAAGACTATTACCGATAGACCACCGCTTCGTGTTTTAACGTACGAGAACCCAACGTTGAGGACGTACAAATACCCACATTACTGCCGCTGAATTGTCGACAAGCGAGGCTATAAAGGAACGAATCCGGGGTTGTCTGTTCATCAAGACACAATCGTACACTTCTGGGCGGACGACAACGCGCTTTCACGATTGCTTTTGGAATTAGCAGAGAATTAAAAAGGCCAAAGGGCAGTAATAAGAATGAGAATGATGTAATATTGAGTGAGTGACACAGGAATACTAGAAAAAAAGAAATCCGAGTGCTCCCAGGTGTCGAACCTAAGAACATAGTTCGGATGCTCTACCACTGAGCTATACTAGGAGACTTGTGGGCGTTTAAAAGGTGATCAAACTAATTTGACTGTCAATATGTGGCAAATTTGCAATGGAAGATTAAAAATTGGTTTATGCTTAACGTGCGGATATCGAGTTATGGATGCACGCGGGAAGTTTGGAGAGCACGAGAGAAGCTAAAAGCATGAACCAATTCTTTTATAACATAGTGAAAACAAAGTCAATGATTCCTGGTTTGTTCTTGATTAATTACAAAAGTCTATGTACAAAAAAAAAAGGTGAAAGTGGTTTCTCATATCAGTTTAATCTTAGCGTTTCATTAAACTTCAACAAGCTCTTACAAATATACATTTTTATGGTGTTGTCTCTCGGTAAAAAGTTTTTTTATAACATAGCGCGCGCATGCTTTTCCCCCATCTGACTTGCACATGTCATCGGATGGACGCACGGCCGTGCGTATGTTGATAAATGTACCATGATGACGCCAAAAGGAATTAGTTTAGGATGCACGCGCGGTATGTTATAAAATGTGATGGCACATGTTTTAAGGCTGGTGAATAAATGAGAATGATGTATTATGCAGCAATAACACAGGCAAACTCGGAAAAAGGAAATCAGAGTGTTCCAATCAGGAGTCGAACCTAAGACGTTTGCAATCACTAGTTCGGCAATAATAGTTTTTATGTCCACAGCTATCGTCGGGGTAAGATATTAGCATAGAAGAAAGAAATATAAAAGACCCGTCTGTCTCCTTAGACATTCTTTCACCAAAATAGCTCAAGGCTTGGTTCTGTGATGAAAGCTTGATATGGCGGGCCTGCCATGATGGAATATTTGCTTATTGGCTTTGACGTGTGCTCACACATGATACTGGCTCAGATATGAACCTGTAGATAAAAGTCGAGATAAATCCTGTTTTTATACACTTTAGATGGAGGTTTAGATATTTGAAGTCTGCCGCTTTGGGGATTAATTTAGAAATACGTCGCTATATGACGAGATCTCGGAATGTACATTTTTGGGGGTCGCACACGAAATTTAGATAAATCACGATTAAGCACTCCTTAATGCGACCACAGTCAATAGTATGTAGTTACAGAGTAGAGGTGAACTGCCAGAATTAAAACTCCGAGTTACCTTGGTGGCTTTCAAGTCAAGGCGGTGAAAAGAGAGGCTAAGAATGACGTTTAAGGCAAACGGCAAACGTGAGATAATGACCACGTGACGATTTTTATCCTATATTTGCCGCCTACTGTTTTCAGTTTCTCTGTCAAATCGAGTAGTTTGGCATCACTATTCCCATCTTTGTATTTTTTTGTTTCGAGAAAACATAAACGCGAATCTCACGTTTGCCGTTCAGTTGCTGTAAACGTGATTCTTAATCTCTCTTGTGAATTGAGCGTGAACGTGAATTGTGTCGACGTGTCAACGTGACTGGTGTCAATGAACGTGACTGCGTCAAGAAACAATTACTGGTTTGACCTGTTTACATGAATACAAGTACACCTACATTAAACATTTTTATTTCTAAAATGAGCTAAGGGAAATAACTACGAAGGAGAGTGTTCATTAAGACAAATACTGAATAATTATTCGCAGAAGGCGGGGTAAATGTTTGTGAATGTTTACCTATTTATCTGAAAGCGACGAATATATTGACCAATCTCTTCAAAAGCGGCTGACGTAAGCCTCTAAGTAAACGTTAACAAAAGGAGAACATAAGTAAAATAATATTTGGTTGTGGTCCGAAATATTTGAGCGGTTAAAATTTATGCGTGTTTACAAGCTCATGATCATGGTCAATATACACTGCGAATGAATTACACAAGTCCAACACAAAATGTTCAAAACGATTCATGGCTCTACGCATATGAATATTCCTCCTACAGAAAATAATTATAGTCTCTTACTAAACGTTATCAAAAGGAGAATACAGGAAAAATAAAGTTTCATGGTCCAAAAAATTAATCATTTGCGCGTTAAAATTTTTGCGTATTGATGCAAGCTCATGATCACGGTCAATATGACCCAGTGCTAATGAATTACACAAGTCCAAACTCAAAATGTTCAAAAGAATATCCCTCCTACAGAAATAATTACAGTCTCGAAGAAAACGTTAACAAAAGGAGAATACAGGAAAAGTAATGTTTGGTTGTGGCCCGAAATACGTAGGCGTTTTAAATTTGTGCGTATTTGAAGCGCATGGTCAACACAAACTGGTCAAAAATTAATTAACTTACGAATGTTTGTCGCATGGTAACGATTTAAGTATCTGTGTATAATTTTGAAATACGTTAAATATGGAAATGATCGACAGTTGCCTGCAATAATGCATTTGACTTCTAAGCGACTCGCGAGTTGCTCACCACATGGTTTGTTTTCAACTGATCTTGTCCCTGTTTGCTCGTGCACTCAGTCGATCTAGGGTTTCACGTTGAACTTTCCTTATTCGTCGCCTGCTCTCTCGTTTTCTTTCTCACTCTCTTTTTCTTCTTTACAAGTTTGTCGACATATTCAATGAACACGACTTCCCACCATGCAAAGTCGGGCGGCAGCACAGGCTTCACATACTTGAGTGTGCCATTTGCATTGGTTGTCCTGTGGTGCTGCGTACGGACGGACGCACGGACGAACGGTCGGACGAACACTGACGTAATAACCAAAACCAAAATTTCTGGCATCGTTGGGTTACCAAATTTCCCTACCCATGGTGTTCCGCGCACGCGCCTTCGGTGCGCGGGGCTCCTCTTTAAAGAGTATGAGGACTTACCTTACAAGTAAGTGGAAATACCAATAACGTTTAATGGTGAAAGCAAAAGACTTGAACACTGATTTGTTTTTCCTTAAATTTACATATAAATTATAGATATATACAACTTAATCTGGAATGAATTCGTGTTTTGATCAAATACAGTTGCATTTTTACCAGGGCCTCATTTTTCACAAAAATGGTCCTATTTTTAGCCAAAGTGGTGTTCAGCTAATACTGCAACTTGCTTATAGTATAGCTTTACCTATCGGCCCAATTTCGTATCTATTTGTCTGTGATCTGAGTCCTTTGTTACCCGTCACAGTTAAATAAGACTGAATCGAAAAATACCATTAATATGTGCCTGTACCTCCTGTTTGTAACAATATAAATCCACGGATTTATAAACGAATTTGCTAGCGCCAGCGACACAGTGAATTCACGGAAAGGAGTACCAAAGTTCAGAATTGGGAAGCCATACTGATTAATAATATAAGAGACCTCTGTGGGAAACCAACACACTGTAAGCATCAAAGATGTGATCGCGCACATTCTCAATAATACGCGCTTCTCACGTTTTCCTTGGTTTACTTTTAGTGCTTTCGACTTGTTTATTTTAGCGTATATGTGAAGAAAGGCGGCCCAGGTGATGGTCATCGGAAAGAAAAATGTGATTGAAACATAAGCGGTGATCACTGCAGTTTCCACGGTTTTGTAAACCACGGGTAAAGGAATGAACGTACAAGAACGTCCTGAAAATTCCACATAAAAAAATTTGTAGCTTTGAGCGATCATAGAAGTGAGCCAGATAAAAGCTGTGTATTTGTACAGTTTACGACGAGAGAAATTCGTTTGATATTGCCAAGGTTTCATTAAGGCAAACCAACGCTCTACAGCCAGGCACATGATTGTGAGAACAGATCCTTTTCCAAATGTGAAAATGAAGAATTTGGAAAAGATCACCCGGCAGAAGATTTCACCGGCCACACCGTCGGGAACTGAGTACGAGGACATGTTTATAACGTAATTCGGGGTGATGACTATGAATAGACCTGAAAAAAAAAAAAAAAAAACAGAAAACGGCAGTGAATATTTTTACTTTGCTAACTGAAAACAGAAATAAAATGTTCTCACTTATGTGTAAGGGAGGGGTGAAAGAATTAATGTGGAGTAAAACTGAGAATTAAATGCGTTTTGTCATATGGTAAATCGATCTGTATTTTAGTTCTCCTGTCACTATCGAACGAAAAACTTACTTTTCTCACCTATCCATTAGTGTGTGCTTTCAATTGTTTATCCTTTATTAAAACATAGTCCGCTTTTATACAGCTATTCCTCACTTCTTCTCAGGAATGGGTGGAAGACCCAGAAGAAGAGATTGCTAAAAGGTTTTTGAAATCGTTGTAATTGTGGGCGATAAAAACATAGCAGACTTTCAGTTTGGCCTTCATTCCACTCGTAAAAATAAGGTAACCCCAAGATAATCGGAAATTTTTGAGAAAATGTAACTTGGGACAAGCTACCATACAGCCTTTTTGATCCCGTTTAATCTTTACACGGAGAAAAGGTATCTATCAGCACTTGTGTGGACAAAAAAATCTGCTTGAGGAAAACTAACAAAACAAAAGCAGATGTATCGTGTCCCCAGGCGGCATTGTTTGTGCTGATGTTACCATTTCATCTTTACCCAGATGCGGACGAAAATTGTAAAAAATTACAAATAGTTTAGTCTGCTTATATCCATTGTGTGTGACTGAAAACAAGGCCGTATAGAAAAAAAGTTAACTGTATATGGAAAATTAAGTAGCTTAAGTATAGAAATTTACAAGTGTACTTTACGAATGAAATAGGAAACACGCCAGAGGAATGAAACCTAATATGTTCCCTGGGGAAGCATGGAAATGTTAGTTTTCGAATTATTTGTTTCTAGATTAGAAAGGCTTAAAGAAACACGAAGCGATGTTGCCTTACCTGTAAAAGTATCGGCAATAGCTAAGCTTAATATAAGTTGGTCGTGCAAGGTCAGGCTTCCTCGTCTTCTAGTTGACATTGCCAAGCAAAACACTACATTACTGGTGAAAGAGAGCACGCCGATCAACCCATAGGTCACGTTGATAGCCACCCCTCTCTCGGTAATCTTCCCATCTTTGTTGATAAGACTATCTTTAAAAGGGTGAGTTTTGTTGTCCACAGAAGCGCTATAGTTTGTAATCAGCATTTTTTTTTTATCTCGGTGTGTTCCTGTTAAACCACTAAGTCTCCTCTTCTTTGGAAAACATTAGAAAGTCAACATGCTTCATAAGAAAGCTCGACTATATAACTTTGTGTATGGGACACAACGCAAAGTTTCAGAATAAAAAGCTAGAGTTTGATGTCAAATAAACAGGAAGTTAAGACCTCTTGGTGATGAAATTGACTCACTGCGAGATTTAAGAGCCCAGTAGCACACGTAACACTTAAGGATGTTTTCCTTACTTAAATTCAGACATCGTGTTGTCTTTTTTTTTTTATTTTACTTTTATTCTAAATTTTACTTTTTATTATTGAATAAATCGAGATAAAGCGTGTAGGACCATTAAGGCCAACAGGCCCACAACGGTGTTTTGAAGATGTTTTTTTGTGTCTGTGTTTTGACGCTCCTTTAAATTGAATTGCTTCCTTGTGATGTTAAACGTCTGAGAATAGCATTTTAGTGTAGCTTTATTTATAGAATACCTTAATGCTAATGAAAGATGAAAGTCTTAGGAAATAGTGTTTTATTATTATCGTGCGTTTAGTTAAATCCCAAGGGACCTCCAACTGACGCATTGGAAAATACGACGTGCGAATTTCGTTATTCCTGATTAGTGCCATGAAATACATGGGATGAAAGTGGTTTCACTGTCAGTACGAATTCTTATTTGAAACAAAAGTCTCGACCTTTTTAATTACATTGGAAAATTCAAGTTAAACGAATTAAGGGCTCTTTGGACTACTTCGCCTCACCTCGTCTTCTGGCATTATCTAAAGCACTGGTTTACATGTCCAACATGGACAAAGTTTATATTAAATATATGCAAAATAAATTATTTAGGAACCTTAACTAGTCAAATTCACTTTAAAAAGTTGCTGTTGCTGTAAAGCCCTAAGTTGAACAACAATTTCGGTCCAGGCAAAGTTATTCATATCTAGCGTGATCGCACATCGTCAAACCTGATCATCTTTCTCCATTTCATGCACATGCGATGCAGACTGGAAGCTCTTGCCGCGACAACCCTGTGGGATATCCAAGCTGTTCGATAAGTGTTGCGGCTGTTAACAGCCACACACACCGAGATAAAAAAAAAATGCTGATTACAAACTATAGTGCTGTTAACTTGGCAACATGTTAAAATGTTACAGTCAACCTACGTCACCCATGACCAGTATTTCAGAGAATGAAACTAACATTCGAATTCCTCTTTGTAATGTCCGGCATTTGGGTGGATTATCTTGAACATTTCTT